>NC_092590.1:7383333-7686363 GCF_047663525.1 Anas platyrhynchos
AGCATTCACGTTTAATCCAGCGCTACTTACTGGCCTGTGCGGTACATTGATACTTTCCAAAGCTTCAGACTTGGCAGCTGCCTGAAAGGGTACTTGCATTTCCCAGCTCCTTGGACGAAATCCTTTCTGTTAGCTGACGTAGGGTTCAGCTCGGCATCTGGCCTGGGCTTTAAAACTATCTGCACAAGGCTTCCTGATGTAGCTGGAAGCAGCATCACTTGGGGAAGGGTTCCCAGGGAGAAACATCCCTCTGTTTCATCCATTTGATTGTCCGTCTCCTTTGGGGGATACCTTTAGTGGCTGGCATCAGAAATGTGTTCAGAAGAAGCTTTTCTGTGTGTCCGTGTGGTTGCTACGCTTCTGCTGCCCTGTTTGAGTTAGCAAACCCAGCCCTGCCACACTTGGCTGAGCCAAAGCTTCCACGGCTGGCATGGGAGAAGTTTTCTTCTGTACCAGGAGCAGCCCTAAGAGCATGCTAACTTAGAAAGACACGAGATTCAAATCCCTATCAAGGCTTGATTCTCTCACAATCCTCTTATGATTTTCCTAAATGTTTTGTCAGGCTTTTCTCTGTCTTGTTTTCTTAACAGTACGTCGGCATTAAGTGCATGCTGACCTTCCTTGGATTAGCTTTCCTTGCCTAATAACTGGAGGTAATGTGTGCAAATCCTGGCGTTTGCATATTTGACTGATTTAGGAGTAAATACCTTCCAGGCTTTGTTCAGATCTTTGCTCGAGTCCAAAGAGGTGCTGATATATTGCAGTCATGTTGCTGTTACTTGCATCTGACAGATTTCTCCACTGACTCTTCCCCAAACACGACAAATACTTTTGCACCCAGTGGAAGCACCGGCTGAGGTATTTTCCTTCAAATCCTTACAGTTTTTTTTGGTGGAAGGTGCACTAAACCAGTTCTGCCAGTATTAACACCATTTGCTTTTGCTACTAGTCAAGCATAATTCAGGACGCCTCCAGATTCCTCCTGGCAGTTTATTAGTTCGTGATGGGCTGCGGCGTTTTCACTGGTTAAATTCAGCAGCTAAATCGTGCATGATGAAACCCATCTGACCAAATCCGCAGTATTCGGGACCTGCTGCCACTCTTGCAGCCGTATGATGTTCCTTGCTTGCTCATCGCCCCTATCAGGTTATGATCTGTTCAGCTTCATGCAGCTTTTGATGTTTAGCTGGTAAGCAAAACCAAAAAACGTTTCTGTGATGTGTCCAGCGAGGTGTCCAGCTGTACCATCCCGTGAGTGCTGTGTGAAACAGCTCGCCCCAGCCTGACAGGGTTATTTTTTTCCAAGTGAAAGGTAGAACAGCTACACTTGCTGCTCTTTTCAGTGTAACTTCACTCTGTAACTTCTATAGCAATGCATTACGACAGTCGCTTTTGATGTTGCTTGAGTAACCGTACGAGATCTGATAAGAGGTTAATTTGGGAGAACTGAAACATTTCTTCAAGCGCTGCCATAGTAGCAATGTGGGCTGTGTTGTACTAGCAAAGTTTTACGCTTTCCACTTTCATGCTTCTCTGCAGGCAGGTTTAAAAGTCAGGACCAGGTTCTAAGTCAAATAAGTGGGAAGTGAAGCATAAAGTACAGACTTCCAGAAGCAAAAAGCACGGGACCATTTCAGGCCTTAATGAGATGTGAAATGTTCTCACCTTGCAGAAAAAGCTCTCCAAAGATCACAGTTGGCTTTAGGTTGTTCTGTGTACGTAGTTGTACTGTCTCTGCTACCAGTAGACAATACAATTACTCTTTGGTTGTAAAATAATCATTTTACTGGAGACACCAGCACTTTCTGCCCTTATTTAGTGCTTCTCCTTTTGCTCTCCACAGAAGTGACCGTAAAGCTAACCATCCAAGAGGCATAACAGAGCAAATACAGGTGCAAGAGGCTTTCCCAAGGTGAAGTCTTTACTGTAGACAGAGAAAGGAGAAATCAGGTAGCCAAGTCCCTGAGACCACGGCAGCTTCAGCACATTTCAGCAACAACACCTTGTCATGCCCAGATTAGTGGGCCTGGGGTGCCCAGTACAGAATTACAGAATTACAGAATGACAATAACGCTGTTCTTTGCTATCTATCAGTACAAGAGTGGCGGACAACTCCAGCTGTAAAGTCACGTGGACTCCGATCGTCCTTTCCCAAAGCCTGCAGAACTGCAGAGAGATCAATCTGTTCTTCCCAGCGCTTCAGTGCCTGCCTAGGGAGAGAAAAAGCACAGGTTTGTGATGCTTTTAGAGGCAGTTTCCATTTACACAAGCGTCAAATTTTGCACTTGTTTTGTAAGATCACAATGAATGGATTGCCTAGCTCTGCAGTTTTTAATTGTTGTCAGAATGATTACGTATTTCTCTACTGAAGTTAGTTCAATCCAGCGTAGTTTAGGCAGATTAAATAGCTGAGAAACGAGCAGGAAGACCGGAGGATGAGTCCAGGGGGAAAAACAATCACCAAACCCACCTGGTCAACATCACAAAAGTTGGGAAAATTAGCTCCATTGCAAGGGACTCGAGAGTGCTATTTTCAGCAAGGCCAGGAAAAAATGTACTGTTTTCTGTCAAGTCTTTTTGGATCTCTCTTCAAAAGTCTTCCCAGGTATAAAGACTGCTGACCTAAGTGTGCCTAATGGTCAGGATAGGAAGGGGTGCACGTTGAAGCCTCTTCCTTCTAGTCAAGGACAGAGCGAGTTTGAAAGAGGAGAGGACAGCCTTTGAAGCATGGCCTGAACTCCTCTTGGCAAAACATAATTAAGCAGTGCAGTGCTTAGCTGCTATGGTGATCGCCGTGATTGGATCCCTTCAGTGCTGGGCTTCGTGTAAACAGGAAACAATTAGCCAAGAAATGTGGTGCTGTACTTCCATTGCATTTCCTGTGCAAAACTGTGGGTTGAGCCGTTTGGGAATTCTCCCCTTAATTGCAGCCTTGGCTGTGCGAGGTGTGTTAATCACCTTTTGCGTGGTGCCCCCACACACCTGCTTGGAACCGATTCAGGCAAGCCGCCTCCCGTAATGAAAGGTGTTTCGGCACGGTTTGCCCTCTAAAAATACTGAGGGCTGAATTCAGTCTTAGGTGGTGACGCGAGAGGAGTTGCAGAGAGATTGCAGCGGCCACAGGAGGGAGGTGGGACGCCGCGGGCTTGGCACCATCCTCCTCGCAGGCATCCCCAGAGCAGGAGCTGCGTGATTAGGGCTTGTGCAGGCTGGAGGTGGTTGCAGCGGGTGGTTGGGGATCCCCGGCTTCCCCCACAGCCCTTTGGTGGCACAGGATGTGGTGTGTGAGTTGTGCAGGGGAAGAGCTCCACGTGTCATCCCGCGAGCTCTGCGGGAGGAGCTGCTCTGCTCGCCTCGGGGCTCCTGCTCCTCGCTGCGGCGCTGCAGTGGTGACGACACGGCTCCAAATCAGGAGAAGGAAAAGACCACCTGAGCCAGGCGAGTCTTTGAAACAGCAGTAAGGGGCAGCGAAATGAAGCCAGGCCAGCGAGACATCCATAAACCCTTGAAAGTGGAAGGAATTTGTGCATAATTAATAGCAGGAACCACAGCGGAGCACCAGCCGGGCATCAGTCTCGCTTGGCTTTCTTCTAGCAACTGCTCGATATGTCCATTTTATTGACTGAGGAGTAGAGAGAGCAGAGGCAGGCTTAAATGCTATCAAACTCTTCTTGAGATGCCAACATTAAGTATTGTCCCTGGTGAAGATCTCAGAATTGTATCGCACTTTAAGTTGGCCTTGGAGATGCAGTAGCTCAGAGAGGAGAACTGGTGACTGCATGCACACAAGCCAGAAAACTTCTCTTTCCCTGAGTGTGTAGTGTTGATTCAAAGCAAAGGTTCTTGAAGTCCCCCTGTGCATCTGCAAATAAACTGTAGGTTTTCTTAATATCTTCCGGATGAATAATCTGAATTATTCAACATACAGAGCTGTGATGTATGGGTGGGTACATAAATGCAAGATTCTGAGGGACAGCTTACGTGGAGAAAAAATGAAATAACACAGAATAGCACAGCAGGGGAGATACTGCCAAAGAGTGCTCTGGAAGCCACAGAAAGGGAAAGAACAAAAACTACCATGTTCTAACTTCATTATCCAGGTCTTTTTTTTTTTTCCTTTGGCTGGTGCTGTGTGAACTCTTCTGCAAGATGATTCTTCTCAATATTACGGATGTACATGTGTGAAGATAGAGTGGTAGGGCTTAGACATTCCCATGTGAAGTGCCACTGTGCTCCTGCCCTATAAATTTTCATTAAATAGCGTTTTATGAACATCCAGTTGACATATGAGACTGAATAGCTAATATATCCATAGCTATTTGAAAGGATGCCTTTCAAATCTACGTGCTCAGTGGAGAACTCATCTTTTATACATAGTTGCATTGGAGGGATGGTATTTAAATTACAGCCTGAAATAATTACAGGAAAGCAAATGATTACATTTATGCATCTAACATTTCAGAAGTTCAGTCTCTTACATGTATTTGCTGAATAAATGTCACCTTGCCAGATCTTGCACAATCAGGTGATGTATTCACTTGCACAATCAAGAGAAATCCAAACACGCAAGAGGACGAAGGTAAAATTGGTTTTGTAATGCTAACGCCAAAGGCCTTTATTTTTGTGCAATTAAAATTTCCCCGTGCAGTTGCGTGGCGAGTTGTTTGCGCAGCATTTCCTTTGATTCGTCTTACCCGGAGAAGCACACACAAAAGATGGAGCAAACATGTGCTGGGCTGCAGGGCGCCTGAACTGCTCTGGGCCTTGCTTTTTCCTTCTGACGGGGCAGGAGTTTAGGCCTTGTACCGGGCTTTTCATTTTTGCCACCTTTTTTCTTCTTTGATATTTCTTCCCAAGGGCTGAGGACGTCCTCCTGTGAAATATTTTGGGTAGGCACCCATTTTGCAGCTTGTCTTGTGTCACCGAGCTGGTGAGTGCTTTGGTCTCTGGTTTTTACAGCCAATAGGGAAGAAATCCCAGCTTTTCTTTATGTTTTTCGTCTTCGGTGAAGTGCCCAGTAGAGAAAACGAGCAGGTCCAGCTTGCATTTATGGTCTCCGATTACACATAAAGGAGTTATTGGACGTCCAGTGATTTGAAACAGCTTTTTGGGGGGATTATACTGTTTTAGGCAGGTCAGGCTTTTCCTTCCACGGAAAGGGAAGATTGGAGAAGTTGTAAAAGAGTCTGCAAAGGAACTGCTGAGGATGCCCTCTGAGGAAAAAAAATTAAGCATTTATCTGGTGATTTTATCCCAAATCAGCACGTAAGCAGCAGAAAAGAAAGAAAATACTGAGCAGTAAGAGCTCTTCTACCTTGAAAAGGCATGCTGAGCAAGGGCCGCTGCCTGAAGTAAAACACTGTGCGCAGCAATTGTCAGTAGTGATGAGTGTGGGTATGCACTGGAGCAAATTATTATGGGGATCGGTGCGTTCCTGTCGCTGGATTTCTTCCTCTCAAGAGCAGATGTCTGCCTGGAAGATAGGCCGTAGCCAAGCCCAACTTCTTGGTCTCAGCGTAGGAGTTACTGGATTAAATCTAAGGACTTGCGATGTTCAGAAAGCCAAATTAGATTGTGGTCCCCCCTTAGGCTGGTCTGAATTTGAAGCCGAAGTAACCCAGTCCTAGTAAAATCCAGAAGATTCCAATATAAACACACACCAGTAGAGGTGTGGAATGGTGCGTAGGGAGAGCAGTGGGAAAAAATGGGGCACCTTGGAAGATTTTGCCCTTTTCAGCAGCGTTTCGTGTCAGCTCTTCTCAAGAGGGTCACACCTTTACAAAAAGCATGTACTCTTACAAACGCCTACCTAGAAGCCTCTAACAGTGTGTTTCTGGATTTGTTTTGAATGAAACTAGGTAAAAAATATATAGTAATCTACCTCCCATGCACAGCTTTTCATTTCATTCATGCGTTACGGGTGCTGACGGTGGCACGCAGGGAGATGAGGCTCGTTGCCATGTGAGTAGCTGCTGGGTTCCTTTGCTCTAACTTTGCATCTCTTCCTTTGCTCTAACTTGCCGTAGTTCATGGCAGCAGCTCGGGTGTTAGTTTAGTCTGATAATCACACGGTTTTGTTACAGGAGTGGTGGTAGAGAAAATTGTTTTTTCTCTTCCAATTAAATGCCCTTTCCTCCGAATAGCTCCCAATATCAACATATACACAGCGTGGAGGCGTCAAAGCCTTGCCTCTTTCCCTTTTGCACAGTGCCACAGACGTTGATCGTCCGGATAGTAAATTCCACGAGCTTATCTCTCCTAAATATGTCCGTTAATAAAAAATCGGTCGTTGGCCTCTTCTGGAGCAAACACAGGCAAGTTTATGGCAGGCAGGTGACAGCGGGCTGCCTCTGGTGTGCGAGACATTGCCAGGGTCCTGCTCAGCTCGGGCAGGCTCTGCTGGGGCTCAGATCCAGCTGCCAGCGACCTGATGCTCTCTGCGGGGCCACGGTAGCAGGCACATCCTGCACAAACACCGCCGTGCTGATCGGCGAGCAGTCCAGCACGGCAGCCAGCAGGGATTCGGACACAGCTCTTCTCAAACCGAATCGTAGGCAAAGAAAAGAAAGGCCCTGAATTACTGGATATTAAAAATAAAGCAGCCAACGCACAGCCTCAGCGCAGTGTTGATGTGCTGCTTAAGATGAAGGCTGTTGCTCTCAACGTGAGAGGTTTCTTATAACCTGATCCACTGTTATTCCATAACTCTGACTTTGACTTTTTTGAAAGACTGGGATTGTCTTTTTAACAAGGAAAACCAAAATCGCTGTGTTAATTGGCAGATTGTTTTGGAGGCAGCCTGTTTATTTTAGTTTATTGTAGGAGTGAAATGTGCAGTTAGGTCAGCAGAGCCTAGCTAAGCCTTGTAAAGCTGCTTACGTTGTATTAGAGAACCTGTAAAGTAACGGGAGGCTCATTATTTCTTCTTCAAAGTTATTTCAGGAACGTCACCGTGAAGTGCAGAAGATCCCACTTTAGACAAAGCCCAAATACTAAAAATAAAAAAAAAAGTATCATTGCAAACAGAAAAAAAATAATCTGTCAATAGGGAAATAGTGCCATAGCTTGCTCTTTGAGGAAATTATAAATACTGAATAAAACGTCCCATTTCTGGAGCATCAAAGCATGGCATTCCAGCAGTGCGACTGAAGCAGCACTTTTCCCTGTCGAGTCTCTGAATTAAGACAAATAGAGTTTAGCTCCGTCGAGGTAATCCTTCGGACACCCTTGGCTGGTAATATTAATATGTGTGCAGGCTGTTTGGATTAAGTACTAAAGTTGACAAACAAACCATCTGAGTGCGGCTGTGCTTAAAGAAGACAACACTGGCTGGCAGCGTGGCGGCCTGGCTGTAAGGACCAGCCTGCCACCACAATGCTGTACCTAGTGGTGGGGTTTCTGGTTTGAGTTTTTTGTAGGATCCAGGGCTTTCCCAGAGCCAGCCAGGCCCAGGCTCAGCACAGCCAGGAGTTTATCCAAGGAGCACAGGCATTATCCAAGGATAACGTGGGGAAAAGTGCAGTTGTGCACATTGGTGTGAGGTGTGGAGGTTTCTTAATGAGTTAGCGAGTTGTTTCTTTGGCTCTTACGTGTAAGGCTCACCCTTTAAAAGCTGGAAATGGAAGGAAAATACTGCTTCTGAATGGACAAAAAGCTGGAGTTAAGGCTGCTGGGTGTAATGTGAAGGTCTGCCTTTGAAAGGTGCATGGAGCGAGATGTTAACCCTACTGCTGTCTCAAGGTTTTGGAGGTGACTGTGGTTATAAGACCTCCCCAGTGGGCTCCTATGGAGATCCACCTTATAAGAAGCTGGTTGCAAAAGGTGTGGAGCAGCTCCACTCTAAAAACCAGACTCACTGCAGGGATGTTGGCATCTGAAAAATGCAGGCATGTTCAGTCCCTGCCCTCTGTGAAACCTAAGATAATTCTGCTCAATAAATTTTTCTTGGCTCTTTGAGGTATTGTATATTGCTAAGGAAACCCCAATCACAGGCATACACGTGTGCATTTGTAAATAAATGACAGTGCCCAGTTAGAGCAGTGACTGATTTTTATCTAAGCCCTGACTCTCCTTCAAAGAAAAAAAAATTAGCTGTCTTATATAACGTGACTTTTTTTGGGGAAGAAAAAAAAAAAATTAAAGCTGAAACCTAAGTCTTGATCCTTATTTAAAAAAAAAATCATGGAATACCAGCCCCTTACAAGCATTTCATTTATCTGCCATCTGCACACGCAGGCATTCGAAGGCTGTAGGCCATAACTACATTTGGAAGAGCGCTTCTGTCATAGCATCAAATCCACACAGGCTCGAGGCGACATTCGGCAGTTTTCATTTCATTTTCCATGGCCGAGATGAATGGTGAGGATTTGTGAGATCTCTCGCCAGTGATCTCTTTTAGAAGATAATCCAGTCCTAGTAAAAGTATATTCGTAGGAGCCTACAGACGGGAAGGGAAAGATAAGGGAAAGGTAAGCTAGGGAGCTGCATTTGGGTTCTAATCAGCAGAATGATAATATTCCTCATCTGCCTGAAAATCAGTGCTTCGGGGACGTGTTCAGGGTTCATTACCTGGCCACATTTTGAGTCAATATAGAAGCAGCCATGAGCTGGCAATGCAAGGGAATATGGTGCTGGAGGTATCATACATTTAGTGAGACACATAACCTGGGTCAAGACCACGTCGGGTCCTAAGGGAAGGGTTTCCAGCCTGGGTGTAGTGCTAGGAGCTCTGTGTTATTAGGTTTTGTGTACCCTACCTAAAGCTCCCCAGGAAAATGGGGCCTGTCCCAGTTCTGTAAGGCCTTGAGCACATCATGTTGCTGCCAGGCTGTGAGGAGCTTAGGAATAACACGTTTTGCCTCTGGAAGGTTTGAACCTAATGAGTGACTGGCTAAAACTTCGAAACATCAAAGATGATCTTGTATGGGTTTTACTGTTTCTCCAGGGAGACCCGATAGCGGCCTTCCAGGGCCTACAGGGGCCTACAGGAAAGCTGGGGAGTAACAGGTTAAGGGGGAATGGCTTTAAACTAAAAGAGCATGGATTTAGATTAGATCTCAGGAAGAAATTCTTGACTATGAGGGTGGTGAGGCACTGGAAGAGGTTGCCCAGAGAAGCTGTGGGTGCCCCATTCCTGGAGGTGTTCAAGGCCAGGCTGGATGGGGCCTTGGGCAGCTTGGTCTGGTGGGAGGTGTCCCTGCCCATGGCAGGGGGGTTCAAATTAAATAACCTTTAAGGTCGCTTCCAACCCAAACCATTCTGTGACTCGATGAGTTATTTTCCAGTTTTCGTTTAGGAGCACGCTAAAAGGCAACAATCTGCAGCAGTGAGTCAGAGAGGCTAATTGTGTCTTGCACAGAAGATCCACAAGCTTTTTCAGTTCAGATTATTTCTCTTCTGCCTTCGTTGAATTCGTTGCTGGTGAAAGGTTCTGGGTAAACAGTCCTAAGGACTGAATTTTTTCTGACCACAGCTATATAAAAGTAGCACGCTACAGTGACCTTTCTCTGTTTTGCTTTTCTGCTGAGAGCAAATCTTGGAGCTGTTCCTGGCTGACCATGGGCTTAATGCTACCAACTCGTCTCGTACAGATTATCGAATAGTCTTCAGGTAATAACGACCTTTGGTCACTGTGGACGTGGGCCAGATCTGAACTAACAAGCTGTGGAGGTGAAAGGATCTATATCCCATTACAAAACCTCTCTCTGGTCTTACTCATTAACATTTTAGTGGCAAAAGTTCAAATGAGTTATTTCATTAATAGTCATGAAACTAATTACGTTGAAGTGCATCTGTCAGTAGTAAAGGCAACTGACTTCTGTGCTTCTGAATAAATTCAGGCTGTGTTAGGAAATGTTATTCTGCCTCTAAATGAGAGAAATACATTGCAAATCATGAAGAGGTATTAAAAGGGAAAATGCAGATGTGTCCTAAATGTGACGTGCCTGATGCTGCAGTTCCCTAATGCAATCAATTAGTGAAATGAATAATCAGAAGTGTATTTGAGTAGGGGAGGAGGGTCTTGGGTGATACTTTGTGCCTTATCTCCTACCTCAGACACTGGAAAGTCAGCAAGATAAAAAAGGCTGGGGGACAGGGTTGTCATTGACCTGGATAAAATCAAACTCAACCCAGCACCAGAACTAGTCCGGATACATAGAAATGAGACGATACATTGCAGAGATCTGACCTGAGCCCAACAGGTATTTATTCAAGTTACTTCCATGGGATTATGACACCTGATTATGTCTGAAGACATGGTTAGATTTTCTTTGCTCAAGATCACAGGAAGCTTACAATGGAGCAGCTCAAGTTTCCTGAGTGCTAATCCCACAGCCCAGCGCTGCAGTGACTCCAGCTTGCTGAGAGCATGCGAACGTGTCCACCACATCATCCCATTCCCAGTATAGCACGTCAGATCAGGTCTGGTCCCAGTGCCACCACAAGGACCGCTGTTCACTGTTCCTGTCATCATGTAATGCAAGATCTCTTCCTTTCTGGTGTCTTCCTGAACCTGCATGTACTCCACGGGCAGTGGTGGAGGCACAGACAGGGAGGTACCTGCTGCCTGTAAGAATGGCACATGATCCTAGACCCTGTGAGAAATTATTTGCTTTACAGATTGAGTCAGTTATGTTTATCTGTTTCCTGGAGTAAGCAAGTAAGAGATGACAGAGAGAGGGGGGAAGAAGCCATAAATCAGCTCCTGCTAATTCGTGCCACTGGACAGCATCCTCCCACAGAAGGAACTCAAAAGCAAAGGTGGGAATGTGGCCAGCTCTATGTTTGTGCTGCTGTCTCCTGTCTCTCCAAATGCACTGTCCTTTCTGCAGATGGGCAAAAAACATTAAAGAGTGTGAGCAGTAACAAGGTTACACAGGTATTTAAGGTAGTTGAACCAGTTCCTAAAGTAATTATGGCATGAAGTCAGCTGCATTTGCAAACAACCCCCTGTTGTTAGGAAAAGTACTCCATATGAGTGTGCAGTACGTGTGTGTGAGTATACAGCAAAAGTAACTGCTAGTTGTGACTGTAAATCTGTCTGGATGTTAATATCTTCATCTAGACAGATGTTGAAAGTCTCATCATGTATTTGTTGTACATCTGGGCAACCCAGCTGAGATACTTCAAGAGACCTACGGTGAGGTTAATGAGGTGGTACAAACATGCAGTATGCAACGTGCATACTCTATCCAGTGAGCTGTGATTGGAAACCAAAGATGAAGCTTGGTCACTTTTGCTCCTAGTAAGTTCCTCGTCTTCAGACATCCTCCAGAGGCTTGTTGCAAGATAAACCTGTGCTAGAATAACTGCAGTGAGGGAGTTGCTCAATGCGTATTCACAACACCGGCAACCTGGCACCAGCGCTAATATGGTCTTGTACCACTGCCAGTGAAACGCACGGTAACAGGTTCAGCTGGATTGGACAGGCCGAAAATGAATAGAAAGAGGCAATTTCCTGTTGTTGCTTTTTTTGTTTGTTTTTCCTTAGTAGAGAGCACCTTGCTCTGGCTTCACTTGGAACATTTCTTAGCAGCCTTGGGTCTCCTCAGCTCATCTGGAGCTGCAGCAGGCCTTGTGGACATCAGCTGCGTGCCAGCAGTGGGAGTGATGCAGCATGATTTGCAGCGAGCAGGAAGGCAAGCAGCAGCCATACATAGCCCTTCGTGCTCCCTGCTGACGACTGGCATGGGAATACAGTTTGTGAGTGACTCCTCCGGGTTACCAACACCAGAGTGCAGTCAGATGCGTAGTTCCCCTCGTGAGACACCCTTGTTTAACTCACCCTTGCAAAAAGGAATTTGTAGATGAGGGACAACTTGTTCAACTGTTTCTTTTTCACTCAATAAGCGATAAATAGGTACAGCGAACACACCCACAAAGGGAAGGGCAGCCTTGCCAACCAAATCAGCAAAGAACAATATTGAACATACAAAGAGAGATTTCGAGGAACCTCAGGGAAGGGGAACAGACGTTTTCAGCTGTTGTCTGCCCATGAGGAGGTC
The DNA here is from genome assembly GCF_047663525.1 of Anas platyrhynchos. NCBI lineage: Eukaryota > Metazoa > Chordata > Aves > Anseriformes > Anatidae > Anas > Anas platyrhynchos. The sequence goes on from NC_092590.1 coordinate 7,395,339, forward strand.
ACAGAGAAGGAGAGATCGCTGCAAGTGAATCCCTTAGGAAGGGTTGTTCAATCAAGGAGAGGTACTGGGAGAGGGACCTGGGGGAGCAGGAGATCAAGTCACACTGTTAAAGCTATCGAGTTTTGCTGTCGGAGTTAGGTGTGGCAAATGACAAAAGCAACATCCAGCAGCGAACACACAGCTTTCCTGAAGTGCTGTGAACTGGAAGGGAATTTTCCATTAATGCCCTTGAGCGCTGGACCAGACCTAAGCACTTCTCTGGCAGTGGGAGAAGGCTGCGAACTCCCAGCTTCTCTGCAGTTTCACCAGCTATTTTGGCAGCCTTTGGCCTCCTCACTCTGTTAGTTCCCACTTGGCCTACGCAGGTAAAGAAGACGGGATACACATTTGTTTGTTATTTGATAGGCAGCAGAGCTGCTTTGCCTGCAGCGTTTCGGTTTGGCTGGGAGCTGCCGAGCTCTATTTCCCAGCTGTAGCAAGAGATGCTTACGCCCCGAGCAAGGGCTGTTCCCACTTTCCCCACCCCATAAGTTGCAGCAACCTATGCTCCTGCTGTTTGTTCGTGGTGTATTTACTGCCACAGACGGAGGACCCTGCAGAAGCACGGAGTGTGCTTTTCCTACGCGTGAATTAATGGGAACGGACAAAGGCTGTGGGGTCCCTTGGGATGCGAGATGGCTGAAGACTTGTCAGCATCAAGTGGTCAAAACTTGTGGTCACCAATATTTCCAGCGTGATAGCCAGGCTCCCTTTCTCACTCCTCTCTGCAAGCACAGTGTAGCACCAAGCCCTGCACTCTTTGCTCTGGCCGTGGTCCGTGGCAGTGCATAACCGCTGATGCAAACCGAGGCAAAAACCCAACACCTGCTCTGATTACAAATGACATATTTGCTTGCAACGGGCTAGCAAATAGTTTATTATTTCGTTACCAGAGACACGGTGTTGTCAGCCAAATCCGTGCACCGGTGCAGCGAAGCGTTTGAGTGAACACAAAGAAAAGCCGAGGAATCCAGGCACGGGCACAGCTCGGGCGGGTTGCCCAAGCGAGGCATTTCAACACTGCCTCTGTGCCACTGAGCTGCTGCGGAGCACTGAGCAAAGTCACCCTCGGCTGCTCCTGGGCAAAGCCCGGGGCTTCGCTGTGCCACCAAGGGACACGAACCAGCGGGGAGAGGGAGGCGCAGCTTCCCAAGCCCCATCTTCGACGCAGGCAAACCCTTTTGCACTTCGAAAGCAGAGTCTCCCGGAGTTTGGGTGTCTCTGTGGTGCTGGTGCCAGGGAACGCACGCTTTCCTCGCTTTCCTCACCTTCCCCCTTGCGTGAGAGTGAGCCCAGCCTGCCAGGCCTTGCTAATAGACATGTTGCAGGGACGCCTTGCAAGCCTACCTAAGGCACAGAGGGTTCCTTTTTTATTTATTTATTTGTATTTAAAGCCTGTGCAGTTCGCGCACGGTCCTTCAGATCAGCCACCCAGTGTGGGTGTCATAATAGCTTCGTCCCAGCCTGCGTGCTGGCGACTGTCTCGCTGCTGCTTTGTTATTTTATCATTTCATATGAATGCAAAGATCCTCAATCATGTAAAACACTCACTCCTTCCCCCTCTCCCTCCCAAATTAACCAAGGCTGAAAAATAACGCCGTATTTAAGCAGAGGCAGCAAAGCCTTTTTCCAGTCTCAGAAATGGAAATGACTTGTATAAGGCAGCTGCGGTATTTATTCTTTTTTTTTTTTTTAATGCAGGGAAGCATGTTTCCTTTTCATTTGTTAATTGTAAAAGCAAATTCGCCAAGGAGAGCCTGGTTAAACAAGTCTGGCATTGAGGGAAGAAAAGGCCCTGCCTTTGCTCTGTAGCTGCCTGACCTGACTCACAGCCACGGCACGGTGCGTGTGTTTCCTGGGGCTGTCTCCAATGCAATGTCCCCCAAACCCTTGGGTTTGGGGAGCCCTGGACAGAGGAGAGTTTCCAGGAGAGTTCACGCTGCCCAGAATGGGCCAGCACACGAGGATAAGTTATGCCAGCAACTCTTGGGACGTCAAGCCTGGATTCTGGGACCTTTCAGTTATATTAGCTGCTGGATGATTAAGTTTCATACCGGGACATTCTCATTTTGGCTGCAGGACGTATGCCACCAGTAAAATGTTTTAAAATGTCTCTGTATGCCATGGTGGGAAAGAGAAGCAGCTGCCTGAGAATATTTTCTCCGTTGGATAATTACAGCCACTAAATTCAGATAGGCCCATCACTGCTGGCTGTTTTTGTTATTAATTAAGGTAGAAATTCCTTGGTCCCTGGGAGCTCCCGGCTCTCGCTGACTGACACCTCCTGTCATCTGCAGATTTCAGCAGGGCTGACAGAAACGATTCTTGAGCCTTGTCAGAAGGGTGTAAGCCTAGCCCACCATGTGAGCTCCAAATTTAGCCAAATCCTTTGAATATAGTTTTACTCAAAAAAAAAAAATACACAGAAGTTTGCAGTCTTCCTTTGAATGCAAAGTTAGCAGTGCCGTTGGTTGGATCTACTACCTAGGGCCAGATGGTAGCGTGCTTACCTATTTGGTTAGTGAATCGGTTTTCTTTGTTATTTACCAGGAGCACTTGGTGCGTTACTGGTCGTATTGTTATCAGTCTTATTTGGTTACTATCAGTACTATAGGTAGTGTTTAGCAGGAGCGAGTGGGAAGCAACGTGGGACTTATCCTTCCTGCCATCCAAGCAAACAAGAGCGCTGTGGAGGAGTTAGCAGCGTGGCACAGCGCTACGGGGAGCGTGGCGTGTACCAGCACACTATTTAAATACACCTCCAAAGGAGAAGGAAACACCGGTGTAAGTAGTAAGAGCTGGTATGGCTGTGACTGGAGTCAAAGTCAAGTCCATTGCCTGGCTGGTGGCCACATAACGCCCTTGTTTTATGTAGGGCAAAAGCTACCGGGGTGGGGCGGGATGGGGAGCCGAGGCCGCAGCGTGCACTCGGCACCCTTCAGAAGTGTGGAGGAGCAGCTCAGCCACCTGGTTTTGTGCCAAGAGGCCTTTCTCTGCCGCTCTTCTCAGCCACATCAGCCATGCTGGCTAGCAAGAAGCAGCTTTTGCATTTCCAGGGGTAGCTGCGAGGCACAGGGGCACCCGTCTACGTTTGTCAGTCATTGATGCAGAAGCCAGGCAAATTAAAATAAATGGACAAAATAAAAACTGCGATGGGGAGGAAAGGTAGTCACTGTCACGGGCTCTTAGAGCAGGAATAAAACCTTTCCCCTTGGCGGTTTGGGTTTGAGACTGGCTGCCTTTTGGAAGACATGCTGTAGTGAAATCTTGGTGCGAACACCAAGTAATTGTGAAACTCTCTGCTCTGCATTTATACTGCTCTCAGAGCTGTTAATCTCAAAGCAGGCTACAGGTGAAGGGAAAGAAATAGAAAGGAAAAGCAGTAAGCATTAGCAAACTGCTCTAGGGTGTCAGGGAAGTGGAAAAACTTGTTGAATACACATTGCTGCACATTTTTCTCTGGGCGCTTGTGGCAGGCATGCAGTTGCGTTGATCATTGCCACCCTCAGAGAGATAGCATTTGCCTTTCCCAAGGAGAGAAACTTGAAAAGCACGCTGCTGTTCATGTGTATGGAGCACATGCGCACAGAACTGGAGTGCCCAGCCTCCAGGCAACCAGGCAAGAGGCACCAGTTTGCTGGTGCTCTTGTAAAAGCCATGGGAAAGAATGGGGTAAGGCTGCAGTGAGAACAAAAGGGCATTGTGCTATACCTGCTTTGTGACATAAACATGAATTTAGTAGTACCATGGCTCTTTACCAGAACAGTTTTCTTTCTTTCTTTCTTCCTTTTTTTTTTTTTTTTTTTTTTTTAACGGCTTTAAAGACCAGCCCTAAGTTAGTAAACCTGCCTTGGAGGGATGTTTGACAAAAGCCCAACAGTTACAGAGGGAATTGGTGGTGGACTATCCAATTAAAAAAAAAAAAAAAAAAAAAAAAGGATAAGGATAGCAAAAGGACTATGTTTGGAGATGCAAAACAAATTTTGGTTATGTGACCTTTGGGGAAAAACAAAGGTCGGATCATTTATTTAATTTCCCTACCTTCCTGGGAGACCACATTTTGTTTTAAAAGATCTGTAGTAGTATCACTGACATGCTAACAGAATTTTCTATCATTTACACTAATTGTGGTTTGTTTTTTTTTTGGTGTTTTGTTTTTTTTTCCTTAATGACCATTATCATTAAATTCTGACTGTTACGTTTAAATTGTTTAAAAAGAGTTTTATTTCCTTCCTTTGGTCTATTCATCCGTGTGCCCTGAGGAGCTGAATGTCAATTACTGCTCCCTCCTGGCCAGCCCCTTTTTCCTTCTTGCAGTACCGTGTGTGCAGCCACTTCCATCCTGGCCCATGTTCACATCCACGCGTTTTCCTTTGGGCACATCCCGTTTTAACAGGCCCTCTCTGATCAGGATGTGCTCCTCTCCATGTGTACATAGCACTTTAACGTTACGCTTGCTAATCCTGTAGTAACCTGGGTTCTTTATGCTGCGATGGAAAGTGAGATACTGCTAAGCAGTTTAGCATCCCATCTAATTAGGTGAGGTGGTGACTAAGGGCAGGGAACAGCCGAGCCCTTGCGGGTGGAAGCAAAAGGAAAGACCCAAACCCTTTGGCTGGGCAGAGCTGGCAGGTCCCGTCACCTCTAATGAGGTGCCTGTGCCAAGCATGAAGTTTTAGGCAGGGGTGGAAAGCCAGGACAAGCCGTCATAACCATATTGCTGACAGGATATAGATAAGCCACATTAATACCGTGTACTTTGTACTGCCTTGTGCCACTCCTGCTGCTTTATGCCTGTCGTTGCAGGCTGGCTCGGGACTGCAAATAAGATGTTTGCATTAAAAACAGCCTGGCTGTGGGGTTAATTGAGGAAGGGGTGCTGGGGATCGCACGGTGTTTGCCGTGTTCCTGCCCCATCACCATGTCCACCACAGGTTTTAACAATGTCATCCCGCCACCTGCATTTCATCTAAATTAGGCCCTGAGAGCTGTGACCATAACGAGAAAATCACTTCTGATTTTCCATTGGCAGTATTTCTCAGGGTGTTTTACATTTCCTTCCCCAGTCAGCTTATCTGGGTTCAGAGCAGCTTGCCTCTTCCTTTATCTGTGCAACGGCCTGTTTCAAAGGTACTGATTTTACTGATCTCAAGTTGGCCAATTCTGGATTGAATGAGGAAGCTACAGGTCATGGCCAATGACGCGGGAATGCTGATGGGCTGGAAGTAGTAGGAAATTTATTAATGTATTACTCCAGGGACGGAAGCCTCCACTGGGATGAAAAGTGTGAAATTCTTACATAAGTAGCTGTGAAGTTTACTTCATGAAAGTGTCACTCAGTCATGATTACCGATCATTACATACTAATGATTCCCTGCTGGTGGCTGTGTGGCACAAGTGGCGGCCCGTGGTGTTGTAAGGAGGCAGCAACGTGTAAACCTGCCTTGTGGCTACTCCAAACTTCTCTCTGTTGCAAGTTTTGAGCACTGCTGAAACACCCTTATGTTTTCTCTGACCTGCTACCCAGCTATTTGGAGATGTTCTCTGGTTTAGAGAGGTGGCTGAAAAGATTGCCCCATTTTTTCTGGTCTTTGCTAGTTTCCTGTCAGTCAGGAGTTAGGCCTGCACCTTCTCCATCGGCGTCCTTTGTCCTTAATCTCAGCAGTAGACGAAGGTCAGATGTCTTGAGATTTTATTAGATACATCAAGCAGTTCTTGACATCATGCATCAAAAGGAACTGCAGGACCGGTCGGAGCAGGTAGCTGTTCTCCAGGTGACCTGATTTTTCTTCACTGATAGATAATGAAAAATATTCCTTCGTTTCTTTCTCAGCCCCAAATGGCCTTTTTTGTGAACTCTGTTCTCTCCCACCTCCTCCACGGGTCAGTAAGTATTTAAAAGGTTAGAAAGCAAGACACTTTACTCCTCAGCTCCATTGCTGGGATGTCACTGGTACCAGTATCCCCCTTTAATCAGGCCTAGGCCACAAAATGGCGTCTCTGGCGCGCTCAGATCCCTCTCTCTGGGTCTAGGTCTTCAGATGGGGAGGAGAAGTCTGGAGAGTGTATATTCTAATTTTCTGTGCTTTTCAGGCGTCCCCCCAGTTTGGCTTCCTCTGGGATAATCTAAATTTTGCCAGCACTGAAAGAGTTATGAAGTGATCCTGTCCAAAGAGATGTAAGGGCTTATTTGTACAGGACGCGTGGCTGCCCTGTTTCTACGGTTACACTCTGCTCCAGAGGAGAATCTGACATGTCCCTTTTGGCTGGGAACCCTCTCAGGAAAATCAAAATGTTTTTTGTTTGTTTGTGTTTTGCAATCCAGTGGCAGTTGTACCAACATCATTTTGAGGTAGTGTTGCAGAAGGCTGGAAGGGAGCAACGTTTGCTGGAACGTCTTTTAGGACAGACAGAACAACAACACACCGCTTACTTGCAGTCACTTCATTTTTCCTGTTTCATTTTGAACAACTACTTTTTTTTTTTTTCCCCACTTCAATATCTTTTGAGATCCAACAGTTACTATTTCCACAACTATTGCATGTGCAAAGGCAGAGAGACCTGACCTCACTGCAGCGCACAGGCATTCCTGCAGATGCAGGGGCAAAGGTAGTGTTAGTAAAGTATTCTTGCTGATGCATTATTTCTAGTGTTGTGTTGTGTCCTGTTAAATAAATATCCGTCCCCAGAGCGGTGACTCAAGCAGCACTTGCCTATACAGATAACATTCATGAATTGCTTCAGGGGTCCTCCTGCATCTGAAGGCCTTACGTTGATGTACTACTTGAAGTATAAATGTATTAAATACCATAGCCATTGATTCATTTGATCAGATAAAAAAGATCAAATGAACAAGGCGATGTGGAGACCTTGTTATTTTCAGGCCTTGTCTCTATGAAATACCTCCATGTGCATCAACCTTAACTGCTTCCAGGTGAGACCTGTGTACAGCGTGGCTTTAACTGGGAGAGATGTAGGTTAGTAGTCCCCGAGTTCACTTGTAGTTGAGTGTGTTTACTAGCTCCAGGTTTTTACTGTAGAGGCCAGAGGTTTAAAATTACGTTGACGAAATTAGGAGTGAAAGTGCTGTAGCTTTTCATCAGAGCTGCAGTGCCTGTGACCTACATTAATGGCCTAGGTCTCTGCCATCGCTTCAGCAATTGCGTGAAAGCCCCAGCAAAGCCTGGAGAAACCCACAGTGGGCCCAACGGGACACTCTGCTGCTACTACCTCTGGTAACCACAGGTCTCTGCATTAATTTCCATTGCTGGGTAGTTTCCTTTCCATGTCTGTGCTAGGTAAAAGCACATAGGTGACCACCATCACCCACCATCTCCACCAGATGGGTCCCCATTCAAAACACAGTGTAGAAGTGGAGGAAATCTGGGACAGAGCCAGAGACGAAGCTGCTTTGCCTTCAGTGATAACAAACTTTTCTAAACCCACAGTTCTGAAACTGTCTCGTTTCAAAACCCACAGATTAGGGGACTGTTTTCTGAAGTCCTTTCCATTTGAGGAGTAATTTTCTGTCGTGTTGATGCTGATATGTGGTGTATACATTTTAAAGGTTTTATGATTTGTTCCATTAAGCCTATATGAGGTTATAAAGATGAAGAGACTTCATGTCCTTCAGAGCTGAGTTTGCCTCTTCCATGTAAAAAAAATCATCCCTGAATTTTAACTTCATTTTCTCACCTTTACACAGCTACACAGCTCTTACATTTCCCCTACAGGGGGAAAGCATGGAAAAAAAATAAAAAACTGTTGTTGTTTTCTTCCCTAGCTGCATACATCATGGTTTATAGCTTACAGGGCTCAGGTGGGTATGGCCCTTTGCAGCCAGACCCTGCCTCCCCAGAAATCATGCCCACGCAGGCTGGCCGATGAGGAACAGGGACTATCTGTAGGTCCTCTAGAGGTATCTCTAGCCCCTGCCCAGTGCTCCTTGAGAGGCAGGTTTTGGAGATCAGGGGACCGGCTGATCACGCTGAGATGCGTCCCCGTACACTCCCCAGTAGCCTGTTACGTCAACGAGCATCACCAGTGAGTCACCTACGCGTGTCTGACTGTCGTCCGTGCTGCTCTAAATATAAATGTCAAAGGATGTTTAGCTGTGGGAGTAAATCACACTGCCTTGGCGTGTGCCTAGCAGACCGGTCTTCCTCGTCTCCATTTCCCAGTTGCTCCATCATGAGGGCTGGCATGGTCGATGGGAAGCGAGGGCAGAAGCGCAGATCAAGCCCAGGAGCACGGGTTGTGTTTCCATATGCAGATCTGACACATCCACACGTTGCGTCTCTTTGTGCTGTTCTGTCAGAGCTGAATTTAGGAAGAGGGAGAGAAAGGTTTGCTTTGACAGTGTTTCTGAAGTAGACACCCTGAGAGACTGTGAAGCGTTTTTGCAGTTTTTGCACCCTTTTTTTTTTTGTACATACAGAAGGTGTGATATTTAAACAAGCATCAGAGAGAAAGCAGCTTTGCCAAGGCTACCAGGCGCTGCTGGTGGACTGCAGACGTGGATGTGCTGTGTGATGTACACTGGTTTCGGCTGAAGCACTGTAATTAGGCTCTCAAGTTTGGAGTTTCAGTAAAAAACACGATTGCTTGTTATTGTTTTTTGCTGAAAGCTGTGAGAAACAGGTAAGGAAAGCGTCCTATCTGTCATCTTACGAAGCATCCTGCATTTTTCTTATCCTTTTTTTAGTGAAATCTATTATTTCACAAACGCAAATGAAATGCCGATGAAGAATGTCAAAAGAAAAACATCAGAAGGCTGAAATTGCCTGTTTCCTTGCCAGAAGCACTCTGCTCTGGCAACTGCAGTGTGGTTTTTTTTTACCTGTTGTGCTCCCTTAACAGTCTGTGCAGAAGTGGTAATGAATTTAAGAATGAGCTCTGCCGGTGCAAAGTACATACGTCTTGATAAGAAACATTTCTAAAAACCCATAGAAGGTAAATAGAGGTGGAGAACACTGCTTCACTTTCCTGTGCCCCTGCTGAATGCTGTTAGGGGGGTAATCCTGTGTTATGTTAGAGCTGATTGTTAATAGATCAGCAAAGGTTGTCCTTTGAGTGTTCTTACAAGGTTTTTCCTTAACCATTAAAGAAAATGCTTTGGAAATATTGTATTTTATAGTCCATACCTATGTCAGTTTACTCATTAGCGTCAGAGAGAGCTACAATAGTGACTCAGGCTGCTATTTTCGGGATAAATAAATGACAGCAGTGCAGCTGGGCTGCAGCCCCTCGCCAGAGGCACAGCAGTACTCAGGGCTCTCTCGCTTCGTGTCAGAGGTGCCAGGATGGCTCATGCCGTTGTGCACAAGGCTCACCGCAAGGCCTCAGTCTGTCATTTTTGAATGCTGTGGTATTTTTCATACTTACAGGATTTCATAAATCAACTTCTTCTGCCTCCCTCCTCTCAATCAGTTATTTTTTCCTTTTTTTCTTTCCTGCCTCCATTGCTCTTCTAATGAAGGATCTGAGCTCCTAAAAAGCACATCAGTGCACAAACTTCCGTCCGTGAGGATGCAATAAAACACAAAACCTCTCTTCAGTGTTCACCGTGTAAAGGGAGAACCAAACACGGTGGCCTGTGGCCCCGATGATGACAATACAGCCTGGCCCTGCTGGGGGATTTTTGGAGGACATGACCAAAGCTCTGTGCAGTGTGGGCAGCCCAAGTCCTCCATCAGTGTGCCCCTGGATGCAAGAAGCATCAAAACATCCCTCACCTTTTCAGCCTGTAGCTCCAAAATCTGCATTCCCCTTTTCGCAGTGACCCCAGACTGAGCAGAGCATCCTACAGCTTCTCTAGAAAATTCCCCTGCCTCCCTTTTGGGGGAACGAGCTGGCACCTTTAACTGCAAAGCATGGAGTTGTATTCAGTATAGATAGTACTTAGTCCCCGAAGTCTGAAAATGTAGGAAGGTGGGAGACAACTGTGAGAAACAGAAATGCCAGAAAAATGTGGAGGATTTGGCAGCCTTGTCTTCGTGTCTACCCTGCAGCACAGCGTTGACGACAAACACATGAATGTGCTAGCGCTGAAGCTACTGGATGCGAGTCTGCCACTGCGTTACTTTGGGGGATTTTTTTTTTCTTTGAAGTTTCAAGGTTTATTTACTTATATATATATATATTTTTTTTGCTGGTGTTCTGCTCTGTTTAGTTTCTCCAAACTGTAGTAATGCAGTAACTCTAGATAGTAGTACTGACACGTTACAGTGCAGCCTGCTCCCCGCGTGCCGTCGAGCTGCAGCTCTTGTAGCCGTGTAGCTGCTGACCTCATTCAACTGACTGAATATCAGGGGAGTCCCCTCCTGTCCCGTAGCCCTAAAGTTTTGCCTCAACAGCTGGGCACATCAGTATGAGCAAGGTTGGAGCTGTTCGTCGCTCCCCAACCTGGTTAGCAAACATTTGCTCACCTCCAGCCGCGCCGAACTGCAGTTGTGCCATCAGATTAATGAATTCTTGAGCGTGTTTGTGTCTTTCTCTTGGGGATGCAGAAAGAACCAGCACCTCCTGGTACACAGCCGTAGTCTGCTGATATTTGTGTATATAATTACAGCTTTTGTAGAGAAAAATGTGTTCCTAAATATATAGCCACCCAGTCAGGGCAGGCCACCTGCCTTGGAGCCGTGCATTAATGGTGCATTAAGTATTACTCAGTGTAACAGAGTGATGTGTGGGAAGGAATCCCAGACTGAGTCTATTTTTGACCTCTGATGGTTGATCTCAATGAGTTACAGCAGCAGAGTTCAAATGCTTGCTGCTTATTGCTGAGCTGGGCTGCTAGCAGGCGGTTTTAAAAATTAGGCTTGCAATTTTACCAGTATCACTGAGGTTCCTCTGCAGAGCCCTGCTCAATCTTTCAGCACATTCACTGGATTTCTTGAGCCGACCATTGAAAGAGGGCAACCCCGCTCGGCGTCGTTGCAGCTTCATGGGGCTGGTGGTGCTCTGCTGCTCGTGGATCTCTTCCTATTGGGTTGTGATGCTCAAGGCCTTTAAGTGTCTTCTTGGAGGAAACAGTGGGAAAGAAAGTGGCCAGGTAGCACAAAATATGATATGACAATAGTGAATGAGCCACGAAAAAAACAGTTGGTACAAAGTGTTGACCGTGTTGTGTTTGTGGAGGTGTGTCTGGGCAGAGGACCCGCATGGGCTATGCTGCGTCTATAATTTTCACAGAAGAACAGTCTACACAAACTGGGACAGATGAGGAACCAAATTTGGCTCTCCTTTTCCAGGAGAACTGCAGTTTTGCTTGCAGGAATACCTAGACCTACGTGCAGGCGTGTAGGTTGGTGCAGTAACAGGGTCTCTACTGGGCTGCAGGAACGTCCTCAATGGAGTTTCCTTCCACAGAAATGCACGAGCACGTGGCACTTATCTTCTATTTGTCTGGTACTAACGCAACACTTGACAGGTGCTTTTTTTTTGTTTTGTTTTGCAGGAAGAAATCATTCCTATTTTCAGCACTGTACGCTGCCTTTATATTTGGTGGCCGGCACCTAATGAACAAGCGAGCAAAATTTGAACTGAGGAAACCACTAGTGCTCTGGTCCCTGAGCCTTGCCGTCTTCAGGTAGGCATCTCTTCACACCCACTGCTTCCGACAGTAGTCTCTGAAAAGAGTTTTGTTTTCTTCAGATGCAACTGTAGTGCTAGTAAGGCAACAAGCTCAGCCAGAAATGGAGTTTTTTTTGTTCTGCTGCTCAGGGCTATGTCCTGATCCATTCCTCACCATTGAAATGGTCCTCTTTGGCTTGCTGGATCATACAGCATTAGAGAGGAGAGAAATCAATAATGTTCTTGAAGAATAAAGTTTGGGGAAAAAAAAAAAAAGTAAGAACAGGAGAAAAAGCACATATCGTTGCAGTAAATTTACCACGCAAACTACAAATGGAAATAAACACATTCAGATGCTAGTCTTGTTCTCACGTGCTAGTTGGTATCAGGTTTATATGGGTGTTTCTATGGAATATTTAGTCAAGACTCTGATCTCCATTACAATGAGGTAAACCTAGACCTCCCTGGCTGAGATCAAAACCTGGCTTCTGGGTATTCCATCAGAAGCAAAGAGCTTTTGAAAACAGCAGAAGGGTGGCTCAGCAGGGAAAAGGCTGTGTTTTAGTGCTGCACACCTCTCTAGTTCCGTGTTGCCCCTGTACCATCAGGTTTGCATTCTTCATCGTTCCTAAAGTCAGGAATAAAACCGACCAACCCAAATTCCACTTTATCTGCTTAATATGTTATTTTTTAATAAAACAGAATATCAACAAACAAATGAACAAATACTTTTAAAAATAAGCTTTACAAACACACAAACTATTCATAAAATTTACAGTACACACAAGACCTGAAGATTGTCATTCATTTCAATGCCTGTTGGGAGTGGACATTATAGTTCACCCTACAGTACAGAAACCATTTGGAAACCATTATCAAACACTGCTGCCCATATTATTTTCTAATACCTTTTTAATAATTACTGACTAGTTCACAGGCGAATAATGCAGATTTGCTTACTGAGCAGCTCTGAATGTTGAATGAGTTTCTGCAGGAAGGGAGTAGTTTGAGCTGAGAGTTGCTACAGAACAAAATGAGGACTGGAGAAGTTTGTTTCCTTTACCTTCGTGTATTTATTTCCTTTCATGTCCAAAATTATTCTGTCACACTGGTTCTTCCTAAAACTTGACCAAGGGAAAATAAAATGTGTTTTTAACTTGTCTCATTCAGCTAGGACCTGCTACCAGTAGAATTTTTGACTGTGTTGGCTTGATTTTAATAGTTCATAGATTCCTTATAAAAAATATATATATTTTATATATATATATATATATATATGTATAAAATAGTGCCGACAAAGCTTTGAGCATTCTGGATAACTTTAAGAGCAAGTTCTAATACTGCAAAATGTATAATTTTTGTTTAGTGGCATTTGGTGCTGTGCTTCTGGCTTTGTGTCTAGTAGAGTTTTGCTGTTAGTGTCCTGTACACAGTTGCCATCTTTCGCTGAATTTCAGCAAGTGTTGAATTGCTTCCCAGGTGGCATGTCATCTGTGTATCGCTTTGCAGAGTGATTTGTAGCCAGCTGGATTCCAAAGTATATATTCCAATTACACTTTCCTATCGAGCATAGCCACTAGAAAGCAGCTGACGTTTGCAAAGCAGTTGTAGTTCAATTCCCGATCTGCAGGCAGGAAGCGTGATTTCAGAACTGCCCTTTGCAGAGGGTCACTAGCATCATTTTTAAAACCACCCTACTTTGGGGTGGCTCTGTGGCCGACGTGCACGGTGTGGGGCTTGTAAGCAATTTCACTAATTAGTTACCTAGCGAAGTCAAAGCAACGCGCTCATCAACAGCAGCAATAGACACTACATTGTGAAAGTGCTGCGTAGGTGGACTGAAAACATTCAGGCTGAATCAACACGTTCATTACTTGCAAACTGGAGTTTCCCATCATAATCAAATGAAATATCCATCGCACGGCCTGCAGCAGCTGCTGAGGGAGTCTGGCTAAGATCTGAAACGTGGACTTCATCTTTGTGAAGCTGCAGGCTGCCGGCATGAACCGACCACAGAGACCACCTTCTCCTGGCAGCACAGGCACTTGTGCTGAGCCCTGCTTCTGCAGGTGAGAAGCACTTACCAGCCTGAGAGAGATTCACCCCCGTGGGATTTGCTTCCTCAAGTTGTACTGCTCCAGGGATGTCCCTGAGCACTGCAGAGCTTTCAACCTTCATCAGAAAATGAGATGGCGGGGGTGGAAAGGAGATGGAGGAACCCTAAGTGTGAGACATTCAGACTACATGGAGCATTTAAGCTGCTGGATTTGCTTTTGGAGACCAGTGGATTATAAGAATAAAGTTTTGCTCTTCTGAGGGCATGATGTTTACAACAAGGCAGAGCACGAAACCTCCTTAGCTTCTGCAGTAACATGCAATCCCATACAAACCAACCCAAACACAACACCCCTTCACATCTTAAAAGAGGAAGTGCACTTCCATTCAATTTTCAGAGAGAATTCAAAGAGAATTGTCATTAAAACCTGACGTGGAGGGTTGCTATGAGAAGTGTTAATTGGCACAGTGATCTCCTGGCGTTTCCCCGTGGCTGTCCTTGCTAGGGCCAGCAGTCACTCCCAGCCTTACAGGCGCTGGTAGCCAGCTCTACTAGACTTTGAATGCCGTCAACTTTCAGTGTAACTTAGTGTTACTTTCCCTTTTTTTCTGGCTCCTTGCATGACTGGGTCTTTCATTTAGATACACTTAGTCTGAAAGACATTTCTGCTTCCTTTGAAGGTCCGTTTGGATAGATTTATATGCTATTGTTCCACCTGCAGACTCACTATAGATCCAGGAAAATACTCCTCGGTTTTAAGTCTTCCCTGCTAGCGTTTGAAATTCTCTGACTTTTACACTACCTTTCAGAAATTGTAAGTATTGTGTCTGCAGTGAATGGTTGTAATGAGGAAGAAAAACCAGCCTGGAGAGCCCTCCGTGTTCTGTCTCAAGGTCAGAGTGAGCCTTTTTTTCAGAGTCCTTGTTTATCTCTCTTCTTACCATTTTACCTACTTCAGAAATCATCAGAAATAGTAACATTTAGCAGAGGCTGGAAAAATGTGTTCTGGACTTAAAAAAGAAAAAAAAAAGGGAAATCGCCTGCCAGGCAATGACCTGGCCCTCCTTCACAATGCATCCTGCCCGCCTTGCTTTTGCCAAGATCATTTAAATGTGGTAGCAGCTCTGGTAGGAAACTTGCCACGCCTGTACACAAACAAAACAACTACACCACCCTAGCGAGCTTGCTGAGCATTCAGAGTGAGTTTTGTGTCAACACTGGCAGCCAGCAGGATTTGTGAGGCAGAAAAGCAGCTTTATTTCCCTTTGGAAGCTATCAGCTAGTTTCGAACATTTTGTCTCTGGGATAAGGTTACTGCTGCTCCATGAATACCTCTGTAAAGGCAGCAACACTAAAGCTTGCTTTTCGCTTTGAAACCACTGTGAAAACACGATCTTGTAAGGCTTTTGTTGAGAAATTAGTTTGGGGTATTCTGGGGGCTTGTTCTTCTTTTTCCTGCTGGCAGGTTTGTTGAGCTGTTTCAGGCACTGAGGATTTGTTGTGTGACATGACGTGGCTTTGTTTTTGTTTTTCCATTTTATACACTTTAATTAAGAGTTTGCACCCATCCTGTTGTGCTCTGAGGTTCTGCTGGAGCAGCTCTGTGCTCTTCCGTGTCAGTGGGAGCCCGGTGTTAGGGAGCTGACACAAATGCTCCTTTCTCAGACTGGTAAGACCCCAAGGAAACTGTTGCTGATCCACCTACACATCAAAGTGAGTGCCAGCTCTGTATTTCTGAATATTTCCAGCGGTTAAAAACCTGCAAAAACACAATTAATTTGAATTGCCAGTTCTGTGTACGTGCTACTTTGAACATAAAGTTAGGGTCGTTCACTGACACCAAAGAATTTCTTAGTGAGAGCATATCAAAAGTATCATGCTGGCATCTCTAGGAATCAGCAGAGCTGCAACCGGGGCTCTCGCAGGAGGATACAAAGTCATTAACACGTGTTTTCATTGCAGCTCAGCTGGATTTGTGTAGTTCCTTTAGTGGGCCTTCGAGTCTGTGTATGGGTAACATCGCCACCGAGCAGCTCGCTCAGGGCAGCTCCTTCACGCAAGACAACAGCGTGGCACAGTTTCCACTCACTCTCCATCCTGAAAGGGCTGCCAACAGAAGAATCAGGGTCAGGGCACTAACTAGTGATAGCAAAATGTTGTTCTCCCTAAGGAACATGGTCACATCGATAAAGGAGAGAAGGAAGCTAAAGCATCCAACGTGATGCTGTTGTATGTAGGGAGAAGCTAAACTGGTGCCATGACAGGTGTGAGCTGTCTTTGTCAAGCCAAACCACACACTTGTGCTAATGCTATCATCATCGGAGATCACGCAGATTCCAGTCCAGCTTCAGCTGTACTTTGTAGCCACAGTGAAAATCAATTCATGTCAGCACAGGGTTTGCAGATATCTTTCTTCTTGGGAAATCCGCTGTCTCAAAGGAGTTGGAGTGGTATCAATGGCCACTAGCTGCTTGCCACAAAGCCTCAGAAGTGAAATATCTCAGCAGCAGCATTTCTTGTATTTGAAAGGGAAAACCAGAAAGTCTCCCTGGAAGAAGGTGACTCACTTTTCTTTCATAAGCCTGCTGTAATGGGTTTCTTTCTGCAAGCACAGCAGCATTTTGTGGAACGGTGTGCACTTGTTCTGCAGAGAGCTCCCAACATAACCCAAAAGGAAAAGAAAAAGAAGAATGAACATAAGTTTATGAACAGGAGTCCAATTGCTTGGATTTGTGACTCTGAAATACACTCCAGTTATCACGCCTCATACACAAGAAAACTGAGGAACAGTGATTCAAGGTTTGCCATTCACAGAGCCTCGCCATGGAGATTAAAACCCAACTTAATTTCACATGGTGCTGAGCAACCCCTCAAAATCTTAAAACATTCTGAAATTTTACGTGGGTCCCGAAAGTACATTCACAGAGAAAATGAACTAATGAAAGGGCAATATTTGCCAAATAGCATTACGATTAATGAGTGGCATTTGAGGTGAAATATCTTCTCTCTCTCGCAGTTAAAAGCACGAGGATGCCATATGAAGTATTCCCCGTATTTGCAAAGCGCTGATGCATGTTTTCAACAAGACATGGGTCAGAACCCAAATTAATGAAGTGCTTAATATACACCTAGCAATTTATTTCAGCTGGGCCGTTGTGAGCCTGCCTGATTTTTTTTATGCAACAGCTGTTGGATACATCTTTTTAATTACCACTTCGGAGCAAAAGTTGAAAATGGGGTGAACAGCAGTTCAGAGTGGTTGGAGAGAAACAAAAACCCCTTGGATGATAACATAACAGTTTAAAAAGAAAAAACATTTTCTGTTTAGCTAAACTGTAATCCCAGTAGGGAAATACAAACAGTGCTGTGTAGGGTGAATTTATAAATTGCAAAGAAATGCTGGCTGGCATTACAAATACAGTGTAAGGGTGATAAAAATGTACGGACTAAGAGCAATAAAGTACTGTCAAGAAGACATATGTCCAATATGTACCTTATTTATTCCAAGTAAGAAGAGCATCCCATGACAAATGTCTTTTTCCCAGAAGTGTGCTTGATGCCATGTGACAAAAAGATGCGCTCATCCTTTTCTGAAATCTCATCTTTTTGTTCATGCTGCTGTTACAACTGTGCCCTATGTTGTGTCTGTCAAAGTTACTTTGAATATTAAGTTTTTACTGTTTTTACCTTATCAGGTATGATTAAAAGTAAATCAGGGATTCGCTGTGAGACCTGGCTGATGCTAGTTTAAAGGAGGTACGGATAGCGTTGGCTAAACAATTGCTGTGGAAAGCTCTTTTTCCAGTGCTGCTGCACTTGCTTGGCCCTACGCTGTCCGCTCTCTCAGGCAGTGAGAGATCTGTCAGTCTGTTTGGCACCTGAAATTATATTTTTCCTGCAAAATCTTCCTGCTCCAGACCACAGGAGTGCCCTGCTCAAAGCACGGCCCCCTGGAAGCGGACGTCTTCCCTCAGTTTTAAATTGAGGAGGGAACTGTGCTAGGGAGAAAGTAGCCTCGGTGCCTGCCTCGCAGCCTCTCCGCGATCACCAGGGAACAGAAATCTCCCCGCGATGCCTTCTGAGTGAGTCCCCGACAGCTTATGCCTGTTGGATACATTCAGCTCTTCCTCTAAGCAAATGTGTTTGCCATTTACCAGCTGCGGGCACCCGGAGATCTCAGCATCTCTGGACGCTCACAGGAGCACTGCTGCAGGGAGGATGGAGTGAAAAGGGAAGAGGAATGACTCCAGGCCTGCGACTGCCATTTAATTTATGGATCGGAGCAGCTCATTACAGCCATATTATAACTTTTAGCTTCTTTAAGCCTTCTTTATTCTGTCAAACGCTAGTCTTTATCTGTAACTTAGATTGAGTTTGATTTGTTATCAGCCTGTTTTATAGCTTCAGTGATCGCTAGCTCCATTGGTTGGCTTGATTCTCCGCTAAATCTTTTACTTTATTACATTTTGGCTTTATTTGCCCAGGATAATTTCAAACTCCTGAATACACACATTTCAATGCTATACATGATGCTTACTCTACCATCTTGATACGTTTGATCCCGTAAGTATCTTTGAATTATCCTGCAGAAATAGATAAGTCACTTTTTTTTGGCTTATCATTTAAATCACTGTAATTTTACAGTTATTCTAGAATTTTCTTGAGATAATGTTTGATGCTGACAATAATTTTGGTAATGACCCAGGAGCAAGTGCAAATGCCCCTGAAGCATTCATTAAGGATCGCTTAAGAGTTACACTGTGCCTATGAATCCTCATGGGCTACTTTAGAAATCCTTAGATGGATTCCTTAATTCTTATGAGATTTTGCACAAAAAACACAGGGCTTAAGCTGAAAATTGATT
Source organism: Anas platyrhynchos (assembly GCF_047663525.1). Lineage (NCBI taxonomy): Eukaryota > Metazoa > Chordata > Aves > Anseriformes > Anatidae > Anas > Anas platyrhynchos. The sequence continues at coordinate 7,413,872 of NC_092590.1, forward strand.
TTTTTTTTTCTTTTTAGCAGTTTAGCCACAGTCCAAACTTGCTGAAATAAGTCTCTAAGAACTAGGAAATGTTTCTTGACAGCAAATTACCTGCCCAAGTATACAGCCTTCACAGGATGCCTCAGCTCCAACAAGAGTCCAGTTATTATTTAGCGATGGAAGAGTGAGTTATTGCTTGAGAAATGATAGCTTTCATCAAGAAATATTGTTCCTGCGAGTTCCTACCCCCCCACGTGCCAGATGATCAGGGACTAGCATCAGGTAACAGCGCATCGAGGAGCACCAGAATGAATGGTGGGTAATTACTATTGATTAGGTTGTAACCAGCTCTTTGGAAGCCAGGTGAAATGCAGGGCTGTGTGGGTAGAGCTGAAAAATTATTTTTCATTCATTGCAAGAAAACAGTTACGTGTTTTTCAGCAACGTATGGTTTCACTGGTGTCCCTGTGAGCAAATTTTGCTATTCTCTCATGCTTTTGGGGTGATGGTTGAGTACCACTGGCCTTCAGCCTGACCACAGCTCCTTCTTTATCTCTTTAGCAAAGCCCAACAGGCCTTGCATAGCTGCTGAGTGCTTTCTGTAAGACTCTCCACCATTTTTTTAATGTCAGCTGCTGTAAAGACCACTTGCAAGAGTCTGGTCCTGGCATTTGTTTTTCTGCTCTGCTTCCTTCCAGCGGCTCACAAAGTGTGGCTGCATTGTTTTTGTACTCTGCTCCTCAGAGCTGCCTGAATATAGCTAATCCCAGTCATAAAGAAGGCAGGTCCGGGGGATCAAACTGCATTTCCTGGGGGGGGAATTCGGGTTTGGTGAGGAGAGACTGGGAGACAGGAGCTGTGGCAGATTGATTTTTATCCACACATAAATAAGCCTGCTGAGTAGTAGTTGCAGCAATTGGCAGGGCTGTTGAGCTTGGCACTTTAGCAAGGGAGAATCAGATGGATTTTACTCTGCTGTGGTGTTAACGTGATTAAAATCTCCAGATGACAGTGTCCATTGATCCGGAGCCCTGCAGAGATGTCACTGTTTGGGATGCTTAATGAGGTCCCTGGAGAGGGGAGGAAATTAGCCTGTTTTTTTTTTCTTTTTTTCTTTTCTAATTTTGTCAATAAAAAGGACAAAGAGATGGTTTTAGGGACCAGGTGAGATGTGACTAGGAAGTGTGATGATGAGAGGGAACGGTTGAAGGGAGTGGCCCCACGCAGAAGGATTTATTGCAGGGGAGAGAAAGAGTGATGCAAGGAGCACAGTACCCGCCCTCACTTGAAACCATGGAGTGAGCTGTTGCTTTAACATACCTCCAATTCCTCCATTCCCTCCCAGTAATTTATCACTTGGGAAAGTGATAACTGCCCAGGCCTGTATGCATATGCTTATGGGTATATAAACTTGCGCCAATGATATATTATTTCTTAGAGCCATGTAAAATATTTGCACAATTTTTAAATCACTCCGAGCTGGCATGGCTTCAGGTTTTGGTCCCCACTGAAAACTCAAATGATTCGCATTGAAAAGCTTGCTGGAGAGACATCTGGATCAGATACAGCAGAAGGGTCTGAAATGCAAGGTTTGTGTGTTCGGTTCGGCGTTGGGGGGGCAGAGATGGAAGTCTCTCAAATTTTGCTTTGGGATTTTGATAGGACTGAGCCCAAACCTCAAAGTATGCGTGAACTTAATGCAAAGAAAATTCTTCTGCCAAAACCAGGGATAAAAACTGCAAGGATCAGCACAACTTCTGCTCACACACGCGGTACCGAGAGCTAGAGCACCCCATCAAAATGCACTTTCAGTACAGCTGACCGCGAGGTTTTAGGGTGAGTGAGTGCCACGCTGAGGCAAGCATATGTTATTCATCACCTCCTCCTTTTCTTATTTTTTTTTTAACATTACTGTAGATGGACCCCACCCTGAATGGGAATCCATCACCTTTAAGATGGGTGAGAGACTTTGTGGGTTAGCTGTGAGACCCGTGAGACACGTCTGTTCTCCGGCCCAGCCAGGAGGTGGGAGAGGCAGAGGAGCAGCAGGACAGTAGGACCTTAGAAGAAAGGTTTCATCAGTGGGGCTTCATGAGAGGACTGTGGGTACCTTATGGCCTTTCAGATACGTGGGCTAAAGGAAATGAGTTCCATGTTCTTAAAGTATGAGATTAACACAAGTGTTCTTCAAAGGAAGGTTTCATAATCTTTGAAAACATGCTTTGTAAGGTGCTCAGATGTCATAGGAAAAAGGGACATCATGGGACCAAGGTGGTTTTTTTTTGTTTGTTTGTTTTTGGTTTTTTGTTTTTTTTTGTTCCTGCCAATTGCAAGAGAATAATTAATGGTCCCAAATAATCTTGTCAGTAGGCTAGGCCTTGGAGAACACAGGGAGTTACTGTGCTCAAAATTATCTGCGGACAACAGAACAGTGGTAACTGAGCACAAGGTCGTCTAAACACAGTTGCAAAGTAGTAAAGTATGGCAGCAGAAACCTCCTTTCTGATAGCACAGTTTTACACTAAAATTTAGTTTTACACAAAAACCGCTATAGACAGAATAAGCGCATAAATTGTTACCAATTTATCCCAAATATACAAAAAAAAAAATAAAATTGCAGTCTTCTGCAAAATTCCAAGACTGGCTTTAAAATAAAGAAATTTTCCTTTTTCAGTGAGAGTTTCTCAATCATGCAGGTTGCTGCTCCTGTGGTTGGCTCAATTTGGGGACTGTTAGTGTTAGGTTAGAGGTTGGACTCGATGATCTTGAGGTCTCTTCCAACCTAGAAATTCTGTGATTCTGTGAATTATGTCTTCAGGCTTCTTCTTCCTAGGCTTGGATAGAAGCATTTAGAAACGAGAGTCCCACAGAATCAGGTGCTGTTGGATGGGATTAAATTTTTGTAGTTTTATCAACTGAGGCCATTAGCAAAGGAAAACATGATTTTTAAAGAACACCACCAGAGATTTTTCCACCCCACTAGTGTGGTTTTTGTACCTGCCCCTGTCACAAAGAGTTGGGCATGGCTTGGGATCCACAGCAGGGGGGTGGTTTTAAATGCCTGATTTTCTTTTGGAGTTCACTGGTGCAAGTAAAGGAATCAGCAAGGAGCATTACTACAAAACAATCACAATAATTAGAACGATGGCAGAAATTCCACAAGGGAAAAGAATCCAAATATTTTCTCCTCCCACAGGACAGGCTGCTGGGGCCTGCTTTTACATAAATTTGGGGGGCAAAACAGTGATGGTGAGATAGAAGTAGGGATGCTCTTAGAACTCATTCCATAGGCTCATGTTCTTTGCAGCTCATGTCCAGCTGCGTCAGATTAAATCCACACCTGTATTTGCCTCGTATGCCAAGAGAAAGCACAGGGAAAGCAGGAGTATGACTGAGTCTGTTGCTGACAGGTATTGGTTGTCCCTACCTGGTCTTCTGGGTAGGGCAGTAAGTAACGTATCAGATGTGCAGGTGATGAAAATGTGACGTTAAGAAGTGTGTGTCTAGAAACTGTATATCTTTTATTATTATTATTATTATTATTTCTATGAACTATTTATCTTTAAAGTTATAGGTATGCCTGAGGTAAATAAGACAGAGAGTAAGGGACTTGAAGGTTTAGAGAGTAACATTAAAAAGTGGGGAAAAATTTATAGCAGGTCAGAAGACTTTCTCTGAAAACTGGAGCGTTTAATGTTGATTTAATAATACTGTATTCACTGATACAGAGTGAGGGCACACCTCTTTCTGCTTTCATCAAATGGACTCATGGACAAGGCACTGAACCACAACTTGTGATGTTGCACATCATTTCTTATCGTGGCTCAGGCTGAGATTTTTTACAGAACATTTAAATTCCAGTTAGCCTTTCCTCTTCAAAATGAGTCAATGCTTAGCCACTTTACAAGGCTGTTACAAGAGTAAACACCATTAAGGACTGGGAAATATTCACAAACACAATGTTAAGAGCCTTGGAGATGCCAACACAGGTAGAAGAAGCCTGGAGGAAGTTAGACCTGAACCTGAATTAGTTAAGAAGAACTTTGTCCATGACAGATCTTTACACAAGGACATCTGACCTAAAGCAATTCTTGGTCTAGATACTGTTGAAGCATTCGTAATTCTGGGATAGTCCAAACTGGTGGTGGCAAATCACTTGGCTGTTGAGAAGCAGACAAGACCACAATTTTGGTACAGTAACAAGGAAGGTCTGTACTGTGGAGAAAATGGAGATGACTTTTTGTTACAAGTGGATTTGATAATGAGACAGGATCTTGTAGAAGATACCTAGAACAGTTCTGGGAGGTGAAACAGGGTTTGCAAGTGTTTGACAAGAACAATCTCTGCAGGGTCATGTTTCTCTCCATCACTAACCTTGGCATTGCTCAAAAGCAGCTCAGAAGTGTTGAAGGACAGCCTAATTATGATAATTTTCTTTGCCATTTCTTCCAAAAATAAGAGTTGGACTGGGTCCATCAGCTGTAATTTGAACAAGTGTCTCTCTAGGATTTCAAGGTAACTGACTATTTAGAAGTCTTCTCTTTTAAATGCTTGTAAAATGACTCATAAATGTTACGTAAGAGTTAAGAGAGACCAAATACGTAGTCAGTGTTATTATTTTTCAAACTTTTTTTTTTATCATTTAGAATACATTATCGCTGTGTATATCCTTCACTGACCAAGAGGCTGACTCATTTAACTGAAAACTGTAACCTTTGGTTCAACAAACCTAGCAAAACATTTTTAATCACCAGGTGCAGACATAGAAAGCTGGTTTTCCTAGTCACTTATTAATGTCCTGAAATAAATTACAAAGATTTCATAGATGCTGTCCTTGTGCCATGTGGACCATTTAGGATGTTGAGTGCCAGATCCTTTTCTAGACTACTTTTCTGTGAGATTAGAGAACATGTCCTATTGTGCTGACTTAGCCATGACTCTCACTAGCTCCTTGGGATCCAAATAAGATGCATTAATTCCACACAGGCCACTGAACAGCAGCCAGAAGATCTCTCTCAGTCATTGCCCACGTTTCATTTGTAATTATTGATCAGTTTCTTACTGGATGGTTGCTCACTCTACTGTAAAAATACCAGGATTTTACAATCACAGACAGGCCTGAAGCAGCCTTATAGCATCTACACCTGTTTAAATACAAGAATCCATCCACTGAAGTTTAAGGGCAGTTAGTCAGGAAATGTATTTCTTGCTCAGCCTTTGCTTCCTTATTTCAGAAGGGTGGTATTTCTCAGCAGGTCTCACTGGTCTCCTCCCTGCATGGGAGCGAGTGCCATTTCTGTCAGGCAGACTCTTGAAAGGTTATCGTCATGTTTTTAATTCTTCCCCCAGCCTTGAAACTGTCTGGCATGTTTACCCACAAAGGATTTGGGAACAATAGGCTTCAAACGGGCACCCAGTCACCAGTAAAAACCAGTAGGCTCAGTCCCAGCTGTAATAGCCTTTCCTTGTTTCGCACCACCCAGGTAACTGCTTTAACATGGAAATTCCCTTTTATTTCAGCTCAGCTCTAACAATGAATTACCCTCACTGCAGCCAGATGAAGAAAAAAACATTTCTTTTTTTTTTTCTTTTTTTTTTTTTTTTCACAGGTTGAGGGCAGGCCCCTATAAACCTCCTGATTTAACTAGTAAAATTTTGTGTGAGGGTTTTCTCCTCTTTGACACAAGGACTAACAATTTCCCAGAACACTCTGCTCCTGCGGGACCTGAAGCCAATATATAAAATCTAGCTCATATATATATATTAAAAAAAAAAAAAAACAACTCTGTGGCAGGCTTAGAAAAAAACTTTCCTTCTGCTGCTTTGCAAGACAAGTGGCCCCTTCAACCATGAGGCATCCTCATGAGGTACCTCAGTGTCTTTTGGGTCAGCCAAAGCTACTGTTCCTTTTTGCATGGCCAGCGCAAGCTTTCATGGGAAATCTCTTAAATCTCCTGCAAACAATTTAATCTCAGGCAACATAAGCCTTTAGTTTTTAAGAAAGCAGCCACCCAGCCCTTTCCCTGCTGTGTTATCTGCTTGGTGGCTATCACTGACGCCTGGTATGCTGGCACCATGTTTCATGAGACTACAGAAGGTAAGAGGGATATCAAAGACTCTCACCCTTACCAAATGGAGAAGAAAGCTCTATAAATACTCTCAACTATTAAAAAACATCCTGGAGGTGCTGCAAAATTGCTTTCTCACAAACTTATTTTTAGGACCTAATCAAAGAGCACAAGAAGCAAACAGGGCTGAAAGACATGAGCATCTCCACCGGGAGATGCAGCCACCTGGGCACACGCTGCTTGTTAATACCAGGGGGTCCTGGTTTCAGTTAGGACAGGGGGTCCTGAGTTTCTTGTCTGGTTCAGAATCAGGGGCAGCTGTCCAGCCTTGGAGTTAAGAGCTTGTCTAATGAAGGTGGCTTCGACTGTGTTTCGTTTCAAGAAACGTAGTTCAGAAGCTTGCTGCTCTTGTAGGTGCTTTCTCTGTTTGTTTTTTCCTGTATCTGTTTACATTTTATGTGTTTTCTGTTGCTCAGCTAAGCACAGAAAATATCTTTTGTTGTCTTGTGCAGTAACTGGCTCCTCTAGGTGTGTTTTCAGGCCGCCCTGAGCTGCCCACCTGAGGGGAGTCTGTGCACCCCATGCACGTCCGCCACACCACCAGCACCACAGCGTGCTGCTGTTGTGTAGGGACGGCAGGTTTTCAGCCAGCAGGGCACAGAAAGGCCATTTGATTTTGTTAAGAGACCAGCTCCTTAGCAGCAGAAGGGGAACTCGATACGTCCAGCAAAGTACTCTCACTGAACAGGACTGAAAGCTGAACACAGCTTGATTATTCACAAAGAAGGGTTAGAAAGCACCGCTTTCTTCAGCAGGGCTGACCTTTGAACATCTCTTTTTAACACAGAATGCTTCCTCTGTAAATATTTTGCATGCTAAAACAAGAGGAAAAGAAGAAGTGGCCTCCTTTTTTCGTTCTCACTGTCACACTGTGCCAAAGAAGGGCAGGCGAGGAAGGCCTGCACTGCTAGGCCTGGGCCTCCTCACTTCAGGTGTCACAAGGGCCACATGCTCTCAGCCACCCCCCGGGAGGTGACATGGAGGTGACACCTGCTGGGACCCCATGGGGCACCACAGGAGCAGGCAGACACAAATTTGGATTTCGGCCTTCCCCCAGCAAGGCCTTGCAGCCCTGGGTGCCGGGCCAGCATGGTCATGGGGGGATCAGGAGGGCCTGCTTGGGAGTCCATGTTGTAGTTCCCTAATTTTGGGCAGTGTGGCGTGGTCTTGGTTGCCACGGGCTCCCTGCTGCTCTCTGCTGGTGCCACATGACAGATTACAGCACAGGAGGGCACACTTTGGAAAACAAGAGATGCCACATTTGACACCAGGCTTTGCCTCAGTCAGCTTATTTGGGGTTTTTCAGACACAAACCTGAGCAAAAGGCTCCCACTGTGTGGTTATCACAGCACTAAAGGGCTTTCAGAAAATGTTGCTGTATTCTGTGCTGAACTCGAACTTGTCCACAGCTGTGTGCTGAAAAATGCGGGCGTGGGCTTGTTTCTCGATGTGAAAGCAGAATATCAAAATGAGTAGGAAATCTGGGTAGGACATTACAGAGCGCAATAATGCCATTGCTGGGGGATAAATGGAAGCCTGCATTTCTTTAGCTTTCTTTGAATATTGTTTTTTAAAGCTGCAGACACATTCCCTACTCATTGCTGCTGTGTTGATCCTGGGCTGGGGTGCCAGTAGCCAAGTGCAGGAACGTACCTGCATGAGGAGGAGCATGGCCAAGCCTGCCACGCTGACAGCCGGGTTTGGACAGAAGAACTACCTGCCTCCCTCTCAGGCTTCTGAGAAACACGTGCTTCACTCCCTTCTGACAGCAGCTTGGAGCAGTGGATAGCCTTCAGCTGCTAGTGCCTACTGTGTCCTCCTTTATAACATCAGATAGCTCCAGACCCTCTGCTTCCCTCCTTCATAACTGCTGTCCCAACCCATGTGTGTGATGGGTTTTGAGGCCTTCATTTGAAACTGAGTTTGCGAGGAAAAAAGTTTAGATTTTATTTTACTCACAGATACGTTTTGATCACATTATAGACAGTAAAATATCAGTTGGGCGTTCGTTAGTCTACCAGAGCAGCCACTGCCTGGAGGGAGGCGAATGTAGGACATTTTGAGTCTGAATAGATGAGAAAGCTGCATTAGCCAGTGCAGTTTGTTTCTGATCAGTCTCTCTAGTTGCAAAAGGCTGTAATTGTACAGTAATTCACTGCTACCTTATTTCTAAAATCCCTGCGGATGATTCGTGCGAGACAGACTGCTTTGGTAAGCAGTTCATTTCAATACCTCACAAAAGCTACAGCACAGAGCAGGGCGAGGACAAAATGAAGCAGAAGTGATTTACTGAGCAAGCAGTGTCATCACTCTGCTGCACATCATGTCTTTGCAAGATAGAAATTTGTTGGTCGATCTTACCTTACAGAGCAAACAAGGTTAAGTGGCAGAGGCATAAACAGGCAGCAATGTCTCTGTGTGTCCAAGGCATATTTTCAGACTTGTGTTCAATCTTTTTCTCTCTCCAGGGGTGTGTGCTTGTCGGCAAGCCAGTGTTTTGGTGTGCAGCACACCACACAGGCAGCTATTTTCCCATGGCATGTATTTAGGTAGTTGAATCGGTTGCTTCCAGTCTGCCTCCCTTGTGAATTATGCTAAAAAATAACTTCTTTACTGATAAAAATTTCAGACCAGTTTGACTCACACCATGTAGAGAAGTAGCCAGAGCCACTTCTTCTGGAGTCATGGACCTAGAGGATGCCACCATGCCGTGAAATTACTCCTGCTGCAATTAGAAAAGTGTGTGTGTGTGTGTGTGTGTGTGAGTGTGAGTGTGTGTCCACTCCAAGGAGAGCTCTGCAGTTGTTGCTAGACAGAAAGACAGGAGGAGTTACATCCTCACAGTCCCAAGGACAGCAAAGTGAAACTGTGCCATCCCCACAAGGCAAAGACTCTTCTGCTCTCTCATCGGTCCAGATTAAGCCCATGGCCATCCACACTGAGTCACCTGCAGTTAAGTCAACATCTGCCTGTTGCTTGAACCAGTGCTCTCCTTATCTGAGCATGTGCTCATGGCACAGAATTCTCTTTGGCTTTAAAACTTCAAAAATATGTGGTATTTTAGAACAGCAGTAGAGTTTCCATGCAAGCAAAGGCCCATTACTTGCAGCTACTTTATTAACTAATTTAAAAATTCCTATTTTTTCCCCATTTCCCTATTTTCCCCATCTGAAGTATTTGCTGATGGGAGAACTAGGTTACCAGCTGTGTATCTTTAGCTATTCTGCCCAATCTTCCTCCACCCAGTTTTGCCACCACCCAAAAAGCAAGAGCAAGCAGCAGCCTGCCCTGGCCAAGTTGAGGAGTTCACTGCCTCGGGAAGTGATCAGATTGTATCTCTGTGAGGATCTCCTGTTTTCTTGGGAACGAGAAATGCAGCTCCTGGGAAAACACAGCCTGTGTGAAATGCTAAAGAGAAGACACAGAACAAGTTGCACCCGGTTTCAAAACTCCTACAGCAGGCTTGGGCACTCTGCACAGTGGGAAGGACTGATGCCAGACAGATGTGAGAAAAGCATGCACAGACAGCATTTCTGGGAGGGAAAACCCTCCGTGGAGAAGATGCACTACGGGCTGCGTAGATGCTCAGAATACTTCACTTTCTCTTCTCTGTGCAGGGCTGGATGAATCCAAAATCTCTATGTGAGAGACTGCAACTGCTGTCTTGCCTAAGCATAACTAAGCATAATATATGCATAACTTTGGGCAGTGCTGTTGGGAAACCCAGGCTTACCTGAACTTTAATAATCCTATACCACAGCAGGATGGTTTTTTTTTATTTACACATAGCAGAGGAGGACTTGGCTGGCAGTAGAGCCCACAAGCAACTACCACCACACAAACAGCAGCTAATAATAGCAGCTTCTTGGGAGAAATGAGCAATGTTGACTGTTGTCTGCATTTCTTGGTGGTGCAGTCAGACCTGATGCAACAAAATGTGGTGCAGGAGCCAGGACACAACACTTCTCCCCATGCACAACAGGGCTGGAGAGCCTCCTAGCGTGGTGCTCCACGAGCCTGCAGAGTACATGCTGTGGACAGGAGCCAGCAAAGGGCACTGCTTCTGCTAACAGCAGTCAGGCTAGACTGGTTATATTAATAATGCAGATTTGGAAATCCAAATACTTTATGCAAATAAAAACTTTGATCAATAGTTTTTATGCTCAGCAGCTGTACTTGAACCATTTACTGTGAACGAGTAAGAATTGTCATAGACCACGGCTCTGAGGCTGCCTTGATGATTTTAAAAACCATTTTTTAAAGAATCCTGGCTTCACACGACAAGGACAAGTGATAGGGAATCTGCAGCTTCAGATGAAGTGTTCCTTTTTTCTCCTACTTTGCGTATTTGATAGCTGGCATTGTCCACATGTGTCAGCACACATCAGTTTCAGGTGGCTTGGTTGGCCTGCCGCCATGCCACAGTCACAAAAGACACCGAGGCAGAGCAGGAACCAGAGAACTCGTGAGTAGGACAGGGCCACAGAGAAGTTAGAGGGGAGATCAGATGGAGCTGAGCAGAAGCAGAGGGCTGTATGATATGGGGAAAAAATTATATTCAGCCGTAGAGGAGCTTGGGCCTTTCTTTGTTCCAGTTTTCTGAAAGTTTCTTGTTTCACCCAGTATTCATCATGATTTTTGAAGGCCAACCAAACCACAGCATTAAATAATGGGCAAGCATGTTCTTGCTGTAGAGCAGCAAGGCAATTACCTCTGCAAAGCGCCTCACTGCTGAGACAGAAGCTCCTTACGTCAGCTGCACGTCTTTTGTTATCTGAACCTATCCCCTCTGTAATTGCACCAATTAGTATCACTGCAAATCTCATAATGTTCCTCATTTACAAAACACTGTTACCTCGCATCTCGCTTTGATGAGGTGAGAGTGAATCTGTGCTGTTTACAACCATTCGACCCAGTAGGCTCCTCTGTTAGCAATGACCCCTTAAGAGACGAAGCCAGCACACGCACCAAAACGCCAGCCCTGACCACAGCACCTGTTCGCTCTTCCTGTGGATGTAATATGCACGAGGAGAGACAAGAGAAAACTCAGGGAAAAATCAGAGGAGGGAATCGGTCCTGGTTATGCTGATGACAGCTCTTTATTAACTCGTTTCTTTTAGTCTTCCAGCCGCCAGCATCAAAACTCTGCACGTTGTTTGCAGCTGAAGTTGGGGTCTCCTACTGGTCCTGAAAAGTGAAGGCTCGTTCCTGTAGTAATGAAATAAAAAACACTGAAGTTACTGTGCCAGACTTTCAGCAGGGAATACTTTATTACTGCGATCCACTTTGCAAATATGAGTTCAGAACAACTTCCTAGAAGCCGGCAGAGTTACTCCAACTTTAAGGCTGTTAAGCTTATTATCTTAGCACATTTATGACTTTTTTTTTTTCCTCAAAATGACTTGAAGTGATGGCATGTAGATGTCAAGTATCTACTCAACTTTCTTCATTTTCTTTTTTTTTCCAAGTATACTTGGTGCTGTTCGAACTGCTCCTTTCATGCTGTACATTTTGATGACCAAAGGCCTGAAGCAGTCAGTGTGCGACCAGAGTTTTTACATTGGACCTGTCAGCAAATTCTGGGCATACGCATTTGTGCTAAGCAAAGCACCCGAACTAGGTGAGTAACCTCTCTCCCTTTTTCTCTCCATGCCTATTTAGAGCAGCATGAAGAGAGCATTCTCTAGATGCCATCAAGCTCAACGCTACTCTTTCTCCTCTGCCTCTGCCAGTCCTCCTGGAAAATAGCTGGGTCTTTGCTATTGTTTTGAAACTGGACGTTTGCAATTCATGTGGCAAAGTGTAAAGCCCCTCAGCTGGTGGGGCTTTACTCCCCCAATACGGGGCAGTCTCAGGTACATGTATATATAATCTAGGTTGCTCCAGGTCTCCACAGTATGACTCATTTAGGCAAACCTTCAAAGCTGAAAGTACAGCTCAGCTCTCGGAGTTTTCTCCTAGCCTTTGTCAGCATACCTACGATGATGCTGGTTTCAGGTAACAAAAACATGTAGGTCCACGTCCTCAAACGTGAAGTTCACTAAGCTCCAGTGTATTTAAAGGACTGGGGTGTGCCTTGTCACCAACCTGTCAATTAATTCATGTAGCCCACCTGCCAGCAATGGATTTTATCTATCTGTAACAGCAACAGGACATTGGCCATTGATTCACAGCAGCAAGGCGTGCTGTAAGTGGCAGAAGGCTTTCCCATTCCTCCTTAGAGCTCCGGCTGGTGCACATTTTCTTCAGCTGCAAGTGGCCATGGCTCAAGGGTATTTGGCTTCCCTACAGAGCAAGAGCTGTGGGAAGAATGAAAACCAGGAAAAGCTAATAAGTCTCCATCGAGAAACCGTAGTTAAAGTTGTAGTTTGAATTCCAGAGAGTTTTTTTCAAGTCCCCAACAGTTGGCCAGGAATTCACCACCACCCTTTTTATATCTGAGCCTGCCAATCCAGCACGCTTCACACGCTTTGTTGTTTTTTTGTGGTTGTCAGTAGCAGGAGACACAAGTCCAGTATTGCTCTGAGCTGGGCTCTCACGCTTTGCAAGTTCAGCCATGAGCTCTGCAGCTCCGGGCTCAGCCCTGAGGGACTGGTCAGCATTATGGTCATGATGCAGTTGATGAGAAAGCATCACATCCCTTTTGCTCCCTGTGAAACTTTTGTGAGGACATGTCCTGATCCCACAGCAAAGGATAAATTGGCATTCCCCTCAGCATTACCAGGCCTGGCCGATTGCTTCCGAAGCCATCAGTGATTACAGACAAATCTGAACAGCAGCAGCAGCAGCCACTCACCCCATGGATATTGAAGTGAGGGCTGGGCTAGAGCAGCTGTGTCAGCAAGTGGCTTCGAGTCAGATCCTACCTCCGTTCTGCAACATTCATCCTTAAATACATGTGTGGGCGTACAATTATGAACAGTAACGTGCTTCCTCCCTGAACACTGAAAGCTGTGGCTGTCTCCAAATAGAAACCAGTTTCCCACAACATCTCTGGCTTTTCCAATCCCCATTCCAGTGTGATGTGGATATTTATAAATTGTTGGTTCTCCAGCGATTTATTTGGAATGATACTTACTATAGACTTGCCAAAGCCAACTTCATATCCTGTCTGCAGGTGTTCTTATCCCACAGCTTATTAGTGTAAGAGAGGATTGTTTTAATGGGAAGGAGGAAGGAGTGATTTAGCAGCCTTCCAGCTTTCCCTTCAGAGGACACCCTTACAAAACCTCAGAGGGCTGCAGAACTCACCGTGTTCAGGTGTACAGCAAAAATAAGTCTTTACCTTTCAGCAGAGAATTTGATTCAGCAAATTAGAGCACGGCAATTCATCAGCATAAACACAGGGAGGGGACAGACACCAGTTGTTTTGCTGTGTCAGAACCCTTTGGCTTCCTGCTGCTTAAAGTACTGCAAAACCACTGAAATCGAGTTTGGTTGAAACTAGAAAATGTCAGCTAGAGCCGCACGTCAACAATAAACTGATCATGTGATTACTTATTAAAATGTGAATCAACATCTTGCAGCTAATGAGATAAACAGAAGCATTATGGCTTACTGCAGACCTAGTGCAGACAGTGCAGTTTCAGTTCCAGCCATCACTATTATTCATAATTCGGATTTTCAGGGATACGTATATGTAGAAATAAGGCCCCTGATTCAAAGCTTAGGGATCTTTTTGGAATCACTGTACAACAACAAACGAATAGCGCACGTATATATATATTGTATCTAATTGGGATGCTCAGTGCAATCACAAGAAGCAGAAGAAAGAAAAAGGCAGGAATTTGGAATAAAATCTACTTTTCTACAACAGTAACAAATTTGCAGAAAAGGATATGCATTTCATCGTGAACAAATCTCTTTCTAAAAGCATTTTTTCTGGCAATTACATACCTTTCAATAACACAGGTTGAATATGCAATAGCTTTTTGCATAGGAACTCAAAAGACGCTGTTAAATGTAATCAGGATTGGCATGCAGGTAGGCACTTGAATGGCAGGGCACTGCTGCTTCCTCCTCGGGTTTTCTGCTCTCTGTTTTTCTCTTCTGGTCACAGCGTGTGATGGACAGTCTGACAGCCTGAGGTGATGCACGTACATCCACCTGCGTCACTTCAGGCTTTGCAAGCTGTGTTTACAGCAAAGACCTGTGGAGTCTTCAGGCAGGGGTTGTCCACGCAGCAAAATGGGGGTGCTCTGGTTGGGCATAAATCGCAGAGAGATAAGACCTGAGTAAGCTGTCAAATTAGACAAGCTCTGAGGTCAATAGCTGAGGTGTATTTTCGTGCTCCAAAAGTGTATACTGCAGCAAGAGCAATGGGAAGAGAGCCTTGCAGAATTCAGAAACTGTGGAATTGTTCAATATGTTTCTCATTTCCTCCCCTCCCTTTTTTTTTTTTTTTCTTTTTTTTCTTCTTTTTTGTTACAGGAGATACAATATTCATTATTCTTAGGAAACAGAAGCTCATCTTCTTACACTGGTACCATCACATTACTGTGTTACTTTATTCTTGGTATTCCTACAAGGACATGGTGGCTGGCGGTGGCTGGTTTATGACCATGAACTATGGAGTGCACGCCGTTATGTACTCTTACTATGCCTTGCGGGCTGCTGGCTTCAGAGTCTCACGCAAGTTTGCCATGTTCATCACCTTGTCGCAGATCACCCAGATGCTGGTTGGCTGTGTGATCAATTACCTGGTCTTCTCCTGGATGCAGCACGGCCAGTGCCATTCCCACGTGCAGAACATCATCTGGTCCTCCCTCATGTACCTCAGCTACTTTGTGCTCTTCTGCCATTTTTTCTTCGAGGCCTATATCGGCAAAACGACAAAAACAAAGAAGGTTGAGTAGTGGTAGAAATGAGACAGAAGCCATAGCTCAGGGTCATCAAGAAAAACAAAATTATAAGAAAAGAAAATGGCACAAGGATACACATATATGTATGGTGCAGATCAAACATGGCAGCTTAGGGAAAGTTAGCTTGGTTTAACCCAGTAAGTTTATGATCCTACCATGGTGAGGACTCACTGAAATCTACTCTATCTCAAAGGACTGCTGACGAAAGACTTCTTCCTTCTTGTACCTGTCTGCTCTTGAAAAGAAAGGAGAAAAGGAGAAATTAGAAAAATAAAAATAAAAAAAGGAAAGAAAAAGAAGAGAAAAGGAATAATGTTGAGGGGGGAAAAGTACACGAAGTAAGCTTCCCCGGGATGGAAGAGAGACTTTTATTACGAAAACCGAGTTTCTAAATCCTTTCTAATAGTTTTTCAGTGTTAAACTTGAACAAAACAAAGCAGAGAGGTGACAAAAAAAAAATCTATCTACGATACCAGTAGGATTGCAAATTTAAAATCTTTTCCATAAAAGGTTAATACCTTTAGCCAAAACAAAACCCAAAAGGATGTCACGGACACCCGTGTGGTTGAACGTCATCATGGTTGTGAACGGAAGCGAGACGAGATTGATTTCTCCGCTCTGTACCGTGCCAGGGGAGCAGAGCTGGAAGGCAGTCACCTCGCTGGGGTGGCAGGAAGGAGCAGCACTCGTACAAGAGCTTGATGTGAAAAGATGCACTGTTGCAATACATATCTCAGCCGAGTGCATTTTCCAAGTGCATTTTTCAGCTAAAAGCAAGGAATTTCTGCAGCAGGATAAGTCATAGAGGGTTAAATCAATCAATATTTGCTTAATTACCAGGGGCTAATAGCAGATGAATGTTCAGGAAGGAGGGAGAGGCGACTCCCCGACCATGATTTTTAAGAATTAGCCGCTAATCTCAAATTAACCCGCAGCGACACGGAATCGAATGGGGGAAATGAGAAGCCAGCCCAGCTGGCGAGCAGCGAGCGACGTCTCTACCCACTGACTTCAGAGCAGAGCCCGTGGTGCTCACCGACGGATGCTCGCCCTGCGCTTCTGTGGCTCTGGGAAGAGGCAAGGCGACCTGCCAGGCTGGGCGAAGATGTGCCAAGAGCCCTCCTCTGGTCATGTGGAGATACTACTATGAAAAGATGCTCGGAATAGGTTTTTCTTGAGATTTGTGTAGGAAATCAGGCTGAATGGAGTGATTTTGCTGCAACGGCTTAGCTCTAATGTCCAGAGGGAATCGTCCTTCACTAAACGTGCATCTCTCTCTCTGCAGAGGCTGTAACATCAGACTGACCACTTAAGAAGACACGTTTCTTCTCTGAAGTCAGCTACAGAAATAAGGAAACGTATTTCACTCTGAACCTTAGAGAGCTAGTTGATAACAGCCATATTCTCTCAAAGACGAGTAGATTGCATTATCTGTGATATTCCAGTCCTTACGAAGCCAAATAAAACGTGTAAAAGTTCCTAGTATTTCAAAGACGCAAGTATGTAAACTTGATGTTAAATGTGTTAATGTAGTACTCTAAATTGTATCAGTTAGGTAGCTTAACTAAACAATTAGAAGAACTAGATCAACAAAATAGGGACTGCTGTTCTGCGTAGGATATACACACCTATAACTACACCCATATACACATCCTGTGAATTGTCAACAAGAAAAAAAGCCCAGTGGCAGAGAATCACGTTTCCTGGCTAATGCAAAAGATTGTCATTAATTTCCTTGCTTTAATTTGAGATTGTACAGTGCAAAGGGTTTCTTTTTTTTTTTTTTTTTTAATTATGATTTTTAGCTTTAATTGTGCTGTCATTCATGAAACAGAGCTGCTTTAGTATCTTGTTAAGAGATGACAAGGGCTTTTGGTGTCTCATTATATACAAAAGAAAAACAAATAAAGTTACATTCCATGTTATGTGAATGGTCTTACAAATCAACAAGCCTCCGTAGGCTGAAATCATAATTACAACAAGCAGAAAATAAGTTTACATTTGTGTTATTTAAGTTATTGATGTGCTGACGTTATTTTTATGGTACACAGCAAATAGCAAAATGTGATATTCCGTAATGAAGCTATGATATTCATTAATAGGACTACTGTATACATGGAAATATTAGACAACGCCAATTAAATGTGTAAACCATTTTGTTTTACAGCTTGGGAGTAGATAATTATAATGCTGAATGAGCCTTTTTCCTCACGCTTAATTTTGCCCTGGCTAAGAAGCGGGTTATGAAGACTGAGTAACAGTGGGAAAAGGCAAAATTCGAGTCACCTACCTTTAGATGGGAAGTGTTGGTAGAGGCCCCATTGTGCCATGCACGGAGCTGCACACATCCCCTGGTAACTGGAGGCTTGCAGTGAACAGCTTAAAAAAAAAAACAACAAATAAACTTTACAAGTATGAAGCAACTCCTAGCTAGGTAAAGAGCTGCAGCCAAAGCTGAGCAGGCAGAAAACAGGGTGGGTTGCTAATGAGTGCACAATCAACCCACCGTGTTTCATACAGCCTTTTCCTTAATTGCATAAGAAAACAAACAAACGAAACAACCAAACAAGCAGACAAAAAGCATTCTGTGCGTCCCTGATGGCAACACTGGCAATGACACTGACTCCAGCGGAGCAGGCGTTTCACCCCCCGTTAGCCCATTCTCCAAAAGCCCTCGTGGGTACCTCTGTACTGTTTGCTCCCGACCTGCCCGCCTCCCTGCGAGCCTTTGGGGGGCTTGGAGGTGTCCCCAGCCATGCCAAGGGCCGTGTCCCTTCTTTGCTGCCTGGGCAGCGGCTGCAGTGCAGGGACCGACCCACCAGGCCCCCTCCAGACACAGTACAGATGTGCTCCAGATGTGCAGGGGAAGATGAAGATGAATTCAGTGGGAGTCCAAGGGGAGGACAAGTCTGCAGGCGAGCACACATACAGGGAAGGGGCAGCAAGATCAGACAGGTAGGGGACAAATGAGGGTTCACCTCCCATCACCCTAGACATTGGGTGTCATGCCACCACTTGCTTCAGGAGCTGGCGTCCCAGCACCCACAGCTCTGCCCTTGCTGTCCCACACCGTAGGGATCTCCCTCCAGTGTTTTCTGGAGTCAGATGTGGGAACTGGCATTATGGAAGTTGAGGATAAGACCAAAGCCAACACAAACTGGTTTCTTTTTTTTTTTTTCCTAGCAAAGTGCACGCATGATATTTAGGCATCACATGCAACCCCCTCACATGTACCTGAACAGCCAGGCAGACAACCCTCAGGCAGTGACACCTCCGTAATATTCCAGCTGATCCAACCTAAACACGGCTAATTGGGTCCTCCTCACTTCCCCTGGCTGGAGCCTTGGGGGTCACACAGTCACACTTCTCTGTCCCCTGGCAGGATTCTTATTTTCCCTAATGAGCAAAGCTGCAGTTGTGCTGCATTCACACACACCTTGGGGAATGCAAACTTCACACGGCATACCAAAAATTACAGGGCCTGTGGCAAGGAGCACAAATGGTCCTTTCCTGAAGTCAGGAAAATTACACCGACAATAAGGTCAGTCTGCCAGGGCCAGGGTCTGTGTTTTGTGTTCTGACACATTGATCCAGTGTACCGAAAGAAAAACAGTGCCGTGGGTACAGGCCTGTGCTTAGGCAGTTGCGAGCAATATTTGGTTCTTCCCGAGCACTGCTTCTGTGCAGTGAACATTGAAAGGAAAATATTTTCAGCTAGTTAGGGAAACAACACGAGGCTGGGTAGTTGGGAAGCCTCCTCAAGCTGTGCCCGTGATGAGGAGGAAAGCTCTCCCGCTGACAGACCTTGACTCAGGGCCGCAAGTGGTGTGCGTCTGGGGTCACTGATAACACCAGAGTGGCTGCTTCCCCAAGACATCTCTCACCAGACTTCACAGGAAACAAATAAAAGTCTACTCACCAGATAAGGGCGTGAGCCTGCAGAAGGCTGGAGGCAGAGGGGGGCAAGACCTTGCCCCTGAGCCGAAAGCTGTGGCTGGTTCGGGGGAGCAGAGGCCTGAGCGGGTGTCGGTTTTCTTTCCCTTAAGGAAAAGTCGGGGAGAATGGCACCTCGGGGATTGATACCAGGCTTTGGGGTATCAGGCAGTGATACCCGAAAAGCCTGGGAATTACACCTTGGGGATCGATACCAGGCTTTGGGGTATCAGGCAGTATAAGGCAGCAGTTACTGTGCCTGTGACACAGCCGCCTCGTGGGCACGTGCCAGATGTAGCACATCAGCGCAGTCGTATCTGCAGTATTGGCACTGTGCTGTGCCTCAACGAGTAACAGAAGCATTTATATACAACTCATACACGCAGATACGCTCCGAGTTACAAAAATGGTCAAGGGAGGAAGCTCAGCAGACTGCAGACCCTACCTCGCTAGCTCAGGACCTGGCCGAATACCCCCTGAAAATGAGGTGGTTGGTGAGGTGCCCACTGCTTTCAGCAAGCTCTGCTTTGGCCCATCACAGCCCAGTGGCGGGGCGATGCCAGACCTAAAGCCCCCTGAGTTTGGCTGATGGTGCCATGTATCACTCGGGGCATCACTCAGGCCCCGATGTCAGTCCTTAGTCATATTTTCCAGCCTCGCATCTGTGAGTCCTCTAAAAGAGAAGAATTACAACTCATTGTTGGTGTGTTTCCACGCTTTTACTTCCATGCATTTTCCATTCCGTTTATTTTATTAAAAGCAAGCTAAAGGACAACTCCCTGTCCTGCTGCCACAAACGCTCCACTGCGGTCAGTGCAGCCACACGCGGGCACAGAAACCTTTTGCTTACGGGGGCAAGGGCAGGATCAGTGCCTTCTTGCGGAGTTTATTTTCTAGCAGAGCAACCACCGCAGAGTAGAATATGATTTCTTAAGTTAAACACAAATAGGATCAGCTCTGCACAAGAGCACTACAGCGAAGGGGGACCAGGGGCCTCCCCAGTGCATCATAAAGCTTGATAAAATGCTGCATGAAGTGGGATTAGAGAGCATTTCCCAATGGGTAAAAAAATAATATTCCCCTGAAACAGCAGCTTCCTGAGAAGTCTCACATCTGTCCAGCTCTGGAGAGCTTCAAACAGGCCTGTCTGCTGAAGAAACACAGCTTTGATTGACTTATCTGCTTTCTCAAAAGAGCCACTACATGCTTTAGGCTTTAAGGAGCCTTAAAGCTCAAGCTAGATTTCTGTTCAGAAAATAAAAAAATAATAATAAAAAAAAATACAAAAAAAAAAAATAAAAATACATGTACAATAGCTGGGAGAGAATAGTATGAGAAATATCTTTATTTTACCATTTTCAAATGGCTATTTCACTACATAAAAGGAAGTTTTTATTTTTATTTTTTTTGGTATATTGATATTCCAAATAAAATTTTAACTTTTGGTTCAAAACAAAATACCTCTCTGTGTTTTATTGATCTGTAACACCCATCCAGATCTCCGTGCTGCCATCAGGCCCAGCTGCCGAGGAAGAGGAGCCGTTCCCTGGCAATGGGACCACACCGTGGCTACGCTGCCTGTCGCTTCCCAGCAAACCTCTGCCCAGTTCATATTTTCCCATGCCAAGCAGAAGCATTATCTGCCTTTTCTTTGTGTTTTTGTGTGTGAATCTGTATGAACTGAGTGTAGCGCAGGCAGTGCTTGGATGTCCTGGTTATTTACACTTACACTTAGGAAATCCCAATCTCTGCATCTCCCGTAAGAAACAGAACCTGCACTCAGGTTCCCCGCATCCTACCTGGACAAAGCCATGTGGAGCCTCTGGGAAGAGGGAAATTGCAGAGCGTGGTGTTGCCAGTTCAGATCACGCTGTTATAATTCACCGTTCACAGAGGTACTGCATTTCCCTAAAAAATAAATAAAAAAAAGGATGAAACACCAACGCTTAACTGCATGAGCTCCAGTGTCAAACGATAAGAAATTTAGCTGCACCTGTGTAAAACAAGCCACGTGGCTTCTTCTGTGTTTTACAACTCACCTAGCCTTCCAACTGGGAGTGGGCAAAGGAAATAAAGGAAACTAATAGAAAATATTGATTTTGGAGTGTGTTACACAGAGTAATTTATTACTGCTAAAAGCACTTCAAAGGTCCCAGATAAAGGGTTTGCAGGGGTGGGGGAGCTGGTATTTTTCTCCTTTGGGATTTTACACAAAGTACCAGGCATCCTAGGTTTGGTTCAGCCCAGTGTTTGGGGTGGCTGGGAGATGTACAATGCTGGCATTTACAAGAGAAAAGAAAAAAAAAAAAAAGTATCTGATCCAAAGTCTCTGTCACACCCTGGAAAAACCAACCCCTGCAGTGCCTCCTGCAAGGTTTGGCACTGGCTACCTTTACTGTTCAGATTCCGTAGAGATCAATAAAACCTATCAAAAGTACGCGTACATTTATGCACAGAAACACCTAAATATATTAATTGCAGAGCTCCCAGGTGAATATTTGGTGTCTGTTGGAGCTACTTGTTCTAAAAGGTAGCACCTGAGTTTGCTCATAAAATCAGAAGGCTTTTAAGGGAACATACAACTGGCATTTATTTATTGTTCACTGCTTGCAAGTATCTGTTGCAGATCTTGAATTTGTGTTGCGAGCAGAGCTGTGAAATTGCAACCAAAGCATAAAGTGAGTTTACAGAACATGACTTTTTTCAGGATGCTACCTTCAAAAGGCCTTGTCCAAGCCAGCATGCAGCATGCACTTGCCACTGCTCTCTGGATGTGCTGAAAATAACTCAGCAGTGAAAAACCCACAGCCTGCAGCGTGATGGGTGCTCACCAGACATGAACAGCTTGCTTTTACGCAGGTGTCACTTGCTTTTTGAATGAGTGAAACAATAACATCGGTTGAAAAGAAAAAGTCCAGACCATTGTTTTAAGTAAACTGTCCTTCAGCCCTGCTGATAAGCTTAATGCTACAGGACGGCAGGCTCTGCAGTTTTAAGAGCTGCCCTGCACTTATGTAGACCTTCCTTTGCAAATACATCAAAGGAATGAAAGTGCTTGGGATAATAACTAGCAAAGACTCAGCACGTGCAGAAGCCAACAGAGCTGAGAGTGTAGCATTGCAATGTATCGGACCAATTCATTCTCCAAACTCTGGACATAGGATAGAAATAGCCCATCTTCGTGGTGAGATGTGTGTAAGTGTTTTTTTTTTTTCATCCTCCTGATAACACTGGGCTGAAGTGCAGTCACTGATGAGCTCTCAACACCGATGGCCCCATTTCCATCAGAACCAAACCCCATTATCTCTGTCCTCACCATCTGTCTGAAGTAAACACATATTGAAATTTTCAAACTTTCTTGGTTTTACTGAAATTGCCTACATAAGACAGACACCTCCTGGGCAAGGCAGTGGTGGTAGTTTTATGGGTCTCCAGAGCTTGAAGTATTCATTTAACATTCATTTATTTAACATTTCCTGCAAAGTCCTGCTCAAATATCTGCTAGCTACCCCTTTAATTCATCATCTCTTACTCTTTTTGTTGGCATTCTCCATTTAGATGCAGAACAAGCCTTCACTTGTTCAAAACTGTACAGTGGTATTATTCACTGACTTCCATAACTCTTTACAAGGGCTTCGAGTGTGAAACTTCCAGTCCCGTTGCTGCTTGGCTGAGCTTTTGCAAGGCGCGCTCGCCTGTATCTATTCCTGTCCGTGGCAGCAGTCATAAATTGCACCAGAGTACAAGCAGTCTTCCTTGAATTCACGCAGACTGTTTACACTGTTAAGCAATGTATACCTTACAACGTTTCTACCTCTGTAGAGGGAGGAACAATTAAAACGATGAAGTCGAGTTAAGTTATAAAACTTTAAGGAGCAGTATTCATTAAAGAGTGACTCATCTGTTCTTTCTTTAAGCATCTTCCTCAGTTGCAGCGTGAGTCAGATATTGTTGTAGTTATTACCAACACGGAAAACTTCTAAAGCCAATACATAGACAGACCCAAAGGAAAATGTGTTGGCATTTTAACTACAGCTGATCTCTTCATCGGTCATGTAAATGGTTAAACGAGAGACGATCTGTTCCATATATGTATATTTCACCAGCAGGACCACTTTATGAATCCTAAACTTTGGAGAAACTACTACTTTAGCACTTCTTAAACTTGTTTTCAAAGCCACAAAATGCAAATCTCGATGTCCTAATGAGAGGGTAGTACGTAATTACTGGGCTTGTGTGATCTCATCCTCCAAGCACGATTCCTCTTCTAGCAGAGCTCCTGCTGCTCGTTACCTCACTCAGGTTTCGCTCAAAGGCAGCTGTCCTCGCTCCATGTGGAGGTCACCCTGCAGACACGCACAGGAGATGCCTCGAGGAATCGCTCCTGGATGGTGGGAGAGTTTGCAGCCTCCGCTCTGCAGCACAAAACGGCCACGGATGCTCAGCCCACGTTCAGGCTTTTCACTGACCTGCCTTTCTCGGTTGCTGCCAACCCTCCCAAAAAGGGGGTGAGAGAGGTGAAGGCACTTGGGATGCTGCTGCCTGCACGTTCAGAAGGGGGAGAGGGCTCTGCGGTGTCCTGTGAGCCTGTGTCTGGATTGCACCTGGCTGCCCCCTCTCTCCGGACATGGTGCTTTGCTGAATGAGGAGTTATTTAGCTTCCTTCTGCCTGCTAGACCTGGAAACCACAGAAAACGATTATTATTTTTTCCCTAAAAACTTTCTGGAATCTGACATTTAGGGAAAAGAAAAAAAAGATCACAGCTTTCATCCCAAATCAAGATCTCAAGTTACTGTGTTTTCAGCTTTCTGGGCTCGAACTTTAATGGAAGCTTTACCTTGTTCTTGTGCTAACTCCTTTTCCCACTCCTGAGGCATCAGGATTCAAATAAAGCAATTTTTAAAAAAGGATATTTGTTTATAAAATAAAGGAAAACAACCACCATCCCAAACCCGCCTGGGGTTTTGCTATCACAACTTGGAAGGCAAGGACGTCAGTGCTGCAGCCACGCTCTCCCAGGGTGGTTATTTTGGAGGAGCCAGGAGGGCCGGGGCTGCTACTGCAGGGGAAATGAATACCTCGCCCAGGCCATCCTGTGAGAGGAGACCAAGAAAAGCAGGGCACAAACCTCTGAAGCAGGTATCAAAGGATTTGTAATTTGCCTGCCCTGCTGTCATTTCATATTCTGTCTCCTCACAGTCGCAGGAGAGAGGGAACACCACTTCCCCGGGCTCAGGACAGGGACTGTCGTGTGTTTGCATCTGCAGGAGCTTGCAGGTGTGCAAAGAGGTGTTCATGGGAGGTGAGCACTGGTGGAAGGAGGCATGCAGATACTCGGGAGAAAGCAATGGATTCCTCTTATGTTCCTCTTCTTCCTTCCTTTCTGTCCGGGAGGAGATGAGGTGCTGAGATGCCTAAACAGTTTCCGCGAGACCCAGCTTCTAAAACACAACGACAATTTTTAAAAACAACCTCTAAATTAAATGCTAAACATTTTTTTGGAGAAGCCATGGGAAAGAGCCCTTTTCCTGCACAAGATTCTCAGTGATAAGTACTGGCTTTCCTTTCTGAGCACAGAAACCAAAATAAACAACCCTTGCTGTGTGACCCACGGGCTCACTGGAGACATTTAGCTTGTACTCCGAGATCAAATGGCACGAACAGATAACCCGAACTGAGGTTTTCTGGACAGAATTTGAAGGAGAAAAAAAAAAAAAAAAAGCAAGTTTCCAGCAGGAGCACCGTGTTGCAATGAACCTGCAGTGTGGAGGGCGTGGATGAGGCGTAATTCGGAGCGTGTTTCCGCAGGGCAGCGTGGCAGCTGCAGGCCGTGAGCTGAGTGCTCAACAAGGGAATGGGCAAAATGGGAGAGAAAATGCCTGGGAGAGTGCCTGGCTGCCAAAAGCTGCAGAGCTGCCAGAGGAAAGATACCTGCTTGACAGCCCTTTCAGACAGGCTAATAAGGGGAAAACCCTCCCAGCCCCCCAGATTCCTGCTCTCTAGGCAAGAGCTAAGATCAGGTGGGAGCAAGGCAGGGACTGCAAATGAGGACATCAGAGAGATATGGATACAATCATCAGAAGAAAGTGAATGTCTCTGTGGCTTTCTTTAATCACCCGGGTATGTAGCCCTAAAGAGGAGGCCAGCAGGCATTCTGAGGGGGCAGGAGTGCTGGTTTTACCCTGCTAAAATTGAAAAGCGATGGATGCGACACGCTGCAATGCTGCACTCCTCCCTTACACTACCATGAATCAAATCCTACCTGATGCTTCCCGGCTACCCCCGGAGAGCAACTTGAGCGGGGTGCACGGTGCTGCTGCAGAAATGTGACCCAAACCTGAGCCAAACAACGAGGGGTCTGCCCAGTGAGGCTGTCCCGTGTAACGTGGTGAGGATACCAAAGAAATCTCAGCAGCAGGACGATGTTACAGGCACTAAACAGGATGGATGACAGCACCCCCCTGAGAAGACTCAGAAAGGTACATGAGAGGAGAGAGACTCCTAGGCCAGTTTCCTCCCATCCCCTAGGGATTAAATGCCCAGAGACACTTTTCCTCTGAGAAGTTTTTAACATTCAAGCAAAACTTCTTGATATTTCATAGATTAACACTGCGTACTGCTGTGAAACTTTGTCTTTGAAGAAACTTCGCAGCAGGCAAGCAGCCCTGAGGGGCAGAGCAGCCCTTAGGAAACGGGGCGAATCCTGAGGGATCCTGGTCCCCTGGGATCAAGAAAGATGCGTGCAGACTGGAGAGAATGGGGGAGAGCTGTGTGAGGAGGCACTGCAGGCTTTGCCCAGAACCGGCCCTGGAGCAACCATGAGGTCTCTTCCCTTCTCTGTCTGAAGCAGTGGGAAATTGCCAGCAGGGTTCCCAGGAGGTGCGCGTGGGGATTCTGTATTTTGTGTTTTCTGTAATAAAATAAACACAAAAACAAATGTAAACGTGTTTGAGAAGGAGAAGCTCTTGGGAGAAATTAGTTTGCAGCAGTGCCATGGGACCTAACTCTGTGAAATTGTGCTGTTTGCCAATCCTTCTGTACATCACTTGTCTATTCCAGGCTAATGAATTTGCAAGTTTTTCGATTCTGCCAAGGAGAGAAATGAAACAAGCTGCTGAAATACCTGTGCTGTCTGTGAATGATCTTTTTTCTTTTAACTTGAGTTACAGCACAGGAGGACACAACTCCTATCGCAGGACTTAGTTAAATTGATTCAGGAGTTAAGGTCACTGGGAGAATAAATTACTCTGCTAACATAAAATGTGGTAAACAAGAACAAGAATTCATGTGACTGTAAGTGATCAATGAAAATAAAAATTAAAGGAAAAAAAAAAAAGAAGAAGAAAGAGAGCAATTGAGACTTACCCAGAGCTAATGCTGAGTCCTGGGACTGACCCAGTGGCTTCACTGGAAGCGATTCCTCTCTTTTTGCAGCGTGTTTAAAACAATGATGTAAATGATATAAGGAATTTTAGCAAGATTAATTTTTGTTTTGTTTTGTTTTGTTTTTCTGAATGAGGGAGCAATCCTGGATCCTTCCCTCCCAAGCAAGGACCAGTGCACGTGTCTGCAGCGGGGCATGACTGGCACGCTTTGCTGTTACCCCTTGTTGAATGCTATTTGACAACATCAGAGGAGGCAGAACAAAGAAATACACGGTTGCAAACCAGATCAAATGAAAAAAACATTTATAGCAAGGAAAAACAAGTACCTCAAACAACAATAAGTACAAAAATATTAGCACAACTAGGATGTTAAGCTGAGCCTGCCTAGAATACTTACAGTTGTATATGCAGCAACATATAAAAATCATAGAAAATGAATGGTTTGTGAGCAGCAGGAGATTAAAATACACATTGCACAGGGGCACGCAAAGCCGGTGGGAGTCCTATCTGGATTTCAATAAGCAGTGTCTCCCTGCCGCAGAACCCTTCTTAAATTGGCCATCATTTCCCACTCTGCATCTAAACTGGCCTGTACGTAACCTTCAATCACGCTAGAAATACCTGAAAATAGACATTTTTGGTCATGATTCAGATCTACCTCTGCATGAAATAAAACAGCTTGGCTTTTCTTTATTTATTTTATTATTTTATTATTATTTTTTTAAATGGCTATTTTCTAAAGCCTGGTCACGACCAGGGGAGAGCTTGCCCACAGCTCTGCCCAGAGGCAGGCTGAGCAGAGGAGCAGCAAGGAATTGTTCTAGAGTGCACACTTTAGCATTTACAAGTCTGACACATTTTTGGGATGTATAAATGAAACCTGAAAAGGCAACATGCTTACACAGTGGGACTGGCTGCAAGGAGCGGAGTCTGAGCAGTCAAAAGCATGGTCATAAGCTTCTGTTCATCTTCAAGGCCCTGTTTGCACAAGTGACCAAATTTCATTTCGTAGAGCTTTAATTTTCTACATGCAGACCACTGGTTTAAAAATCAAACAAGACATTTCAAAGTAATAAATAAAGCTTATTCTGTGTTACAGGGGGTCAGTTCCAGGTGCCTTGTAAATTCAATTCAAAAACCTTTCGAGGTTTTAGATTAATAATTCCTCCAAGATCATATCCCTGGCGCTATACTTCAGGGTGAGCGTCTTTTTTAGCACTTACTGAAACATCCTATGATTGGGAAGGTGGAGAGGCAAAGAGGGAACATTTTGTTATCCAACACAACAATTCTGCATCTGCCGCCTTGAGATGCCTGGTCCAGACACAAACAAGAAATGCCAAAAGCCTCCTGCATCACAAATTTGCTCTAATAAACCCACCGCCGTGTTTATTTGCTAACTGCTGGAAGCGAATTCTGGTCAGCCTGCTGTTTTCTGATGCAGGAGCACTTGCACCTGGGTGCCAGGAACCGCACACATGAGGCTCCTCTGTGTCAAAGCACCCTCTGCTGGACCAGCCGGACATGTGAGTGATTCATAACCCCACAGCATCATCCCTCCCTCCCCTGCCCCAAAAATGGGTAAGTAGGTGAAGGGGTTGCCTTCCTCCAGCTGCATCCTGGCTCCAAGGAAAGGCTCCCAAATTGCCCCTTGTCCATGTGGGGGACCCACACCCCGTATCAAAGCTGCCCCCAGGGGTGGTGTCAATCCAGGCTCCCCGTAACGCATCGGGACATGAGTTTATACAGCTCTTATCAACACGTGGCTGCCTGCAGCAGGATAGCTTCTAGCATGCAAGAAATGGAAGACCTGTGAGTGCCGGCTGGACAAAAATTGACGGCATTCCCACCAGACTTCACGGTAAACTGAGTTATGCTGTAGTGTCAGCGTGAGCTTTCCTGTCAGGCACTTAACCAGGGTACAAAACCTCTCGTTGAGCATCTAGCCTGACCATAGCAGTCATTCCCACAGCCTGTGTGAGAGTCTTCCTTATGGCCAGGGAGACGAGCCCCTTGTTTCAGACCTACCCAAATGGATTATCTTCGCCGTGCAATGTTTTACAATACCTACTCAAAACGACGTTTTACACAAGCATGTAAGTGAGAAGCAGGAAAGCAGCCACTTGCTCTGACTTGATGGAGACCAAACACAACAGCAACTTAAATAAACATAGGGGCTGTGGTTAGTTTGCAATAAATCTCTCCTAAATACGGCTTGCTGGAGCAGTGAGGCATCGTCTCACAGAGACTGAAAGTAAAGCGTACCCAGTGAGCAACGCCATGAACTGGGGAGGAAGGGATCCGAGCTTTCTGAAAGCGAGAATAAAAAGTAGGTGAAACACATGATTGAGGAGGAAGGAGCTCTGTAATTTTGTAAGGGTTTAAGTGAAAAGAATGTGAGGCAAAGGTGCTCAAGGAAAGGCTTACACCTCTAAATAGCTTTGCATACGGACTCATTAGCAGAGGAAGGAATTTAATTGGCGTTTTTGCGCAGGTAGGCATCAAGGTGTAATAGGGAGTGATCAGTGCAGAAGAGGTGGCACAGTTTCAGCGAAGAACATTATAGGGTTGGAGACTTAGAAAGAGATGAAGGAAGAAATCATACCCTAAAGGAAGGGAAGAGAAGGAGCAGTCTGTACAGCTGTTCAAACTATCTGCAGTGAACCATCACTCAGCAAACTTCCTTTTTCCTGGAAAGCGATGAAGATTAATAACGTCCCTTTCCTTTGAAAAGGACATTGTAAATACATATTCAAATCTGAGCCCTGAAAAGACTTATTTTCTGGGATGTGTGTTCCACGTGGGCTACAGCAGCTACTGTTTCCTGCTTTACTGCTGCAGATATCATCTCTCCCTGCCAGTCTGATTTCGGGATCCAGGTGGAAAACACGCAAGTTAGTAAAATCTTCTTTGAAGTGTACTTTTAAAGCTCACTAACTTTGACAAAAACAAAACAACAACAAAAACTCGCAAGCTTTGGTTATAGATGTTAGCTAACATCCCATTTCCTGACTTCTGTCTTTAAATTCCTGGAAATGGAAAACTGATGAAAAATCAGGCAGAAGAGGCCTTGCCCAAAGCTTCCACCACAACTTAGCTCCCTTAACTCCAAAATATTTTCTCAAGTCTGAAGCTGTGCTGCTAACGTTATCCTTTTGTCTCCTCTTTCTTCCTGTGCACTCTGAAAATTTGGCTTTTTCATTCCCTCCAAGCAATTACCTGCTCAGACCAAGGCTGAATCAAAGTGAACTCATCCTGGGCTGTTATCTCAATTCAGCCATGTGGAAATAACTTTTTTTTTTTTTCATTTTCTGAGCTTTCACCTACTTGAATTTTAAACCTCACAGTTATGGCTCTGTGTAATTTTCCATCAGTTTAAATTCAGTCTTTCATCCACACCTGGAGCTGGAACAACTCATTCTCAACGAATAATGCATCCAGTGATGGATGCATCCAGTCTCTTTTAATTTGCAGGATATCTGAGACCAATTGCAATTTCCTCAAACGTATTTCTTCTTCTACCATTCCAGAAAGAATTATTTTGCTCTTTAAATTGTAGTTGTAAGCACCATCCTCCAAACATCCACACAAATGTTTAATTTACCAATTATTTCAATAAGTACATGTATAATTAATTATCTACCAAGTCAGTTTGTAAACAAATATACTTATTTTCCAGACTGAGACTTACTCAGCTCTGATGGGTCATGCTTGGGACTGGTTCCAGCCCTTGGCTGGGAGAGCAAAAATAGTTGTGTAGCAAATATATGTTTCTGTTTCGCTGAGTACTTTTGCGTCAGAGTTTGACTTTAACTCTTTACAAATATTTGTCCCTATAGAGTTTGTTACCAGAGAGCAGACAAACTAGCTGCCCGAACTCACTCAATTTTAATTCATGGCATACATATTTTTGCAATACCTGCTTTCAAGGACACGGCTCTACACCCTCAGCCAGCCACAAAGCCTCTCATTGAGAGTGCTAAGGCCAAAATCTGTACAATTAAATTATGGTGTTTTTACCAACCTCCTTCAAAGAGACTAGGAAAGCTTGTTAACAGGTTCATAAATCCAGGTGAAAAGATCAATCCAGCTGTCCTGACATATATGTTATTACTGAATATATATGCTATTGGAACATGGCAAATAGATTTGTGTTTACTGTTATGTGCTGATTGGTGTCACTGTTTCCCAATATATTTGGGGATACGAGATCCCGAACACCTATCAGCATTATATTCCAATATATCTTTTATTCTACTGGCTCTGGTTAAACATCTCCTGGATTCCTGGTAATACCAAGCACTGGGCAAAACTAACACATGAAGAAATCAGCTATCCATGCTAGCACTCTGCTAGACTTGCCTTTGTACTTATCTGAGGTGCCACTGCCCCTGGACACATGCTCATTGCTCTCCTTTATTTAAATGCTACTTTTTTTTTTTTTTTCCTTTAAATGTACTTACTTTTGAATAGAAGTCCGAAGAACAACTGGTATATCCTAATTTAACCTATGTAAAATGAAAACCACCTAGCATCCCTCCAACAGAGTTTAGAGCCCAATCTCCTGGTCCCTCTGCAAGAAACACACACTGAAGTCTTAAGAGACACTGAACACCTAGGCGAACTAAACAGTGAGAGTTTGACAGCTTTATCAGAGCTGCAGTTTGTTCCTGACTGCCCATGGGCAGATGATCCAGGTTGAGGCTCAGCAGGGTCCTGCTTTCCCACCAAAGCCTTTGGCCACCACTCAGGGCAGCGCCACACACAGCCCCAACTGCCACACCACCCCCTGTGGTTTATAGATGCTGCCGATACCTTCCAAAACCTCTTGATAAGGTTTTAAAGGTGAGTGCGCACAGCTTGTGGATAGCCAGTTTATATAGTCCGTATTATCTGTTTTCACGTTACCCAAATTATTTCCTACTAGTCTGTAAGATTAAGAAATGACTGTGGCAAAAACTTTCTAATTTGAATATGAATAATCAAATTTTGTTGTAAGAAAAAGAACTTCTTTCTAAACTAAGCCCCCTAAATCCTCATTTCTTTTCTCAAGTCACATATTTCAGTGCGGAAGTTAAATAAGCTCTTTCTCTCTTCACCTTTATATCTGTCACATTCAAACAATTGCTCTATTCCCTATTCCTCTTGCGCACATTTCATGAAATTCTTTCACAATTGATAGTTTGGGGAGAAGATGTACTACTGGAGATGAAGAAGAACCTGTGCAGATCCTTACTTGGTTTTCACACCTTTCCAGTATCTTCTGGCACACTGGGAGTTTTGTATGAAAACAAAACAAAACAAAACAAAACAAAACAAAACAAAAAAGCTGTATATCAAGAAGAAAAGAAAAGAAAAGAAAAGAAAAGAAAAGAAAAGAAAAGAAAAGAAAAGAAAAGAAAAGAAAAGAAAAGAAAAGAAAAGAAAAGAAAAGAAAAGAAAAGAAAAGAAAAGAAAAGAAAAGAAAAGAAACAATTCAGCACAAATTCCCAAGCATATCAAAGCTGTTGCTACACACATTTTCAAAGATGCATCAAATTGCCAAATTCTCATAGTTCTTCCCAAAAAGTTAATATGAGCTTTAGGAGAAACACTGTTTTTAAGTTACGTGAATTAGTTCACAGCTCTTTGTTTACTGACACTGTCTGGCAGCACTTCAGGCTGAGGTTTTTAATAGTACCTTATTATGCAACTTCACAGAAGTCCATCACCTAGTTTTGCAACCTGAATTTGTACATTTTGACTTGCTAGGTGTCAAAAACAGACATGTTTATCACTTGGGAAAAATGTAGGAGAAAACAAGAGAGGAAAGAGTTTGTAGCACAAGGCCATCAGTGAACTCACCTGAGATGTCTCCACCTTCATCGTGATCTTTCTGCTGCCTCTGGGCAGTCTTTCTGGCACTCAGGCTAAGCTTCAGATGCAAAAGTTGCAATGGTAATCCAAGAACCAGAGACAGGGCCTAGAAAAGAAATAGATACGTCCTCAATAACAGTGATATAAAAACGTACTGCCTTCTGATGCACCAGCTCACTGAAAGCCCCTGTTGGAAGAGACCCTGTGCCATTGCCTTGCTGGACAGTCACTCACTGGCTATGATCCTGACACGTTTCCAACATCAGACACACACTCCAGCTCCCTCTGATACGCTTCAAGAAGAAGAAGAAGAAAAAGGCTTGGAGAGCACACTTGTTTTCAGGACAATGCTACAGGGCCTGTGCTGGCACTGCCGCAGCTCCTCTCTCTCTCCTGCACTTTTTTTCTGGCAACCAAAGGCTGCCAGCAGTGTGGATGTGTGCCTGTCTCGCTGAGAGATGGCAGCAAACTTGGCCAAGTCAAGCAGGAGGCCTCGGGGGGCTCCCGATTTAGGCACTGCTCCTGGTATCAGGAGCGACTTTTTGTCCACCATGCCTGTTTGTGGAAGCCGCAGCCCAACCAGCAAGCAATGAAAGCACTCCAGGAAATCTGCAGAGAAGCTAGATGACTGAAAGAGCTTGTCATTTGTATTTTAGGTGTGAGAGCACCGGGTACTGGGAGAGAGCAGGGTTAAAGCTGATGCAACCCAAGAGGGTGCTGCTGCCCCTCATGGCACCAAATGCTGTCCGTGCACCAACAGAGGAGCACGCTACACGTGGCAGGAGAACCAAACCTTGCCATGGGGAAGAGCTAAAGCGTGGGCTGGGTGCTGCAGCTCCTTCCCTTCGCCCACACGAGCTGGCCGGGGAGCCCGCGGGGCCCCACCGCCGAGAGGCTGCGGCGTTGTGTGAGGCCCAGGGAGAGGCATCGGCGCCGGGTGAGGCCTCCTCGCAGCAGCCTGCTGGCTCCTGGTGGGGGATACGCAGCAGCCCTAATGCATTAACTCCACCAAACAGCTCCCTCGCTCTCCGCCTCAGGTGCCCTATTCATAAATACAAATAATGTTTCTCTCCAGCCAGGATTCATTAACATCAGTGAAGCACTTAAGGGTTCGGATGGAAGTGTTTTCTCTACAAATAAAAATATAGGCCAATAATATTGCACACTGAGCTACCATTCCTTTAAGAAATGTAACTGAAATACACTTAGGGAAGCAGAAATGTTTCTGGGGGATCTACACACTTCTAGAAATTTCGAAAGGGCTCAGAGAGCAAAGGCTGAGAGCTGGCTCTGCTCCATTAATGTAAGCCCTGCTCCATTAATTTTGGTCTCACTTTAATCAGGCAAGTTATCGGATATAATTTTTCCAAGACAGCGCTGGACACGTAACCCAAAATTTTCCTTTCTGAATGTTAACAATAACAGTCCCTTTTGCCAGAAGCTCTTTACAAATGCACACGAAAGAAAACAGCAACAGTAAATTAAAAAAGTCTGTTAGGCACCTCATAACATTAATTGGCATTTTATGGCTCTTTGCATGTTCAAAGCAACATGCACAAATTACCCAATTAATCCAAGCTGCTAGGGTTTCTCCTGCCCCATTGCACCAGCCAGCTCTGTGCTTGCTGCATGGCCGGGACCCCATGCGAGGAGGAGATGGGTGGCACGACCTTGCACTGCCTCCTTGTGTGCTGGGCAAAGCTGGACAGCAGCTTGCAGGAACTTTTAAGTACCCTCACAGGGCCGATCGGGCCCTGGAGCAGGGAGAAGGCCATGGCACGGCATCACAAGCCCACACAATGTGGCCCCAGAGGGAGGACAAAGCCTTGCCTGAGCCTCAGCAAGTAGGGAGGGATGGGGTTGTGATTCATGCAGCATTCCCCCCACATCTTTATTCCCAGTTACAGGTGAGGAAGCTCTTCTCCAAGAGCTGAAAGAGCAGAGTGCCCACACAAGCTGCAAGCACTGTGGTGGACGAGTCCCTGGTTGCCTCCAAACAGTTCCGTGCATCACTGAAGACCACCAAATTATCAGCGAAGCACGACTGGAAATCCAGGCCTCTGAGACCACACACAGTCTCCCCAAAGCTTTGCCACTCTTACCTATACCTAAACATGAAGTTTCTTTTCCTAATGCAAAATACAATTATAAACAGGTTAAACCAAACAAAGCTCAAGTGTCCCCTCTTCTCCTCTGGGGAGAGGAGAAAGAGTGAGGTTTTCTCCCTTCTCTCAACAAACAGACCTGTTTGGGCAGCTAAATGGGTTAATGCAAGTGGCTGAACCACCGGGACTATCCACATGGGAAAAGTGAAGCAAAAGCTTTTAGCCTAAACCTCTGCAAAGGAGATTTGTCCTGTCAATGAAGACTTTGACTAATGTGCCCTATTATCTCCCCTCACACCCCCATTTCACTGCCGGCTGGGCCTCATTCTGAAGCATTATGCAAAATGCCCGTACATGTTATTGATCTCTGGTTGACTCTCTGTGTTGAATACAGTCAGAGCTACAGACAATTCTCTTTTTAAAGATAGAAATTATTAAATAACTGAAATGATAGCCCATTAAGATCAAAGGCCCAATTACCTTTGATTTTAACCACCAATCAGGTCTTCGTGTGGTATATATCAATCCACAATAAACTCACGAGTTTTAATGATAGTGATTAGCTAAGGTAGGAAGCACTCGTCTCAGATCTCTAAAGGTTCCTTCAATATGAGTCCTCAGATCTGTCTTTTGTGGGTGTCTCACATTAGATCACTGCCCCATTGCACCTACATCTGCTTTAATCTCGTAAGAGTCAGTGGTAGTGCAGAACTGTGGCGTGTTGGGCAGGGAAGTAGTGTTTAGGATTTCTAATTAAACCTAAATAAACTTTAACTGTAGCGCAATCATTTAGGAATGTCTAGCAAAGTCATTGAAATATCCTCAATCATAAACAACTCAGGCTGCACTAAAATTCAGGCCTTCAGATTAAAGCCTGACAGATTTCAGGGACGTTTTGAGTTACAGCACCAGCTCCACAACCTGGGCTGCAGAGTAGATCCCAAACCCAGAGGTACTGGGAAGCAGCACCCCAAATGCCCCTCACACAGCATGCCAGAGGCGAGTCCCAACTCTCAAGCAGGTTCAGTGACATGGTGCCCGACCTGCACAAGGGCTGATAATTTCCCTCAGTCCCTCTCCAAAACTGATGACATCAGTTGAGTTGCACAAACTCCTCTTGGACAGGTAGACTAAAGAAGATGAACATGCGCATGGTCAAATTATTTTGACCTTTTCTTACACTTATTTAAAAATCAGTGCTTATGCAAACCAGTTTAACATCCCTACTGTGCCTTTTTCCCAAACCAGCAGGACAGAATTTGATATAAAATTTAAATTCTTTTTGAAGCCTCATTTTCTCTAGCTTATGGCAGAGCTACATCATTGTACTCTTGTTCTAATTCACCCTTTGCATTTATATTTTCTGACAGTGACATTTTCTGAAAGCACAAATGTAGGCTGGCTGCTTAAAAAGCAAAATTAATACATGATTTTTTTTCTTCATCTCTCTTTTCCCCCTTCTGTCTTCCCAACAAACCAACCCAAAGCCTTAATCTCAAGCCTGCGGCACCATCCAAGAAACTTCTGGCAGTGCACTAAGTTAAATGCCCACACAAACCTTCCCAAGGCTTGTGGTCTTCTGTGCTCAGCGTTGTATGGACTGCAGAAGCAGGTGAGAGCAAAGAATGGTGGCCGACACCATTTAATTTCAGCACAGTGCTCAGCCACTACCATGTGGAGGGCAGGACTGCCATTTCTGCAAGCTTGAGGTGAGCTGCCGAAGGCTCCCTGCTGAGGCAGGTGTGGTTGCTAGCAGGGCCTCACATGTAATACTAGAAAGTGCCTCGCTCAAAGCATTTTTTTGCCTAGTGCTTTCCTTCAGGAGGTTTCTTGCTCCTCATCACTGGCGGGAGGCGCACTCCCAGCAGCTCAAAAGACTGTTTACGAGACACCACTGGGCAGTCTAGAGGGAAGTCATAAAAAATGTATTTTTGTAGCTCAAAAGCGGTTCTGTCCAACTAAAGCCTGATGGTGGATTTGCCTACTAAACCATGCAGGAGCTCTTAGTTACAGGCACACACGCAACGTGACTCCGTCCTGACCTGGGATTTCCCTCCAACCTCTCTTTTGCAGTAGCCGCAGACCTTGCAGAGCAGCAGGGAGGCAAGGGCCAGGCCAGCCGGTACCGTCCTGGTGCAAAGGGTCTAAATCTGCCCAATCCAACAGGGTGCACCACTGACAGAGGGTCTAAACCAATGTGAGGACACTCAGCCTGTCTCTGTGCTTCAGTGATCTACAGACACACATTATACGTGGCTAATCCCTAATCATGCTTACAAGGGCTTCATACTCATTATTCAGTGAAATATAAAATATTTCTATTAAAACTTTTCTATCCGCAATTATTCCCCCGGGCACAACAGATAACGAGTCAGCAGGCACAGATTTAATTATCAGTTTTTACTGTAAGATGATGATGTTTATTGATATCGCTATCAGACAGACACTGAAATGAAGCAGATGTTAATCTGAGGTTAAGCTCCAGGAGGCGCCTAGCAGTCTGACCAAAGGGACTGATGTTCATCAGATAATAAAAGAGAGAGGCTCCCTCCCTCCCTCGCGAGGCCTGCACAGAGCTCACAGAAGTACCGATGTGCTTTGCAGATTCCTCCTCACACCATTTCCAACCCATTCGGCAAGCAGCGTGCCCGCTAATGCAGAGCTTTCAGTCAGTCCTGGTAGACTGTTTAACCTATCATCCTATTTTGCTTACACAGGAACTTTAGGGTTTGTTTCGGTTTACTTTCCCAGCACATCCTGAGACGATGATGAAGAACTAGAAAACACAAGTAAAATAACGACAGAATTGCTCTGGTGCTGCTGTTGTGATCAGAAAGCCCATCACCAGTGCCCTTTGTGTCTACAGCTGCTTCAAATAAACCCACAGCAAGACAAGAGGCAAAATTCTGCTCTCCAATTCGAAAGGTACCATGTAAAGGGATGGGACCTTCACTGTGAAAGGAGAGGATGATGAGACAACAGCAGCTTTCTATGTTTCTCAGTCTGTTGTCACCTTCTAGTGTTGAAAGCGGTGATGTTACAGCGAATATACTATTAAAAATATGTGGACAGATGATTCTCACTGAAACATATCAATGTTTAACATTAGAACATTCAGCAGGACTAATGAGCTGGTGCAAATGATCATTTAGTTTGGTAATTTTCGTAGCTATTTCAGTGATACAATTTTTTCCCCACCAAGGACATGCCTGCCATCATCAGTGGAGGTCAAGCAAGCCAAAAATGATATGCTATTTTCTAGCTAGTTGCTAGTGCTGCATCCTGCAGCAACACTGTACATTTTATTTTCATTATTACCACGTGTGGATAATTCTCCGGAACAGCTAGGGCATTTACCACATCGTCCAACATCAAAGAGCAGTTACATGGTGAAATTGGGACCAGAGGAGAAAGTTGCTGCACTGCGTTGGTGCATGAAGTCCCTTAGGCCATGTCTGTTGTAGTAAAAGGCAGAAAGTTTGAGAGCACATGAGGATGCCCTCCTTGAGGACTGCTCTGACTACCACCTGCGACTTGACACTTGGTAGCAAGACCTTCAACAAGCTGACATTGGTGTATGTTTGAAATGATTTTAAAGGGTTGCTTTAACCCACTTTGAGGAGAGAGATTTTTTTCCAATTAAAAAGAGAAAAAGAGAGCAAGACCAACCTTTGGAATTTCAACATGTGGATCATTTGCAAGAGAGCCACACTTAATCTCCATGCCTAGCAGAAGGGAATTTGTGGTTTCATTGCGGGCTCTTTTGGACTGTTTTTCATGTCAGAATTATTTATTTGCTATAATTTGTCTCTCTTCCAAGAATTACCGAAACAAAGGAAACATTTGAATGAGATTTGAGACAACTTCTTTCTCACCCGTCAGGAAGGTAATCCCCAACCTTCAGATAAATGCGGGCATGTGGTTTCCAGTATTCTCACTCCATATGTCTTTGCAAACACCAAATAGATCTAATGTAATAGGACTTTTTTTTTTTTTTTTCCCCGTAGATTAAAAGGTTACAGTGATGGACCTTGCCCAGGATGATCCAGACTTTCATCCCTGCAATGCCTTCATTTTCACTCCCTGTAGAAGGGTGGACCTCCTGGCACAGCAACCAGGAGGCAGGCTGTAGGCACTAAGCCGTTCCTGCACTCTCCACTTCAGCTGTATCAGCTGTGAAGTGAAACAAAAGCATAACGCCCAACTTAGGAATTGAGCTTTACAGGTGAAAACCTGCAGAACTGTGGCTGCTGTAACTCTGAAATGAAGGCACTTCATCGTGGTCGCTTGTTCTGAAAAGTGGTGTCAGATGGTTTGTGCCAGCTCTCTCCATCTCTTGCTTTGTACCTGTGGGTCAGTTTTGAGTAGCTATGCCAGAGATGGAGAGCTCAAATATATGACAATCTTAATTTTTTTTTTCCTTAAAATAGGCAGCTAGGGAGAGGAGTGAAGGAGCCAAAACAATGTTGCTTTATGCGGAAGGTTGTAGCCTGTGTTCAGCTCTACTACAAGACACCAGAGTCCACATGAGTAAACACTGTGTGTATTAAATCCACTGCCTACATGGCATCCCACTTATGGGCATGAAACCTGCCTTATACCTGTGTTCTTACCAGCTTTGGGGAAACATCAGTGAAAGCAGAGGGAGCAAAAGGAAAGGTGGGCAGAAAAGGCAAAGGGGGAAAGGGAGAAGGGGGTAAAAGTGTTTCATGTGGGATTTTCCCCTTGGAGAAGGACATGGAGTGTTTCTTGGAAAGAACTGGACAAGAGTTTCTTTGAAATCCCATTGACACACAGAGGCAGCATCCAGTCCATATGACACGCTGTGGCATTTCTTTCTGCCTTAAGAGGACAGAGGTGATACATAATGCAAAGCCATAAATGCG
Organism: Anas platyrhynchos; assembly: GCF_047663525.1. Classification (NCBI taxonomy): domain Eukaryota; kingdom Metazoa; phylum Chordata; class Aves; order Anseriformes; family Anatidae; genus Anas; species Anas platyrhynchos. The sequence continues at coordinate 7,453,006 of NC_092590.1, forward strand.
GACAGACTTGCGCAAGAATGTTTACATTCATTTTTCATAGCCCTAAGAAATTGATCTGTAAAGGTATCCCATAGGAGACTGCGTTTGGCCTTGAAATATTGTCCTGAGAGGCTGTGTTTCTCTCCTCCATCTGACGCATTTTGCAGAGGGTATCAGCATATGGATTTGCGCCTCAGCTGTGTCATGAGCAAAGAATTGCTATTGTTTTAATATGCTATGCTGGGACATTTAAACATTGATATTGTCAGGTACTACTTTACAATTCCCATTAGATTTGTTGTAAAGCACACATTTATGAAATAAAATATTGCTGTATTCACCCATAAAACTCCATGTTATAACAGTACCAAGCATCTGGTTTCGATCAGAAGTCAGGAAATTCACAGTTCGAGCTGGAACTCCATCCTTCCCTAAACCCATTGCACTTAATTCTGCAACTCACATGTGAGCAGGTTCTGCAGTCTTCATAAAGGCAAAAACCTCACTGCCCTCAGCTGAAGGCTGCACACAACAGGCCTACAGGTTTGGAGTTAGGTGATGCTCTGGGGGCAATCCCACATGTTGAGGCTTCCTGCTGAAGCAGCTTGAGCACTGGTAATAATGCAGAACAAGAAACAACACATCATTGCTAATAGTCTACAAAAAGGTGTTAATTTTGTAAAGCACATTTGTTTTGTACAGCACCTTGATGTTCAAATGCAAGTTCTACCTGAAAATAGGTTAATACTTTTTAAGGTTCCATTTAAATTATTTTACATTTCCTTTCTCTAAAACCACAGTAGAGATTTTTCTGGTATAATGCAGGCAGGATTGAGAACCAATATCATTTTTCTAGTGTAAATCTATTTTTAATAATTGCGTTCATGAATGAAGCAAAAATCCAGAGGGAGAAAAAAATAAGTGAATGTAATGCATATAAAAATGGGGTTTCAATTCATGTTGGACAGGCAGTTTTGAATACCACATTTAGTAATTTTCAATTGATCAACTTTGCTAGTAAATAAATGGATTTCCTTTGTGGGTTTTTGTAAGTGTTTTAGCTGTAAATCTAGCATTCAGTCATTCATTTCAATCTGGTCTTTTTTTTTTTTTTTTGCTCTGCCTCCAGAGCTGAGGCTTGCCTTTAGCTAGAAATTTGATTTTAAAAAGTGGAGTTTTAAAAAGTACAGGAAAGTTTTAAAACTTTCTGAAAGAACAGCAAGTTTTAAATGAATGCAAATGCTTAAAGCCTGAAAACAATTGGGGAGTTCTACACAACCATGGGCTCCAGTGGCAATTAAGGGAACCTTAACGAGCTCCTTTCAGCTAAGATGCTGCACAGACACATGACTCTCTGAAGCTTGGCCAAACCCCCAGGATCTGCACCAGGCCTCTCAGTTTTTGCAGGGCTGATACATCTGGCAAGACAGAGATGCTGCTGCAGATTTACCTTCACTTCTCTATCCAGCAGCCAAGAAGACCAATTATAACAATTTTTATTTACAAAATAATTGACAAAATATTTATCCATAAAATAATATTTACCTTTTACATTTAAAGAAAAACGTGCCACAGCTGTGAGTACCAGTAGATGGATGCCACTTTCATCTAACATCTGAAATACTGAAGCAATTCAGTGCTGCATCCCTCTCACCTGATAGGAAGAAAAAATAATAAATTATGTTTTATATTTCTGGGAATATCTAAAGTTCCTATTTGAGAAATTGTCGATCGTCATTGCTTCTTAACCATGGTGATGAAGGCAACTGGTCTTCCTACGTAAACCTGTGCGGTTCAATGGGGCTATGTGGTCACTCAGTAAGATAGTATATGGTAAGGAGATATCAGTTATCCAGATATCCAGAGTTACTGGGGTGAATCCAAAGATGCAGCCTGGAACACATTCATCCAAAGGCTGAGGTAAGAGTGAGAATCTGTACCCTTGGAAAGAGCGTAGCTTCTCTGAACTCCAGATTCAACTTTGTGATATTCCTCTGATGTATCCATTGGCCAGTGGTAGTTTCCCATATGGAAATGATAGAAAGAGAGGTCTATAAAGAAGAGCTTACAAGATTTTATGTCATATGAGAGATGATTTAGATTTGTCTTCAGGAAGTCCTGTTATAATGAACCAATGCCTTTAACCATTGTTTCTTCTTTCCCTCTTCTAGAGCATTTGCAGAATAAATAAACTCCCTATTCCATTCTTATTTTTATGATGAGGAGATTTGAAACCTGCCAGCCATTCTCATTTAAGATGTTTCCTGTCCTTCCAGGCATTTGTTTGGCTTTCATGTTTTTGAAGAAGCAGACTGTGGATGCTTGTTATCTATGCATAGCATGCGGGATAAATGTGAATGCTTAGTAGCGGACTAAATATGACCCTTTGTTTTTGCAGATGGGAAACAGAGGCCTAGGTCACAAAGCCATCAAATATAAGGCTGAATGACCTGTAATAGAACAATGGATGGTGAGAGAAGTAGCAAAAAACAAACCAAAAGAAAAAAAAAAAAAAAGCACATTAAACTGGAAAAAGGTGAAACATGAAATCTATCCCTTTTCTATAAACACATGTGGAAAGAATAACACCTAGACTTTTTATTCTTAGCTTCTTTTTTTTTTTTTTCCCCCCTGTGCATTCCAAGGGAAGATCTGCCAACTTTGGGCTGTATCCGTTTCTCCTCTGTTGTTTGCCAGAATTAGTGCGCTCTAGCACACATTCTTTCCTAAGACTTCCAAATGTGTCGTTTGTTAGATCTAACTGTTTAAAGAACCCAGCCACCCTTGCCTCCTTTGCTCATAGCAAGCTGGGTGGCATACAACATACTCGCATAACCCAGCTCACATGCTACAGGTCTGCTTCAAACCTGGAACTGAACAGGCTCTTGAACCAGACTTCACACTGCATGCTTTGTGTTACCGTAGATCAGAAGACCTTGCACTGATACATTTGAATGCTTCTAATGCTCTCCTTATCCTAAAATATACACCGAGGCAAACATACCTGTGTTTTGCTTGTTGAAGCCTCCTGATGTAGAGCTTCAGTACTTCTGTAAAGCATTTCTAAAATCTTAGATCTGGGTCTGCTTAGCATTACACACATAAACAGAGGGTGAATTCACAAAAGGTTAGCACAGTTTCACTGGTTTGAATTGGAAACTACAGTGAATAGGCTCGAGACAAAGGGCTGTGTTTTACCAAGATTAGTTAATATCATTCAAATAAAACATGGAGTGAGTTAGGATGCACAGTAGCCACCCTGTGTGTATAATAATGTGAGAGTGGGGATAGATTCAGATATAAAATGAGTCAACATTAACAATGTTAAAGCAATGCCCACTTGAGCTGGGTCTCAATCTGGTTCTGAAGCAGCAAGAAATGTAAATCTGTCGGCTTGATTCCAAATCCACTAATTCAATGTTAGATTTGTTTATTAGAATAGCCCTTCTATGGGAATCTCTTCCAGCGATGAAAAACCATGTCACAGTAAGAACTAATAGGATATAGGTAAGAATTTTTATGTTCCTTTCTCTGTCTCTCTTTTGGTCTCTCTTTTTTTTTTTTTTTTCCCTCCCCCAAGTAGCAATGTGCAAGGACCTGTTGAGTGTTTTTCTGATGCTCCCCCATGAGCACTGAAGTGAGGAAGAGAACCACATGCTCCTGATTACTCACTACTGCCCTTTAATACAGCAGCATCCTCAACCACAAAGCTCTGAATTTACATTTTGAGGAAATGTTACATGGGATGCAGAAGAGTAGGGAGCCACTGGCTGGACGAAGACCTTAGTTTTGTTTTATTATTACATCCAGCCGCAAGGCAGACCAGATTCAATTCCAACTTCCTCAGCAGTTGGTAGTGTTCAGTTCTGGGGTCATGGTTCATTTGCTATTACAAAACTGAGCTCATAGCTTTTTGATGTACTCACTTCCTACAAGTGATGAACATTATTAAGTTTGAGAAAGGAGAAAAGAACTATTAGGATTAAAGCACAGAATAAGCAGTAGGGGCTGCCTTGTTACATACCTGAGTCCCCTGGAGGTGACGTTTAGCACATTTCTGGGTTCAGGCAAGCAAAATTCTCTTAGAGGTCAAAAATGATTGTATAGCAATTAAGGATACTGACAAAGCCAAAGAATGGACAGTTAATACTATGTTTAGCCTCCCATTTAGGAGATTTTGCAGAGAAGAGTGTTACTTAAAACCAACTGATGTTGACCATTGGAGAAATGGGGAAAGATACTATAATCTTATGCAATCCCAGTTTTGGTCTGTTCCCTTGACCTGGATTAACCTTTTTCCTTTTATCTGTATTTTAATTCCAAACACCTCGCTCAAACGCGACTGTATCCAGGTCTCTGCTAAAACCTTTAATGAGCAACACTAAGGTCAGCGGAAATAAGTTTGAACTCTATTATTATTTCATACAAATACTGTAGGGATCCTTGAATCTCCCATAATTATTAGCGTTTTCAGTCTCCAGTGAGATGTTCAGCATCTGGCTATATTTAGTTTATTGATTGCTTTCTTAAATGGTTACCTTTCAAGAGCCATTTAAAATACATGTTTCTTCTTAACTTTTACTATTTACAGGCACACAGTGCACAAAGGCTGCACAGAAATGGGCCCAAATTCCTTTTGCAAACAAGAAACAAACAGCAAAATTTTTGTAAAATCTTAGTCTAAATAGTTTTAATTGAGTTGCACTGCAACAAGATTATTTTAGGTTACACTTCCTAAGCAGCATCCCTGATTACCACCTGCAAACGTCTATAGAGGATCAGAGCAATAATAATTCACTCACTATTTCTTTCCTGGGTGGTAGAAAAAAAAAAAACAACAACGATAAATTTATATCTAGCGTACTTTCAGTACTCTTACATAATGATTAACTACTGTTAATGAAATATCAACTGTGCATTCTCTCCCTTTGTTACAGCACTCTCAAACATATTATTTTGTGCAATCAATATAAACAAAGATCATGTCCATTAAAATGTGCACAAAGTTATGGAGGATGAATACAGCACATAAAACTTGTTGGCTTTAATCAATAAAAAGCCCAGAGCTGCACAAAAATTGCTAGGTCATGAAACTACAAAGCTATTAACCTGATTTTTTTTAAATAACTCTCTTCTCTAAATGGGCACGAGTAGCTAATTCTTCTATAAATTATTAAGTATTCTTTTCATTGTTTGCATCATATTAATACCTAGGGGACTAGTCCAGGACTCCAGCTGCTCTGTTTCTAGTAGCTGCTCACATAAAAGTGAGAAATTCCTTTGCATGGTGTCTTGGACTCTCTTTTTAAAACCATTACAAACTGGTTTGGATAAAGGCCATGTGGGTGAGGCCAATACAGCTACATGGACTGAAAACTGGATGGTAGACAGATCTGGTATGGGTAGATCCTATAACCCATACCAGGTGTATGGTGAGGGCCAGAATGACAGCCAGATAAGCAGTAACATAGACAAGACCATCTACAAACCAAAGCTCCTGAAAGGCATGTAATTTGAAGCTGGATATCTGGAAAGGTATCAGTGGCGTGTGGCAATTTGTATAAGCACAGACGAGGATCTGGGACTCAGGTGTTCTTAAGATTCACCTCAGACTTATTTCAACTTCTTACCTGGTAGAAAAGCCGCTACCGGACTTCATGGTCCTGATCTATGAAGCACAGAAATTCCTCCTAGTCTTTGGATTAGCTCCTGTTTGTATCTAGTAGAATGAAAGAGTCAGAACCATCCCCTCCTGAAAGAGAGTAGGCAGAAGACATTTTGGTTGTAGCATCTAGGCTTGAGGAGAATATTGTCATAGCAGCCAGAGTCCCAGTACAAAAGGGTTTTTGCATCTTTTAAGATTATTACTGCAACATTTGCTTCAAAAGTCAAGGTCCAAAGCCTTGAAATTGCAGGATGTTGATGGCCCCTATGGCTGGCCAGGAGGGAGTAAGGCTTTTCACTGGCCTGAATCTAGTCCACCTCGGTACTGAGGAGTGCCTGAAAGTTAATCCCATGATGAATGGTATTCACAAAGTTGGCTGTTCCTGGTCCACATCAAAACGAGCATTAAACAGCAGTCTCTATAAAAGATCACAGAGGAACGTGAGCCAACTTAGGCTATCATCCTTCCAGATTGTGTTTGGGGTGCATTCCTGGGGCTCTGGGGGAGGCTTCTAATGCCACTAACCTCTTCTTTTCACAAGCACAGAGATAAAGATGGCAAGTTATCAGGCAGCAAAGCAATAACACCAAGTGTGTCCTGAAGACTAACTGAACAGTGTAGGCATCACCCCGAAATAACATGAGATAAAATTACTCCCAATAAGACAAAACCACAAAATATATTAGCAAGGCAGAGGTTTTCCTTAATCCCATTCTGAACCAGTACGTACTTTTTTCACAGAATTTGTCTGAAATACTTCCATCCCGAAATAGACTCCCAGGGTGGAAAAATTTTGCTTGAAAAGATAACGTTCTGCAAGTTGCAAGTGACTGCAAATAAGGACTTAAAATGGGATGCGTCATACATTCCCATGACTGGGAACCATCACATTGCCTTTGCCCATTATGAATATGAATGAATCATTCCTCATTCATTTATGATGAAAATCTGGCTTTGGAAAATTGAAATGTCAAGTTCAATAAAGTCAGGATTTACTAAACTAAACAAACTCATTTTCTCCCCTGCCCTCCAGAATTGCCTAATAGTTTTCTCACTTTGGGCTTGTCAAGGTTTTTCCCACTGTTTCTAAATTCCTCTTTTGCAGTTTATTATAACACACATTAATTTAATTTTTAAAAGTCAGAGTCCACCAACAGAATTTGAGGTCAATACTAAGTTTGCTACATACCCAGAAAGTCTAACAATTTAAAAGTTTTTGAGATGACGTTAAAAACAAACAAACAAAAAGTTTAACCAAGAAAGGTACCTCTAGCATTCTACCATTTGATTTCATCTGACTTCCATGTCAAGCCTGAGAATTACACCTTGGAGGCCAGTTTGAAAACATATTGAGAAACCATCAGTAATATTTCTAGACAAACAAGTAGCAACATTCATAAGAGAGACATTTCAATGCACACAAAAATGAATATATGGCTTCTACTTGTTTATGGAACAGTATAACTAAAGTCATAAGTAAAAACTTACCATATTTAAGCAGAGATCTAACTGTGAGCTGCAGAAGATTATCTTCATTTGTAAAGATCCTTTAAGTGGTGAAGGAAAAAAACAAGATACCTGCATGTGCTGTACCAACACATGACACTGTGGCTGGATGAAACCAATGGAGCTATCGACAAGCATGACATGGTTTAATTGAGGAGTTTTGTACACACTTCTTTTAAAACAAGAGGGACACCAAGCATCTTTCTTTATTATTATTTTTATAAATCAACAGTTTTATAAACATACAAATAAACCAAATATATTATATTTATGTTGAAATATCATCTCAAGGTTTTAACATTAAAGATTATTTTGAGTTTAGTGCTGAGACACTAAATAGGAAACATTTAAAACTCATAACACCCTAATTATTAAAACATGTCATTTTGATTTTCTTATCTCATTCTCTAAAGAACACTATCAAATTTAAAATTTGATCCTTAGAGTGAAAGAAAGCAAAGTAAACAAAACAAGGGGCAGAATATAAAACTAATTTGTAAGGAGTCTGAAACATCTTTGTTTAGACAAGATTCAAAGTTAAAAATCTTTATTTTCTTTGATCAGGGAAACATCCAACTAAATGTTAACTGTCATTCAACACGGCACTTTGATTTTAAGCACAGAAACATATTTCACCAGAGATAATCAAAGTGCAGGGATAAAAATCATTTTACTGTCTATCTCTCATGAAAATAAACTGATTTACTGAATCAGCGCCTTTATAGCTGGACTCTCTTCCCACCAACATGCACAAGATCCCTGATGGACTGTGGAAGATGAGGGAACCCAGCCTAGATGCTTTTAACAATGTTAACGAAACGAAACTATGCTTAACTCAAAATCCAGTCTGCTAAATACTAATGGTCCAGTCCAGTGGTTGCCCTCTTCTGAGCACAATCTAGTAGGCTGACTCTCCTCAATCACTTCACTTCTCATGGACATTCTCCATTTACATAAGAGCTTGTGTCTTCCTTACTGCTAACTCCAACCACCCTTTGGAAATGCCTATTTTAGAAGTTCAGTCTGAATTCAGAACTGACTTAGTAATTCAAAACTACCCACAGAAAGATCATTTTAGAAGGATAAACAACTATCCTTAATTGCTACCCTATGTACAAATCAAGGCCTTACAATTTCTGTAATTCAGACACCTCAGGCTCAGTGTTTTTATTGCTTTCACCAGCACAAATCAGAATTCATCCCTGGAAGTGTTCAAGGCCAGGCTGGATGGGTCTCTGAGCAACATGGTCTAGTGGAAGGTGTCTCTGCCCATGGCAGGGGGGTTGGAATTAGGTGACCTTTAAGGCCCTTTCCTACCCAAACCATTCTGTCATTCTATGATTACAAGATTTAACTCCACAAAGTTACTCAAGCATGCAACTATTTCGGACAAGAGATAAGAATCTTTTAACGCTCTTTTCCATCACTGGCATACAGAGCTAGCAACCAACCTACAACACATCACACCTTCCTGGTGGAACTCCAAAAACAAACAGCAGGATGTTAAACACACAGATGAATACCATTAACAACTATTATCCAGCTAATGAATTATGAGGAGCGCTAGTAGTGGGCACTGTAGTGGAGCTTAGAGAAGGTGTCCAATAGTTATAGCAGTAGACTTCACACACAGAGAACATCCCCTACAATGAAAACATTAATAGTAACATAGCTGATTTCCAGATATCTTCCAAAACATTCTGAAAACAGCCTCAGAAGTTCAAGACCAGTGGTGAAAATCACTTGAGATGATACACAACTAAGCTACAACTCTGTGTATGACAGAGCTTTATAGGCAAGTTAGTTTTTCTTAACAAATAACTGGAAGGGAACTGTAGCTGTTAGAAAGTCAGTCTCAAGAAAAATGGGTGTTGTTTTCCAATCGATCCCGTGGATTTTGAGGCAGCGCAAATCAGTGACGTGGATGTCAGTCCAAACTGAGGGGGCATTTTGTTCGTTTGTCCCACTTCTCATGTTCTTTTGGAACAGGAACTGGCTGGACTTCTTCTGCCACACTAAGTCCTATATAGAGAGACAAATTTTGCTGCCAGCCACAGTTCTGTGAGGCAAAGAAAGCTCCAGCACATGCTCCCTCATAGGGCTGAAAGCAGACTGAGGCCTGCTGTCCCTGTCCAGCAACAACCACGTGATCCTCCGAAGAAATGGTGTAGAGTGGAAAATTGAATGGAGGAATCACCTAAATCGCTACAGATGGGACCATCGGTAATACCATGAGCTTACAAACAATCCTCCAACCCACCAAATCTGAGAAACACAGGCCCACATCTGGTGCTCAGTTACAGAAGAACTTCAGTTACAAGAACAACCCCATTGAAGTCCCAGATGTTACATTGGCCTGACAGCAGTGCTGGGGAGAGGCTTGTAGTGCCCATGAACAGTATTTTAACAAAAAGATTCATTTGAACTCGTTTTCCTGCATCGTCTTCCATTCCAGTTTCTCTGCAGTTGTCCCTTATGACCCACTTTCTGGGCAGTTTTTCGGACTCCATCTATGTGTAAAGACTATCACTTGCAATAAACTCCTTTAGAAAATGTTTACCTCTAACAAACCACCCACTGGTCTGTTTTCCCTCAGTGTCCTTTTAGCTGCCAGTTGATGAAATTCGCAGTGTTGACCCTTAAAGTGATACTTGTAGAGTCGTGGTGGTTAATGCATTGCTCACAGCAATTCTTCCAAGCAGAGATGGCAGGCAAGGAGTGGCAAGATCTTCCCTGCTCTGCTCGGTGTTTTTGTTTCCTTTTCTTTTTTTTTTAGTGCATAGCTTGAAGAAAAAAAACGAGGGTTGCTTCAGTGCTTCGCAAGTTCCCATTCTCCACTGACTTCATCCTTCCTCCTATTCCTGCTCAGCCCAAGCTTCTTCTAGTCCGGCTGCATCAGCAGGCTGGCTGGGCCAGGCAGGCAGGGCTCCCTTCCCTGCAGGGGCTTGGGGTGGGCTCCCCAAGGAGCCTGGGGGGGACCGTTCTCTGCTCCCGGGGCCTGAAATGATTTCTCACCACCAGGAACCTCTTGTCGGCAGCCTTGTTCTTTCTCCTCTTCTGCCAAAGTCTCTGCCGCTTTGTCATATGTTATAGGCTGTTCTTCTGCTGAACAAAATGGATATATGTTATTGAAAGCCATCTGGGAAGCTTCACAACAACCAGGCTAAAGGAAAGTTAATGACAGCTCTGAGAGGAAAGCTATGAAAGGAAGCAAGGCATCAAACACAGAAAATTACAAAAACAGCTTATGTCAAAAGGAAAGAAAGAGACAGTACAGAACTGGCTTCAGATTTTAAAAAGTGACTTGTCCAAGGAAAATGTCATGTTTTTCTATTCTAACACCTAAGAACAAGAAAAAGGCATGCCCGAGACAGGAAGACCACCTGCCTGGTGAAATTAAATTCTCTGCTCCAAAGTCAAAGGTCTTAGAATTATTCACTGACATCTTAGAAAAGATGTCAGATTATCTGCTAGTCTTGTTCTCTAAGGCAGTTGAACCACTTTTGCTAAAATTTTCAATTAGGGGAAAAAAAAGAAAAAAGACACCTGTCAGGGGAAATTTCTCTTCCAAAAGCTGCATCTGATAAACCTATAAATGAGAACAGAGTCTCCTAATGGGAAACATCAGGCTTCTTTCACTGGGCAATACGGTTCTACACATGTTCACAGTATTAGTTCAACCAAGTAAACGTGAGGCATGTTTTCTGCTGATGAATAAACTGATTTCCCAACATATATCTAAGGACAGGATGGGCAATTATGAAAATCTTGCAAGATGCCTGCCCATTTCAATATCCTTAAACATTTGTCTTTGGGTATTTCTAAATGGCCGATGCAAACCAGGCTGTCTGGTAACTTCTGAGAATAGGCAGTAAACACATTAAAGACAAACTGCTAAAGGATATCAGTCTTTCCCCATCACTTCTCACCATGTGAGCCATTAGGAAGTTCAGCTGCCTCTATACAAGGCAGGATTTGCTAAAACTCAGAGTGATCCAGCTGGTAACCTGTGGGCCAGGGAAGCCTGTTGTGTGTTCCTGTGCTGCCTGCTGACTTTGCATCAATGGTGGGAGGAATATCTCCTTCACTCATCTCTTCTTTGTTTAAGCACCAAACACTCCCCAGGCAGTCAAACATCTTGTTTAACACACAAAAAAAATGAAAAAGCAGAATTGCTGTTGCTTCTACAGGGCAAAAGGTCCGGACTCTTCACACCCTGACAGTTTTCCTGCCTGAATGCATAAAGACTGTCAAAGTATATCTTCTCAGGGACACACTTTTCCCATCAGTATGATGCACATAACTCATTGCTATGAAGAAAAAAAAAAAAAAAAAAGAAAGAAAAAAATAAGAAAAAAAGAAAGAAACTATGAAGTTTTACAAAAACACAAAAACATGATATTAGTGCTATCATGAGAAGCATCTGGCTCCTTATGTTTGTGAAAGCACTGTTGTACTGTAATTTCTCATGAATAATCTGCAAAGTGAAGGATTGAATGGTCTCTTCACAGCAATGCAGATGTGGTTCTTGCATTGCACAGAGCTCTAAACAAGCCAGTGGTATCCTTTGGTTTCTCTGTCTCCTGGGCTAGCCACCACTGCTGCTGGTGCAAAGGTGAGGAGAGATATAATAGGGAAGGAAATCCTACTCACCATATTCTGAAGGACAGGCAGGATGAGGGTCTGCTGTCTCACACTCAATTAGATCAACCGCTTTAGTCTCCGGAGGACTGTTACACTCCTTGACAACCGCAAACTGCAAATATGTACAATATGCACAAAACACAGAGAGCCCAAATTAATATAAAATGAACCAGTTTTCTGAAACCCAAGAGGCAGACTGGAAGGGCCACACACTCCAACCACAGGAGGGGGAAAAAGGTCATCCTGGCTTCTGGGATGACCCTTCCCCTGCAGATAATTAAACATTGCAGTTGATGACAGCCCTGGTCTCTTTTTGGAAAGCGTGCAGTCCCAGCCTAGTAAAGAAGCACCCACACTCTTGCATTGCAAATCAACCTTTCCAGATGCAAGAAGAAAAGTACATGAAAACCAACCCTCTCCACAGTATCTGGGCCACTTTTAAAGCATTAAAGAGGCCCATAACCAGACAGCAGGAAACCCTGCCAGACACGGGGAAGGAAGCAAGCTTCCCTTTCCCAGCTCTGAGCAGCACCTGAGGGGTGCAATTCCATCGTCCCGTGGTGACAGTGGAAGACAAGCTACACCGTGCCTTGAAGCCAGCACCCTCTGGGGGACTGTGCTGAAAAGAGCAGAGAAGAAAAGAGGAAAGCAATGTGCTGAAATAGGATAGAGGGGAACAGAGAAACCCAGCTAAGGAATGGTTAAAAGGGGGCATTTAAAGAGCAGACACAAGGAAGAAGAGAAAATGTCCGTAAGTAAGATGTTCCAACAGAAGATTGTTGGCAGATTCATGGTCTAGGTGGAGAACCGGGGAATGGTATGAACAGGCCACAGATGTAACAGCTGTGAATATTTAGGTATCAGTTCATTTGCATAAAATCTGTATGCTTACAGCTGCTAACCTACATGTGGCAGACCCCCAGAGGAGATCCAGCTACACACAGCTCTGCAAAATATCTTTGACTGTGCAAACCTCAACACTTGCTGAGTGACAAGTCTCAATAGCCTCAAAACCCACAGAATCATCTAGGTTGGAAGAGACCTCCAAGATCACCGAGTCCAACCTCTGACCTAACACTAACAAGTCCTCCACTGAATCATATCACTGAGCTCTACATCTAAATGTCTTTTAAAGACCTCCAGGGATGGTGATTCAACCACTTCCCAATGGTTGAGGCATGTGCAAAAGTTTACCAAGGTTTCTGTATTCCTGGGACAAGCCTAGCCTTGCTTGCAGATCTCTAACACAAACGTGAGAAAAATACCCACACATACTCTCACCCAAATGTAGCTTCCCTTGGCAAAATAGAAATAAATGAAAAAGTGAATGACCTTTGGGCAAATTGTAGGTATTCTTTTGGTATCACGATACCTGGCATTTGGTGTGTGCGATAGGGTAAAATTCGTTATCCTCTACATTAGCCTCGATGGGCGCTATCAAGAAGTCTTTGCACTTCTTCTCCCTAGCTACACAAATGAGCAAGCATACTACAGGTTACAAAAGGAGAGAATTTAATGAGCTCCTTCCAGTTACTTCACCCAGTCCCGTATGAAATCCTTCGTTACAATTATCAATGCTGTGTACATCAATAGCACCCAAAGACCTACACAAGTACCGTTAGAGTTGAGGAGCTACAGTTTTCTGCCCCAATGTAGTATGATTTTTTTTTCTTTTTCTTTTCTTTCCTTTTTTTTTTTTTTTTTTTTTTTCCCATCACAAAGCTCCCCAGTAATCTCCACTTAAAGTGAACAGTAGTAGACAACTTCCTGCTGCTTTTTGGCAGCTCTACAGTTTCTAACTTGAGTGCATGCATGAATGAAGCCCCAGTGAACTTAACACTCATGGCTGCATCAGCACAGAGAAAATCACATGCATGAAACCACAGGAATCCATTACTGTGTGAGAAGCAATAATTAGCAAAGGGTCACTGATTTCCTCTTCCAGTCTGCAACAAGCCATTTGCAATGAATTACTTTATTAATGTATTTGATGTCTCCCAGTAGAAGAATGCGTGGTGAAATTCAACCCGAGTGTGTAATAGATGAGTAGGTAGGATTTGTTTTTGTTGACTCAGTCCATTGCTTAGCTGTCTAATTAGTCCTATATTCAGCAAAAATGTCATTAACGACTAGCATTAACTGTGGGGACACCAGCAGGTGGGGACAGAAGTGATGAGCTGCAGGCCTCCTAGAGCACTGCTCCCAGGCAACAAGCTGTTCTCAGTCCCAACAAATGTTTCTGATTTTTGCCAGCCACAGATATTTTGCAAACCATGGTTTTTGCCTCTGCTGTGAACAAATGATGGCATCGCTAAGATTCAGCACATTTGCTGCTTGCTATCTGGAGGAACAAGTGCTGGCCAGGTCAGCAGCTAGTAATAAAAGGTCCACAAGACCATGTGGCAGACCATCAATGGAACTATTTCATGTTGTAACTGGGGTCAAGTCAATTCAGTACTCCCTGCACATGTCTAATAGTGTGTTTCAGCAGCTACCCACTCACAAATCCTGCCAGATACTCAATCTAAACCATCTGAGAGGCATTCTTCTGGTTGATTTAAAAATGCTCAATTTGCACTATGGATATTCCATGATATTTAACCCCTCAAACAGCCACCCCCAAGCAGAGCAAATTCATCCCTTTCTGGACCCAAAGATCTGGAGCAGAGTTGAACTTTAAGCATAGATGAATAAAATCTAGATTTAAAGCTAAAGTATCCATTATTATTAAAGTAAATGTATAAAGCCAAATTCTTTTGCAACCTTGACTATTCTGCACAGTTTTTGTACCCTTCCAGCTATGGTTGGTTGTGAAAGGCTTTAAATCCTTGCAGTAATACCCATGCTAGAAAAACGTGCGTGCGGTTACCACAGTAAAAAGGTAGGTGCATCACTGGAGTTTAAATCCAATCCTGTGCAAGTATAGAGTTTTCCAGCAGTCCGTTCCACTGACATAACCGTGCTTATTTTGGAGAGCTTATGTGATGCTACCTAGACATGTACGGTGACACCTGCATTACAGCAGCTTATTCAGTGCTGCATGATGTGAGTGTGCAGACGATCTCAGGGTAAGCCGTGCCATTCTGACAGAGCAGCTTCAGTCTGGGCACAGAAGTAGCCACAGATGCTCACTACGTCCTTTTTGCTGACTTCAGGTTCCAACTGCAGTCACCAAGCAGCATAATGACATTTTCATGCCAGTGAAAATCAAGACCTCGTGGGGCCAAAATCTCTAATTCAAAAGTGACAATAGAAACAGGCCAGAGCAAGCAGATCATGATGGCTCTTCTACCTACACCAGTGCACAATTAGTATTCTAAATTCCCTCCCAAACTTCCTGATAACATCCCGATAGGTTCTCTTTACAAGGCAGCAACTTCTAATACCAAGACATTTAATTGCATCCACCCCCAAAAATAAACTTCGGCATCTCAGGTAGCACACACAGCACTTGGCTTCCAAGAAACCTTTTATACAGAGGGCACACTTTCCTGTGAAAATAACTCTGTGATATGCCATGTCATCACATTGCCATTTCCTTAATTTAGAACACAGCTCCCCAACTGTTGTGTTCAAAGCTAACAATAACACCAGCTAATGGGTGCAATACATCCAGGCCGCTGTGAACTTTGAGGGATAACAATGAGGTAAGATGAACTAGGGTTCACAGCAAAGCACTTGATGACTCTAGCACTTATTTAATGTATTTAAGATGTGAATTATTTGATGGATAATCTCAAGTGGATCCCTAACGCTCTTTGATCCTTCCTACTTCCCTTTCCACTCCACATTAATATACTTACCCGAGACTTGTTGCAAGTAAGTGTCACGTTCTCATTGTCAGTGTGGCTGCTGGCATCTCTTATCGCTTCTGCGTAGAGATTCTTCTTGTACAAGTTTTGACTTCTGCAACAGAACAAAAGCTGAAACAAATTATTTCACTTCAGGAGGAACAGATGCTGCTTCTTTTCACACTTCATTCTGTAGGTATTTACAGAGGGGACATACATTTTCTTTTCTTTCATTCCTCTGAAAGGCTGTATTAGTGTTAATTACAGCACAGTGGTTAAAACAAACAGCTTGCCAGAAATAGAAGTCAGTAAGAAGTGAATACTTGTTTTAATGTGCCATTTGTACAGGGTCATTCATTAGGAAAAGAAAATAATTAAATTTCATTTTAAATAACCCCTTCTATTTTCTTATATTATTCACTCTATAATACATTCCCCTTACAAAGATTTAAGTTTTAGCCAATACAGTGAATAGTGTGGGTGAAGCTCAGAAATAAAAATGTGACTGTATTTTTGTACATCATTTGGTAATTACAATTATAAAATCACTTCTGCATTCAGCTGCATCATTTGCAAAAGACAACTTTAGAAAATACTATGAAATAAATAAATTGAAGTCCTCAAAAAGCTTGGAACTAAGATATTTCCTGGAAAAAAAAAAATAATGCATGACTAACACAATTAGCTCAAACGAGGGGGAAATAAAGCCAGAGTTCAATCTTGAATTGGAAAAAGGCTGTGAATAGTTAGCTCCAAGTGGCTGGTTCCATAAATTCAAAATCTGTTATTTTTGAAGTTAAACAGTGATCACTTGTAAGGCAGTATTAAAATCCAATCTAGGCCCCTACACAGAAAACGTAGTCATAAGAAAAAGAGCTCGTTTACACTTCTTGAGATTCAAATCAGTACATTTTTACTGACATCACACACACAATTATTCATCTCCTAGACATCAGATAACAAAAGTAATGTTTCACTCTTCAAATTCCAGAAGTGTCAAGTTATAACTTCCTTTTACTTGATCTATTTTAAATGAAATTCAATCGACATCTATCTAAGAAAATAGGAATTTTCCTTTTATTCCTGCGCCACAGTCATACACTAACTGGGAATATATATCATGCCATAATTATCATATCTTATTCCCTTAAAGAAAAGCCAACAGAAACAAGATTTGGCTTCTGTTAGAAAGAAGAAAGACCTGTCTGCACCATGGATTTTCTCCCCAGAATCTCTATAACACACTCCTTCCTATGCCTTCAACCAGAAAGAAAAATTCTCATGGTTCCCAGCAGAGCATAAGACTGGGACTGATGACACAAAATTAGGTAGGTGTCAGATCTGAGGATAAATCCCCAGAGCAGAATGCTGAGCCATAAGGTTAAGTTACTCCATTTTGGCCTTCCTGGCACTGCAGCATGGCTGCTGGTTGTGTTTTAACCCTCACCTGGATCTGCCCCCTCGGCACTGCAGTCGAGAGCGCTGAGAGAACCCAACTCCATCCTGTTACTCAATGGTTAAAACCCTCCATGCAGCACATAGGCACTGTCCTCAGCAGGATGCCCTGCCCCAGAGGATCCCTCTAATTCCAGGGCTTACTTCAGAGCACGCAGAACAGCAGATGCCAGGTTGACACGGCGGGCACAGGGGTCTCCGTGAGCACAAGCGGGAGGCCGCAGTGAAATCCGGTTGACTGAACACGGGCAACAGGCCAAGAATTTCTCAATCCTAATCCCAGCTCTACTGCTAATTTTTGCATGACCTCAGCCAATTTCTGGGTGTTAAATCTGTGGTTCAGGGTGGTTTTTTTGTTTTGTTTTGTTTTTTTTTTTTTGTTGGAAGAGAAATTGCTTCCCTCCATCCCAAGTAAGAAAGGAAACGTGGCATATTGTACATTCAGACTGTGTAAACCTGACGTGAAGATTAACACAATGCCCTTCAGCAGGCCACAGCCACTGAACAAACACAACACTCTGGTACCCTTGGCCTCCAGTTCATGAAGCTTTCGAATAGGTAGGAGTAGCTCACCAACATCATTTCCTCCAGTTAGAAAGAGATAGGAGCCTGCATCTTGCAGGGGAAGGAACAGGATTGTTATAGGCTTAATTGGTACATTTCAAAATACAGTAGATCATGGGCGGGGGGGAAGCAGCAGAGTGATTTCAAGCCAAATATTGGTTTCCAGACTCTGGTTAAATAGGGATTTTAGATCAGTAGTTTCATTTTGATCTAGTTAGGAGAGTAATAGCTGCAGTACAAATGCAGTCGAGCATGTAATTGAAAACTTGTTGTTGAGGTAAATAGTTATATTGATCAAAAGCATTTGGCAAGAAAGAAAAGTAAATCAGGGAGAAATGACGAAAGAGAGAGGAAGGGAAGAGAATGAATATCTTCACACCTTAAAACCCGACATACTGTGGCTATTTTCCATGGCAGTTCAAGAGACAAATATGGGAAACACAAGAGTCTCATGATCTGTCTATTCCACATATATCATTCCAGTGATTAGCTTCTGAATCCCGGGTCATGAGAACAAACCAGCTTGCACTTAGCTTTAACTCTTGAGCTCTACCATTAGCTAGTAGAAAACCAGAAAAGTAACAGCTTATCTACTTTTATGGGCTAAATATGCTAGGAGCCATTAAATAAGAGTGGAAAGTATTAGCTTTCATAGCTAACTTCTTTTTCAGCTTAACGTTTTATGCCTAGGAGATTCTAATGTTAAAATTAGTCTAAACCACAACCAAAACCTCTACATATGGAAGGCAGGTAGGCATGCAGCGGGAAACTGTAAATTTGGCTGCTCTCTGGCTTTTTGTTTGTTTACTTTGTTACTTGCTAAATAAAAATATACATTTAAAGAAGAGCCTCTGGGAACAGTTGTCTGCCAAGGTCGTGGCCAAAAGACTAACTTATTAAATGCTGAATACTTTCCAGTCCAAGGGACATCAACAACATTTAATTTCACATCAGGCTGGGTTCTTAAATAGTGACTACGGGCATTCTTTTTGCCATGAGAAGAATCTCAAACCTGCACAATTCATTACAGCCATGGAAAATGCCAGGGAGTACTCTTACAACAGATGTGCCTTACACTCACATCCCTGATTTTACTTTCTACTACCAGGAAAACTGCTTTCACATTCATTGCTGCAGACATCACTGTACATGTAGAAGTGTGCTACTGGAAGGGTAACGCTCTGCTTTTCTCCCTTGCAAGGAAACATTCAGGTGCAGTTCTACTCTGAAAGGGTTGTAAAACAAAACTGATGATAATAGCTAGCAGAGAAGAGGAAAGCCCTACCACAACAGTTTCAGACATCTAGCTCTCTTAAGGGAAGCTAAGTAAACAGCATGCTCTTTAACTCTCTCATCAATACAAATTACGGCTCCTCTTCAAACCTAATCAGGTCTATTCTTCTCCTCAGGCACATGTCACTCTAAAATCCGTGTGAGTACTGCAGGGAAGGGACAAGCCAGAAAATTTGTGAATTATTCACAGACCCCATTACGGAAAAGCAAAAGAGGAGCAAGGATGTGATGGTGATTTCCACCAGCTGAAGGACAGCACATGTTCTCCTCCATAAGCCTCCTGTGACAGCACCTCGGTCCCTCTGCCACGCGTTCCCAGCACGTGTTTGGGAGCAGTACCTGGAGCAGTAGGCGGCCAGGGTCCCCAGCAGGAGCAGCAGGACCAGCACTGCTACGCACACGGCGATGGTGATGTTCCGCACCTTCACCCTCTCGGCGTGCTGCTGCTCCCACCACTCCAGGTCGCTGAACTGGCACCGCTCCCCTACGTAGCCCGTCACACAGCTGCCAAAAGGAAGCACGGGCACTTTGTAACTGGCAGCAGAGAAAACAACCCAAATCATCGCCTCAGTCACCTTGAGTATTGATTTGTCATTGGCAACCCCTATGGAAATCTCTCGTTAAATTTGTCTGGGGGTAAAGGCAAAATGGCATTCAAGGAATGTCTGCCAAATCCTGTAAAATTCACTATTAAATGCTTTGTAAATGTAAATCTATTGAAGCACTCTACAGAATTATACAGTGAGATTATACTTCCCAGATATCAGTAGATAAAGCATTAAAAAAAAAAAAAAAAAAAAAAAGAAAAAAGAACAAATCCACAGACTGTTTCCCTCAGATTTTCTATTTAACTCTTTCCAGCAGCAAGGTTCCCGTTTCTTTGAATGAGACAAAATACAATTTATCAACTTTTTGAGAGTGATTTGGTTAAGGGAAACAAATTTTAATCTGAATCCTTACTAAGAGGAACAAAGGTGTTTTTATAACTTGTATGGGTTAGAAGTATCTTCAAAATTTAGTTTTATTACAAGTTACTTCTCTCAGTTTTTTGGTTTTTGTTTTTTTTTTCTTCTCTTAACACTGTAAAAATCGAACACTAAAATATAATTTCAGGGCATGAAACCCATGTACCAAAATGACTATAAAGTGGAAAAAAAAACAAAACAAAAAAAAAACGAGCAAAACCGCATAAAACTATTGATTAATTAATACACTTGGCAGTGTGTGAAAATGTGTGAAACACAAAGTTTTGCCATGACTTCCTTCTGCTATTTTAATCTATCACAGCCTACACGAATGAATGCTGCCATCTAGTGCACACCGTGAGGAATCAGTTCAACACAAATCGGCAGATCACAGCTAACCGAGGTTAGGCTTTAATTTATTTAACAGCTTCCACTTCCAGTACTGAAAAATACGGAAATTTGGGTTCTTATTATGGACTAACACTTAACAAAATTTAGAAAACATGGATAGACTCCAATTTAAAAGTTCTGCAGTGGTAGACTCTGGAGTTTCAGTATGAGGAACTCAATGAGGAAAAAAAAAATAGCTTTTAATGACTTTATTCTTTATTCTAAAAAAAGCATAACACATGCCAGAAATAAACCTAAGCCATACGACCTCCTACAATGGCTGTGTTGATCTTAGCAAGTCCACAGCGCAAAGCATCTACTTTGCATGCACATAAAAATATGCTCGCCACTTATTCCTGTGGGTACAGAGGTCTGTGGGCAGGGGAAACCACTCACATTAATAAATAATAACAATAATAATAAATTAAATACAAGCCTCAGATTTGATGATGCTTGCAGGAATGGCCTGGAACAAGGTGGGTCTGGGGGAATTGCGATGAAGGACTTCTCGTCTCCCCACCAAGCTCACTCTCCTCACACAAGAGCCACCAAGGAAGGTTTTCCTAGCACAGAAACTCCCCTACACAGGTCCTCACATACCCGGTCAGACCCCAGGGAAGGGGGCAGCCACTGGATTTGTCCCACTGTAAACACAGCGCTTATGCTGGATTTTGAAGAAATGTGTAACAAATATTGAGATATAATCAGTTAAATTCCAGCAACAATGGCTTTGAAGAAATGATTACCCCATTGCTTCAGGCTGTGACATTGACCAGCCGAAGGCTGATTTTCGGAAACATAAGATTTTCTTTGCTTTTATCAGTAACTACATTCAAGGATCAGGGAATTAGGCTTCACAAAACATCCTCAGGAGGAAGGAAATGTTTTTCAGATCTCCTTGCCGTTCTCCATGCTTTCAAGAGGACCATCAGTATTATGCACTTTCTGCCAGGGAGAAAGACTCTTCAAACTGTAAGGGAAAATGCTAACACCAGATTTCACCTTCCTGCTCCCAGACAGAAAAGACAGGACAGTGGTGTCCTCTTCCACCCCACTGAGTGCTTCAGCAGGTGACAAGTAAATAATAATATAATATATATAAATGAGCAGCAAGGCCAACAGGGAGGAGTAAGTTAGCATGATGCATGCAGGAGAGAGAGAGGGCAGGAACCTATAATGCTATGAGCCCTAAGTAATTTAACAATTTACCTCCCATTTCCAAAGCAAAGAATCAAGTGCTCTGGAAACAAATCCAATCTTACTATCAATTGCATTGGGTGTGAATGGAGTGATCGCTTACAGAAAAGACCAAAGTCTAATGATAATTACCAGCAGGGGGTGATGAACGGAAAATTTATGGACAAGTACTTCATTGCTTCCACTCAACTGTGCCCTAAGGACACCATTCATCAGCACAGACAATATAAAATTCTGTACTTACTTGCAGGCATAGTCTTGTAGGTCAGAAACATAATTGCACACTCCGCCATGAAGGCAGTATGAATCATAGGAAGGAGGGCATCCCATGGAATCACCTTGCACAGGGTGTGTAGAGTATTCATTGCTGACAGCAGTAGGGGACAAAGTGGATTCTGAAACACAGGATTTCACAAGGACATCTCAAGCTGTTTGCTGCATTGGCAATGTGATCTTATGAAGAGTTCCAGCAGTCCAAGATAGGAAAGTAGGTAAGAATTTCTAATTTTTTTATCAAATTTCAGTACACAGGTTTTTAGATTAAAACAGTAAATATGGTTGATTCTAGATACACAGTGAAAAACACAGAGGTTAACTGTGTTCAGTTTATTTAGATGTGTGAGTACCGCTCTGGAAAATGAAATTATATTGACTGTCTAGTTGCTTATAATTGAATTATTTCTGCAGCATAAGCAATTTTAGGGTACAGGAACTCTCTACCATTCACAAGGTGTCAGAGTCAGATGCACAGGTGAAGGGTGACTGCACTTCATGCATCTGGATCCTGGCCTGAAAAGTTTTCACGTGCAAACGGACATTTTTGCACAGATGTTTCTATTCTTCTACCACCCAGCTGACTGCACCTGTGCATGAGTGCAGATCACATTTTTGAGCTAGCTTGTTTAAAGGCACAGGTAACAGCTTCATTGGCAACCAGAGCACTCCATTGACCCAATTCCTCAAAGGCTTCTGTGCAGCCTGCTCTGAATTGTACACACTGTCGCCTACAAAAACATCCAAACAAGCTAGTTTTACAGGTAGCCCTGATATCTCTGCACAACATGACCTGCATTGCAGAGATGCCTTTATAGAGCAGGAGCACTTTTTTGCCTACCAAATCGGCAGGCCAGAACCCAGCATCTACATGGCAAAGAATTTCTAGCAGTGTGGCTTAGCAGCAATAAACCTAATCGCTCCCACACATTTATGGGATCAGTTTTATGACTCACACCAGTTTTATTGCAACATGACCTTTAATGACATTTGTTTTTTAAAATGTCATTTGCAGGAGAACTGTCAGGGCAAAGAGCCCAAACTGGAAAGGGCTGAGTGATTTCAGTGAAGCCTGGGTGTTCTGCATTCTGCAAGGAAAATTTCAGACTGCTAAAAGAGCTTACTAGGCAAAGAACTAAAACAGCGCGCTAGCACACACAAAGATGTCTGGGATCATATTTACAGCTGAGGGATCTATAAGGCATTACTTCCAAGTCATACATCATTTAAAATCATCATTTCCTGAGTGACACTTGAAACTACTGAAAGCTTAAATGACTGAGGAGGAGGGTGAGGATCCTGATAGATGTCCTACTTTAAAAAGCCATAATTTCCCTCTGTTTTTCTGCAGAAAAATATCTGTGGCAATCATACAGTATCCTTCTGTCATCAGACAGTCACTTGATCTGGAGTAAAATTCACCCTGATGACGAGGGCTGACACAGAGGAAGATGATGTGTCACGGCTCCGAATTTTCAGAGAACGCTGCTGTCACAGTGAGACACTGAAACAGGGGTCACATATTATGAGTACTGAAGCTTCAGCTGCTCCCTTCATTGTATTAGCAACCAGATTTTCTGAAGCATTTCAGAGACACTCTGAAAAATTAGCTACTGGATCTGAGGACTAGCTTATTCTGAGGAACGAAATGGGACTTAAATTATGTGTGGTCCAAGTTTGAAGAATGACACAGCCTGAAATCAGCGCCAAAACATTATCTCCAAGGAGCATTTACTTCTGCTCTTGATTTTAAAGGCCATTAGATAGATGAGTCACTACATTTAGACTGTATAAATTAGCACTGAAACTTAACATAGACATTTCCAAACTAAACTCAGATCCAGTCTCATTAACCCAGCTCAGAACAGCTGCCTGGAAAACAACCTCCTAAGGTAATGTTGAATTCATTCACAAGCTGCCCAGTATGTCACTACGTGGTCTCTCTTTAATTTCCCCGTATAACAATTCAGCTGAGAGCACAGATCTTAGCTAAGATCCACTTTATTTTAATTGCTCACTCCATTTACTCACCACAACCCATGGTAGTTCCAGAAGCGCCATTAGCACAGGAGCAAGTGAAGTTTCCTTCTGTGTTTGTGCAGGTTCTGTTCTCTCCACAGGTGTGGGTTCCCATCTTGCACTCATCAATATCTGTCACCCAAACAGTCTGCAGTTAGAAGAACGAAACACCTCAGAGCATCGCTTAAAAGGGTGGCAGCAGCAGCAGCATTGCAGCCTCCTGGCAGAGGGGAAAAATGCCATAGACCTTCCCTCTGCAAATTTGGTAGAAGTTGTAACAGAAGAGTAACCAGCATGCTTTCTACACCAAGTGATCACAGCCTACCAAGCCTCTCAGAGCACGCTGCACTGCTGCAGAAGCTGTCTGTAGGGAGAGGGCAAGGAGAAGCCACCCCATGAAATATAATGGGTACAGAGGAGTTGAAGAGAAGATTCACTTGTGAATCTTCTGCATTCTCCTGACATTTCTAGTCACAGCATGCACGCTGGATGTGTACTAGAGTACAGTCAGTTGGCATTCTTGCATTAAGAGAACAGGAGGGTTTTAGGATCCAGCTCAAAACAGCACAGAAAATTCAAAGCACTTTTAAAAGTAAAACCAGAGGAACAAAACTGTTGAAGTATATTCCAAAAAATAAATAAATAAATAAAATAAAAAATGATGAAACACAAAATGAGTTCATCCATATATCTGGATGTACCAATAGATTTATAGACACTGTTCATGCAAGCAGGCATCTAAAACTGAAGTACAAACCCCCTCACACATCAGGTTTTGTTTTTTACAGGACATTCCAATTCACCAAATGCAAAAATAGTTTCAGTTTTGTTTACATCACAGCCAAATCTCATCATTCCTAAAATGTTGTTAAAACATATCTGACCATATCCCGGAGTTAAAGATAATGGATTGGTTTTCAGTAACAGTGGTAGGTACCACAATCATTCTAGTTGATCATCTATAAACCACAGACAGTGAGAGCCCACAGCTGCCTGGGGATATGCCTTGTAGGTCGCTGGGACAGCAATAGGAGGTTGTCACTTCTGTCTGCACTCCCAAACATCCCCAAAGACTTGTCTCTGACCTCTGGAGGCAGAACACTTCCTCAAACCCCCTGTCTTTGACACTTCCAACATTGTGCCCATAATAATATCAGACTTAATTTTTCATTCATTCTTGTCTGCATCGAAGAACCAAAGTCCATCAAAGACTATGTAAGAATTGGGTCAAATTTTACAGGCTTTGAATTGGGCTATAAAGGAGAAAGAAAAAAGAAAAGGACAAAAGAGAAATCAAGACTCTCATAAAGCTCTGAACATACCATGCTACTCAAATATTGGAGGAAAAAAAAAGATTCCCGTTCCTTCACATTTGCTGCTAAAGCGGATTAAAAAATAAGAAACATAGGGAATGAACTGAAGACCTGGCATTAGAGCTGGATGGGAGAATCAGCAGGTCGAATTATTAACAAGACTCTAAATGTACTCAAGCTGTAAGTGTCAACACCCTGAACCTCATGCCTATTAAACCAACCTGTAATTATTTGATGAGTATTATGACACACTCAATACCTGCTTCCGTTTATATTCATGGCAACGATTTCCAATAAAGCTCTACTGGTTCACCTCCATTTCCCTCCTCCTCTTCACTCATCCTCTCTCTCCTGCTGTAGCTACTAAAAAGAGGGCAAACACGGAGAGAAAGTATCCACTGACAAATAGAGGCTTGGAATATTGATCAGTTGCTGAGGTTGCCACACTTCAGACAGGAAGGAGAGGATCAAAAAGAAAGAAATGCTAAATGTCAGCTGTCTGGGGGAGCCACTGTTAGGATCCCTGCCCTTACCAATATTTCAAACAGAGACAGAACAGATCATCATGGACACGAGTCAGCTCCACAGCTTGATGCACATCTACCCCAAATCATAAGCTGTGTTCCTTGTTCATTCCTCCTGCCACAGCCTCCCAGAGGCATCACAGCCCTCACACACTCCCATACCATAGCAATGGAGCCCGTCTCCTGTGTAGCCCTCCAGGCATTTGCAGACGTAGCCCCCTTCTGTATTGATACAGCCTGACACGTTTCGATTGCAGCGGTCCGTATTCGCAGCACACTCATCAATATCTGTGAGAAGGGACACATGAAACCATCAGACAAATCACTAAAATGAAACAAAAGTTATTTTGTTTCTAAAAAAAATAATAAAAATCACTAGAACTAAAACAACAAACAAACAAACAAACAAAAACAACCCTAGAATTAGAAGTACCCCCTGTTTGAAGGGAACTATCCTATTCAAAATCAGTCTTACATCCTTCTCATCTTAAACCCTACTCAGAGACACATTTCATACTGAGCAAGAATAGGAGTTTAAAAAAAAAAAAAAGAAAAAAGAAAGAAAAAAAAAGTACCATAGCTCACGGAAAATAAAATTTACACCAATTCCACCTTCCACCTTCCTTTTTTAACCCCCTTTCCATGACAACATATACTCCTGTGAGTCTTGATGCTTAGCCACTGTAGGGTAAATTGTTCTTTCTCATGCGTTTCTCTCTTGGTCATTACTATTAGAGAACAAAGCATTTCCATTTACACCGTATGTAAACGTTATGTTAACAAAAAGTTATTTTAAAGACCACTCCAAGCAAAGGGCTGTCTGATTGTTAAAGTCTCTTCCAAGTGCTAGTAAAAAAAAAAAAAAAAAAAGGCAGCCCTTTTATATAATTATTACAGCAGGAATACTAACTTTTAAAAGATTCCCTAGGACTTACTTCTAAATTATATATCAACTATCAGGTCTACGGACTGAGCATTTATAATAAGACAATTTTTACAAATAAATACTTTATGCTTTTATTTCTATTATCCCATTATTGCTCATTAATATTAATAAGATTAATGCTTATGACTCAAGGGAAAATAAGCCATGTGATAATCAGCCATTTCATCTCACATGCTCTCTGCTCATCATCCCTTTCAAAACAAGCAATCCTGTTGACCTTTCTGTGACGGCTCATGAAGCAGAGCTGCCAATGTGAAAAAAAGATAGATTTTCTTTCTCTTCCCACTTTTACATTTTTCCTGAAGGTTTTATTTATGTTTTTCATTACCATAGCACGATTTGCCCTTCCTGGTAAATCCTTTCAAACACTGGCACACAGCACCATCTTCTAGCAAAACACACTGTGCGTTGACATCACATTCTAGTGCAGTGCAGTCATCTTGATCTATAGCACAAAGATAAAAAATGTATTTGTACAGAGCAAAGAAGGTACTATATTAAAAAAAAAAAATCAATTAGAAAAACAGAGCATAGGGTCTTAGTTTGAAGTATAGCTCTCCAGGGTTAATGATGACAAACCACTACAATCATCAGGCTGTTGTCTTTGTCTGGATAGACAGAGTTGAAGTGTCATTTAGTAATTTAGTATTGGGATTTCTGAATATTGTATGCAAAACCTATTGTACAATTTTACGAGTTAGTGTCATTGAACATATGTAGAATTCAAAAGGTTTTATTGCATATATTTTTTCAGAGGAATTTAATGTACTTGTAAAGGAGAGACTTTCACATGTTTTTATAGGATAGAAATGTTTGTTCTTTAGACCTGGATAATAATAACAAGTTTTGTTGACAAAGCAAAGCAACACAGGAACAAACAAACACGGTTCTACCTGGCACAATGGCATAGACCACAGTTGTAAGAGGATTAAAATGAATGGCATCAGTCTTGACATTGAGCCTTTCTTCCTTTGAGACCTACGATTTCTTTTTGAAGGAAGGAAATCATCAGACTCTACCTGATATCATGATCTCAGCCATCAACAAAATGTTGGTTTTCTTCTTTTCCCCACTGTCAATATCCTTGAAAATTGCATTGCCTTGTGTGTTCTGGAGCAGGGTCTCTGGTGTTGGCACTGGCCCTGCCTCCTTCTGCACAGAGATGCTTCCTGAAAAAGACAAGAAAAAGAAGACACAGACTATTTAAATCTACTGAACGAACATTTTGATTTTCAGTGACTCTATGATCTACTTTCCAGTAATCACGGTGGTTTCATTTGAAAATTAAAAAGTTTCCTCCCAGACTAGCCTGTTTCTGGCTTCAAATTATTCCTGAAAACACTCACGGGTGGGTTTTCTCAAATGCAAAGGAAAAGGAAGGCAACTCATGTCAGCCCTGCAGGCATCTCTCTCACTGACAGTGTCAAGGGAAAAACGAAATAGTCAGACTACATGGTATTGCCCCAGAACAACACCCCAGTGCTTCTTACAGGAGATTTGTTCTATTTGCTTCTGGTGAACACACTAAAGCATTCATGAAAAAGCATCTTGGATGCAATAGTCCCTCAGGAAGGAGCGGCATGTTCAGACAACAACCAGTGCATCAGCTTTTGGCAACAGGAAGGAGACAGAGGTGGACAGCAGAAGCAGAGCTGCCAGTTGTGAGCCCAGGGCTGTGATTCAAAAACACAGAAGTACAAAGACAGAGTTGGAAGGGGTGGTTCATTCCGACAGATCTACATAGGAAGAGTAAAGCAATTTCTACCCTCACACAAGCTTTATCACTTCAACAAATGCTCTGCTCTTCTTCCTGTAGTATGTACATCCAAACAAACTCAAGTGACGTACGCCTGAGCCATATCATATTAATTAGCTGTCTGTTTTACTAGTGGAGCTTGTGAAGTTTCTTGTAAAAGTCAGACATTGTTCTAATTACGACATCCTAATCAAGGATATGAAAGTGACACTATCTATGCATAGGAAAGTTATGTCAAAGAGCTTGAACAATTCAGCCTCGAGATGAAAAAAAAAAAAAAAGGAAAAAAAGAAAAGAAGGTAAGCAGCAGTGTGAAACTAATGACTGTAAAGGAAAATACATAATATTATAATTCTTCAGAGAAGCTCTCATTCATTTTGTAGAACAAGGTGAATATTTTTCAGTGTTATCTGCCAGGGTCCTTAAAGGGACCTTTGTCTGGAAGTGGAGGATTGTACCTGCTGTTGTGTTGGAAGCATCCAGTGCACGACAGGTTTTTCCATCTTGAGTTTTCACAAATCCTGGATGGCACATGCAATGGACAACTCCAAAATTGTTTTCACAGATCTGATCACAGCCTCCATTCTGATAAAGGCAAGGATTTGTCCCTAGCACAGAAAAACAGGAAATTTAACAAGTGGATTCTTCAGTCAAGTTGGAGCATTTGGAAAAACAATAAGGACTGACAAAAACTAGAAGTTTTCTAGTTTATTTGTTTTTTAATTAAAAACAGATGTGTATAGTAAGGTATAAATGTTATAACCTACCCTCTGTCAGGAAAGCAGATTTGCATACCCTTCATCTAATAAATGTATCACTTTTTTTTTTTTTTTAATTTCCTTATTTATCCCTCCTTTAATTTTTAGAGTCCTAGCATTCCCTGAAAGAACATTACAAGGACATAGGGAGCCCATGAGTACCTTCTCTCTGTCATGGTCTATTGAATTACTTGATTTTTTTCTGCTTACAGGGCGATTGTTCCCAACAGAAAATCAAATAATTTGGCCCAAATTAATGTATCTTACAAAAATTTTTCCCTATGTCATTTGTTATTATTCATGCATTAGAGGGGTGCTAGTAAAGTAGGATAAATAGGAATTACAAGACTGTGGTAGGCCTGTGGAAATTGGTCAGTGTATATTCTTGAGCGTGATTATAAATGCACAAAATCTTTTTGTATTCCTGGACTTATGCCCACGTGAGGCTTTCAGTGAATGTTGGCAGAGCTACATGAAGCCTTTAAAGAACCACTTTCTAAAAAATTATTGTCTTCCCAAGGACAAGAGAACATCTATTCTATTGACATCAGTGAACAAGAGGAGGCTGGAAGGGAATGACTGCTTAATTTTTGCAGTATACCTGGTTTCGCCAAAGGATGAACTACAACCATTGATGAGGGTCTCAGCATGCTGCCTCGAAGACGTACCCTGTTTTGGCCGGTCTTCTTGTCCACTCTCATTAGTGATGGCCTAGCCCAGTCAGAAAACCAAAGGTGATCCTCAAACACTGCTACATCAAAGGGGCGGCCTACAAAGAAATAAGATTCTTCATTTCCACATCTGTAGAACACACATAAGAAACCACATAAATAAAATCAGTATCTACTTCTATCACAGTGGCTTCTCTACTTTGATGTCTCATGGGGAGGAATAAGCATCCATGAATGAAGGACCATGGGCATTACTCATACTCTTAGCAGAGGAGACTGCAATACCTGCCTGGCTCAGTCCATTCTCTAGACTGCTGGTGACCTCCAACCAAACCAAACCCACAGCATGCTTCTATTTCAGACATAATTTCTTGAAGTAGCATTGGGGATGTTCTTTCAGAAGTGGAGTGCCTCCCTCTTCTGCCAACAAGTGGCCCAGCCCAGAGCTGCTGAGGTACATGTCTCCATGGGCAGCTTTCAGGTAGCCAGTATGCCAGTATGTCTTCTCTGCAAGTGCCAAGAGCACGCGCAAGGGCAAGACAGAGGTCCACAATTACACATAACCATGCACGTTCACTAGCCAATTCATCACAGAGCAAAATTCAAGAGGGAAATTCATTTTCCTTACTTCAGCCCACTAGCAGCAGTAGGCTGTGACTTGTTAGCCACTGTCAGCTAGCTAACAGCAGCAGCTGATACAAATCACAGGATGCAACAGATCATCTGGGAAGCTTCTTTACTTTTCATGAATTACTAAGGGAATCTAGACACCTGTTTAGGCCCCAAGTACAGAGTACAGCAATTTTTCCTTGGTAACCTAACATTATCTGCACTAGAAATCTACAGATGTCTTTTAGACACATGATGGTATGCTTAGTGCTTTTATATTTGGATGTAGGTGTCAACTAGATGATATTTAACCTCAGTAATGAATGTGAGACCCTAAAAGGTATTAGTTTTTAGAAAGACAAAAACCAAACAAACAAACAAAAAAACCAGAGCTAATAAACAAAACAAATTAAATTGATAAATTAGAACCTTGGAGAAATGGTATGTGTTGGTATATTTTAAATAAACCACAAAGGAGATAAAATACCACAATCCTACATAAGAAAAGTTCTAAGACATTATTTAAATGTTCTTAAGTATTAAGTTTAAGAGCATATTTTTATTCTGCTAGCACTTCACCACCTCCACTGCACTGTGCTTGGTTACTGGTCATGGTTCTTAGCTCTTCATTTCATTAAATTTGAGCAACTAGTCCAAGATCTACACATTGTGCCCGTCCAAACATTCATTCACATTCAGAGGATCTATAGCTTGCACTACCGACAAAAAACACCCCATTTTGACCAGGAATTCCTTAAACTCTCCAGTTATAAATATATTAAGGATTAAAAAAAAAAAAAAAAAAAAAAAAAAAAAAAAAAAAGTGCAATGTCATTAATGGAATAGAAGGAACAGGAGAGTTAATAGTCACATGCAAGCAGAAACCTTTCCAAAACAATGCAAACCCGAGCCATTACATAAATAAAAAGAATGGTTGTGTTGTTTAATGCCTTGGACGAGTGCTTACAAGCTGTTTTACTTATAGCTAAAAATGGGGTTAGGAGAACAGAACTAATCTGATTTTGCATGTAGTTATACTGAATGAATTCTCAGTACAGGGGCACTAGAGGGAGCTGGTGTAGTAAAATTCGTGCTACAGCAGTGTGTATGAACAGATGCTGCTTTCCCTTCTTCCAGGGTAAAGCTGTCAGAGAGCAGAAGCTGAATTCTGGTCTCACTAACAACTTTAGCATAACTTCAGGGTATCAAGTCTCAAGCCTCTCTAAACTCACTCCCCTGCTGGTTTTCACTTCTTCTCTTTCACTCCTTTCCATCCAGGCATCAATGTCCTTTTCTCCCACCTCCAGTCATCCATGTATCACTGTCCAAAACCTACACCTTTCCCATACCCTGTGGTTCTCCAGCGCTCCTAGCTCTCCTTCTCTGTTCTCTCCCCATAAGACACTGTCCTATTCCTAAACAAAGTGAAACGTTCAGCAGGCTTCCAGGTCCTCCTCACAGGTCAGCTGCAAGGCAGAGTGTACACCAGAGCATGTGCAGCAGCGGAAGAGGAGTATGTCAAGTCACTGCTCAGGGCTCTCAATGTCTTATGGGCTGCAGAACACTCCATAATCCCTCCAAAACCTCACTCTGCACACCTCCAAACAAGTGAGGGGGCATCTGGCTCAGGAGATGAACACAGTCCTTCACAGAGCAGAGCCTAGAGCAGCATCAGCTTAACAGGAACTGTGAAGTCTCTACCCATGCCAGTCATGATATTGAGCCAAGAGTCCTCATTCTGCCCATGTTTTGTATGTACACCTACAAAACAAGTCTGGTCCCCAAAGAGATGTCAGACACAAAAAGGAATTAACCTCTCCAGAAATTAATTTACTATGTATGAGATCCTTAAACATGTTTTACTTTAAACGCGATGCAACATCAGTTCTTCATTGCTAATACTTCTGTTTTCTTGCTCCAAAAAAACACAATTACGTGTCAAACAATAGCAATCTCAGCAATAACAACTACCAGCATATTGCATAAATCACTTTTCCATTCAATGCCTATTGTGTATTTAGAATCGTTCCAGTGTTCAGCACTGTGCAGATGCAGGTTCTTTGCTCAAGGACCTTAACGGCCAAGATCAATTCTCTTCCAGTTTACGTCAATATAACTTGCTGGCATAATAAACACTGCAAAAACTGAATTAAACTAGGCAGTCATGCATGGAACAAGCAAAACACGTTTTTAATTTTTTCCTTCTTTTTACTTCTCTGGTGAAGGCAGAGGAAATCTCTGTATAATGCTAAGTGGCTGATTTGTAAAAGCAGAGAGTGTTAGAAAGGTGTTCTTTTGCTAAAATGAATATGCAAAAGTCATCTGGGTGACAGAATGGAAAATAAAGTGATGCCATTAACCTTAACACAGGGTTGCAAGCACAGCCAGTGATGGGTAATTCACATTAGCACACACACAGGCATACCGACAAGGGCAGTAGGTAATTATCAACCTCAAAGCCTCACCTACATCATTCTGTGCAAGAATTCGACGATCAGAACCATCCAGGTTTGCACTTTCAACCACCGACAGCTTAGCATCACACCAGTACAACTTGTTGGCTAAGTAGTCAAGAGTTATCCCACTGGGAGATGCTAGCCCAGTGCTGGCTATAACTCGACGGTCGCTGCCTTCTAATGAAGAGCTGTCAATCCGGGGACGGACCCCCATTTCAGTCCAGAATAATCTCCTTTAGAAAACAAAATGCACACAAGAAGTCGGTAAGGAAATATTTGTCATCCACTCCACCGAGTTCTTTCAAAGCAGGAAGATCAGAACAGCACAATACAGGCCTGAGGCATGGGACAAAAGGTATGTGCTTCCAGCAAATATATTAGCTTCTGATCTTTTAAAACTTGCCATAACTTATGCAGAATCCCCACTATGTTCGTCGGCACAAAGCCTTTGAAAAACAACTCACACTTTCTGCCAAGTCCTCATACAGGACTTGCATTAGCCAGCTGTTTGGCTAAACGACAGCAATGCACAAACGCAACCCAAGTTACCCACCACCTATGGAAAGCAAACAATAGTCCTCAGGTGTTGTTTTTTTTTTTGTTTTTAAAAAAGAAACCAGTAACAAGTCTCACCTCTTATTTTAATAAAATCCCAGTTCTCAGGGTCTCCCTATAGAGTCCTCAGTGTTACACAAGGAATGCTGAATCCCACTGAATGTTTTTCAAGGAACAACGCAAGACAGCAGCTCAAATCATAGATAGCCAAAACAACAAATTGCTTTTGAATTTTGGACTCCAGCCTTCCAAGGCATTAGATGTCTTTGTCAGGTTTACAGGGACACCCACAGATTTGCTTAGCTTTATTTACAGAAGCAATTTTGCTGTAGCCAGTGCAGGGATCAGTATTCTTGATAGTCTTGCATCTGTCTCAGATTCCTCTTTAGTATGAACTTTACTGTTATGGACATTGTTGCTGCGTTTGCCATTAACACTCTAATAAAGGAGGTTTTAGTGATGTTTCCTTCTCTGTTTCCATTCTGATATTTTTTAAAATCTATATGGGAAATGAACATGTTCCAGACCACAACAAAAACTAGCAATAAAGCACTGCAGTTCATATTACTCCACTGTCTGAACCTGAGGCTTAATGCATTTTTTGTCTGCCAAAAGGGCAAGGCTGGTGTGCTCATTTTGAAGAAACCTCCCTAAGTATTACACAATTAAACACGTTTATCAAACCTTACTTCACAAATGGGTGAATGGCAATCCCTCGGGGCTGGGAGATATCCTCCCAGATGATCATTTTTCTTTGCATTCCATTCAAATTGCTCCTTTCAATGCATGCCTTCCTGCAACACACACAGCACTGTTAGGTCCTCCCTGATATCTTTTTAATTACCTTCTCAGGCAGAATGTACTAAGTTTTTGCATTGCTTTAATTTAGCACAAAACTATAATAAATAATTTTGCAAAGACAGTAAGTAATCCTGCTGCTGTGGAGTGTCCAGCTGTTTTATCTACAAGTAATTCATGTTACAGCTTCATTATCTGGTCCAGGGCATGGTGATAAAATACCTGCTATTCTACCAAGGACCTGAAGTTCTCCTATTTTGGGCAAATAATGAGTTGGAAGTATGATCACTAATAGATTAATCTAAGCTTTAAAGGGAGTCAAGAAGAAAACCAGCTCCTAACTAAATAGCATTATCAAATGTGTAAAGAATTTTTGTTTTCAATAGCATTTTTCATCCAGAAATCTCCAGACAATTTACATAGCATATCTATTTTACAGGGAGGAATGAAGCAAAGGTCCTTATGATCACTCATCTAATCTACAGCAGTCAAATATAGAACCTTTGTTGCCTGTTTATTTTTATTTTTTTTTCAGAAAACTGTATAGGCTTATTGCTAGAAAATTCACCTTGCTGAATAAATATCAGCCTCTACCTGAAAGCTAGCCTATAGCTTTCCATGTCAAGAAAATCCACATGAGGATGGAAGGAGAAATTTACATACACATATACACGCACACACACATTTTCTAGATATGTGTAATACAAACAGGCAAACCCAGAGAGTGGAAAGAAAGTGGCAGATACAGATTCATGGCTCCCTCCTTGGCTCTTGCCCTATGGAGGTGAGCAGCACAATTTCCCATTTCACTTTTATATGGGAGTATGACCGTGCAGAGAAGTTTATATCTAACAGCAAGGAAATGGCCTAGCAGCACCTCTAACAAGGAGAGGGAAGGCACTCGGGACTTTTAAAATCACCTTTTATTAACTGATAAAACATGGGTTATACTGAAGCATCATGACTGCTCTTCAAGGAGTCATCACTGCATGTCCTTATCTGCCTCTGCCTTTTTATCAAAGGCGAATTTTGGTTCATTCTCTCCACATGTAAGTTTAGGTACCGACTGAAACATAAAGTCATACTGTCTGTCAGTGGTCATTCCCCTTTAATAAGAGATAATTGACAAAGACTCTCCATCACCTTTAAGGGGCATGAGTTTGGCTGTAAACAATGTTGACTTCTGCCCAAGATGTACTCAGTGCAATAATACTAGTAGTATATATGTATATATAACATATCTATATATATATATATATATATATATATACGCAGACACACAGTGTGTATGTCTGAGTGTATACACACATTCACATGCATCTGCACATACATATATGTATATATGCAGTACATGCTTTAGATTCCTTGCAGCTGAGTCTAAACTCTTGCTCCTTGGAAAGATAAAGATAAAAATACAATAGCAGACAAAGTGAACTTCCAGCATTTCAGTTTTAGAGAGCCTTCCAACTGTATACACTGGAGATTAGAGCTATCCAGTCAGAATGTGAAGCGTTACTGAATTTAGAGTGATATCTCAGCTATTCCTGCATCACCAGTCATTTATTCCAAATATCTTATGGCATGCTTTGACATAAATGCACAGTGGAGCTTGTACCCTCTGTCTGTCCAATACAATTTACGGTTAATCCAGTCAACAGCAAGGCCTTCGGGTATATCTACAGCTTCTTGAATAACTTTTTCACGATTTGAGCCATCCAGATCAGCTCGTTCTATCCACTTCAAGGCAGTGTGGGCAAAGTAAATCTGTGAAGAAATAACAGGTGATGTATGATTAGTTCCCAAAGCACTTTCTGCTTTATTTTCCTTGTCTCATATTTCCTCTTCTGAAAGAACTTTTTCATCTTGGAAGTCCCCTGAACTGCTTATTCACGGAAAGCTGCATGGGTAACCTGTGATCCCTGATCAAATAAAGGGCATATATCCTTCAGCCAGGATGACTTCTACAGGCTGCTTGCGCTTAGCTGTAAATCCTGGCTGCCCTACATACAGTCTCTTAAATATCCTATGGTTTTGTTGCAGTGAGCAGCTACCTCACATGAAGAACCACTGAGAAAGCAAAAGCAGGAGCAGCCAAAGGAAGCGTGTTACCATTTCACTGCCTGCTCTTTTGAAAAAGGGGGTCAGAGGAGGGAGTAGTACTGTATGTGTGTTAGGGAGGTGGAAGGGGAAAGGGAGTCATATGGCATGCTTCTGTTTTGTCTCTTTCAGGCGGCGTATATCTGCATTTCTTACCAGGTGTTGATTCTGTAAAGCTCCAACTATTCCAGAAGAGCCTTCTCAGGTTTGGGTTAAAATAAAAGATTTCTACTGGGGGAGAACTAGTTCCACATTTTCCACATTTTCCAGTGAGGAAAAAGTAAATTTGTCCTGTATTTGATATCCAGAGGGTTCCAAACACTGTACAGCAGATCCACATACAAAACCATGCTGAGGCTTTCTTTGCAAATAGTAACAAGCAAAGAGAAAACACGAGGCCAAAGGAAGCAGTAGAGAAGTCTCTTGCCTTAAACCAGCTAAGTCAACTACCATGGGAGCAACAGAGCTTTGCAGAGCAAGTTTACCTTGAACCTCGACCCTGCACTGCCAGGACAGGACTGCTGGATTCCCTCACCTCCACACCGCAGACCTCACAGGGCAACAAATGTGCACTTCCCCTGCCACCGCAGTGTTTTTTTCACACTCGGTACAGTGCAGAACAACTGCGAGCTCCCCAGCAGGGCCCTGTTTCAGGGGCAAGTGGCCATGTTCCAGCAGAGCCTGAAATGATCCTCCTGTAACGCGGATCTGGTGACATTCCCATGTGCTTAGCTGTGTCCACCCAGGCCTTGAGACATTTCCAGCAGCTTAACTGAGCTCCTCATTGCCTTTCACTTTACCATCCAGTACCTTTTATTATTTTTTTTTTATCACTTTTACAGTGTAAATGAATCTCGCCATTGGAAAAAATGACTATCTGCCACATAAAGTTTAGCAAAGTTTAGCTGAGCTCTTCTTCCAAACTCTGCAGGCAGAGTGCAGGGCACTGGGAGGTGGCCACACATCCAAAGAGCTCTTTCTGCAGAGAAGACTCCTCTTTCCAACAGGAATATCTTGTAATATGAGGAATACGTTTCATAAGAACAATAAACCCAGCAAGTGTTCAGCAGATTTGTTCAGTAGTGTTGGGACATAAGGATGTAATTCTTGTTATGATTGCATCTAGGTTTAGCAGAGATTGTGGCAAGGAGCTGTACAGAGCAAAATGCACTGTTGTTTTTACAGCTACCTGATGGAAAAACAAACAGTATATTTCCAGGAAACAGTACTGAAATCCTAAGGCAGAAAACAATCAATCACACAAAACTTAAGTCATGCATGAATATAGAAATCCTAATTTCCCGTGAATTGGGCATGTCAATGTACAAAGCACATTGAATTAGGAAGCAAAGGATGAAACTCTTCAGCTAGTGTTTGGTATCCTGTACCAGCAGTGCTCCTGCACAGGCAAAAGAGCAACACGCAGCACAACGTGTAATCTGGATCACTGACAGCAGAAAGGTTAAGGCATACGAAAGCCCAATCCATTTGTCCTTGCAACACTTCAAAATCCTCTCATTTTTAATACCTTACCTTATTTTCCACTGGGTCAGAATCCAGAGCTAAGACTATTCCCATCTGCCAGTCAAGTAAACTTGTGTAATCCGTTCCATCAAAACTGATCCGGCGGATATCTTGGCCGTTTGCAAATAACAGGAACGGCCTGGGGCCTGTTGGTGAAAATTTTACATGCATTAGTCTCACCAGGTTCAAAGTCATCTCTGTTCTGCATCGCTACACAGGATGCTCTGAGTGGGAGTGACAGCTACTGCAGACAGTTACTCCATGTTCTTTTTGCCGCTTTAATAATATAATCAGCAATGTCTTAATTACTGAAGAAGAAAAATTCTGGGTGCTGCTTTTTTGTTTGTTTCTTTCCTATTTCATATTTTTTTTCTGTTCTGTATAACCATGAACATTTTTTCAGATCAAATTAATTTCATGCTCATTTAACTGTAGTAAGTACCGGAGGCAAACCCCAAGCAAGCTAATGGAAGCTTTGACTCTGTGAAACTGTAAATAACCACACAAACCAAGATGCTATTTATGTAACAAAGAAACAAAAAGAAGATTTAAAAGCCTGAAAGTAAAATTCAGACTTTAAGCCGTCTTCCCATCTCCAAAGTCAGATAAATGTCTTAAACATATAACAGAGAAGGACAAAATGAATTTGGTAGTATTTTGTATTATTGTATTAGATTTATCACCTTTGGATCCTAGATTTAAATCTCACACAGATCTGAGATAACCTCATGCATCACTTTAATTTGTTAATTTGGCAGTCTAAAACTATTTCCCAAGAGAGCATTTTTTCTGTTCTTATAACTAAGCTAAAGGCAAGTTTGGGATTAATTGTAAGCAGTATAAATATCACATAAGTGTTCTCGACTCAGAAAGCTAGCATTGTAAGCAGGTAACAGTCGAAGACAAATGGGGAACAGAAGCAAGAAGAAACGCCCTATACCCTTGCCCTGTATCCTGCTTGCCTCTGACAAGGATAAATGTGTGTACAGGCTTTCAGAACAAATGTCTTGCCCAAGATCATCCTCAAAAATTGTGATAAAGGCAGTCTCTATCTCCACTGCATGGCACACTCAGGGAATTAGCATCAAGACAGCCATCCCTTTGCATTTCACAGCATCACCATAAATGCAAGAACACCCATCTATTGTCTGTGAGAAGCCTTTTTGCATTAAAAGCAAGAAAATTGCTGTCTCCCAACAAATAAAGTTTTTCTCCTATTGCTAAAACAAATCATGAGCTTCTCTTTTCATCCTCTCTCTTCTGCAATTGCATATATCGTGGTGCTCACCAGGGTCTGACCTTGTCTCAGAAGGAACTGATGGGTCTGGAATTCAGACATGGATGTTAAATACTTGGGTTTTCTGGGGTCAATGGGGGAGAAATATCCTTATAGGGAAGGCACTTAAACAGCCTATTCCCCGTCCTGTTCTCCAAATGTAGACACTTCAACCCCAGCTTTTTGTCACTGGGCAGAAATTACACCCACATTTATCTGAATGCACAACCACTTGACTACTGCAGATACACCCCTGCTGTACAAGAGCCCAAAGTGAAATGCAGAAGTTGGATAACGGACAGAACCTCGTGTGAGGAAGACTGAATTGTATACTTACGGTGTTTGTTCTAACACATTTCTAAAACAGGTTATTTTTCCAAACAAAAAGACTTCCCAAGTTTCACAAAGGAACCTGGAACTGGTACAAAAATGCATCCTGGTTATGCTACCCACTTTGAAAGCCTCTGAAATGTTTTTGCTTTTATGGTAGTAACATATAGGCATATCAAGATACTGACCTATGGCAGTGCAGTGCTTTCTGTCTCCCTGAAGCTTATATCCAGGAAAGCAAGCACACTCCCAGGAGGACGGGCTTAAAGAAGAACATATCTGACTACAGCCACCATTATCTGGAGATGTGCAACCTTAAACAGAGCATTTGAAAATTTTAACTTTGCCATCCTAAGAAAAAAATACAACAAAATCATAAGCATAAGCAAGAAAATGATCCACTCTGGTTAGGATTTCTACAGTGTAAAGCCTCTCAGTGACCAAGAGATTTCCTGAAAGGTCTCGTGTTGAAAGCAGAAGTCTAGTGACATGAAAGCAAATTAATTTCAGCTTCGTCCAGAGCCTTTACAGAAAATTCATAACGAAAGCTGAGAATGCAGGGAAAGTGGAATATATGACCAGGGCTTCCGTGTGTTGATTCTCCCAGACAACTCTTTGTCCCATGGAAATCTCATCCAATGTAAAACAAAAATTCTATCAGAGACTATACTCTATGCAAAGCAGCAGCCAGTCAATGCTATTCTTCCCCAGAAGTTGATTAGGATAGGATGCCAAACTGATGAAATATACAGTGGCTTTCTAATACAACAAGCCTAGATTTTGTATGAAATGAAATCATTCTTTCTTCCTGGGGCTGTGCAATGCCAACCTGAACTTACGCAGTGGAGTGTCCCCAGTGAAACAGCAACACTGACTGAATCCAGGTATACAGTGCAGTCCAAAACATGTATGGGTTGTAAAAGGGGAAGGGAATTTGTCAAGGCATAAAGCTGGCATCAATGGAGCTGTCGTGATCCACAGATTGAAGAAATACAACCGAAAACCTACAGCTTCCTGAATTTGGAAAGCTTGCTGGAATGTGGAATGACAGATGAGGAGGTGGAGCAGCTCCAAATGCTCTGGCTGCAAAAATTCCGTTTGTGGGTAATTACATGAAATTGCTGCAAGTTAGAGTGAGTCAGAACCTGGGTTTCGTGATGTTGATAAAGTCGTCTTCAGCTTATACCCAAGCCTTAATTTTGTACCATCTGTCCTATGATTCCTCTCAAATATAAATGGTAGATTTTTCCTGCAACAAACATCTGGGAGATGCCTTGGTCTGTGCAAACTACAAAAGAATTTGGCTAGTAAATATTGGATGTTGTTGCTAAGAAACATCCATTAAAAATGAAGATGAATATTGCACATCTCAGCACTTAAAGAGCCTGACATTCCATTGCCTCCTATCTTGTACAATCATTTACAGCTGTGCAAAATGAGTATAAAATGCCATCATTTACTTCTGGCTCTCAGTGCCAAGAACAAACAGAGTTTGGCAGTCACTACAGCTAGAAAAATGTTAAATACTTACCCGTGCATGTTTTGCCATCCACTTTGAGTATAGATCCTTCAGGACAAAAGCAAACAGGCCCTTTAGATGTCTGAAGGCAACCGTGGCTACATTCAGTGTCGTTACTTACACAGGAAATTAGCTCTAGAGTAATGTAAAGAGGGGAAAAAATCATAAATGAAACATTTTTACTACTCCTCACCAAAAAAAAATTAAAAGACTTCTTAACACTTTCATATATACACTTTCTTATATATGAGAAAGAGAGAGAGAGAGAGAGAGAGAGAAAGAGAGAGAGAGAGAGAGAGAGAGAGAGAGAAAGAAAGAAAGAAAGAAAGAAAAAGAAAGAAAGAAAGAAAGAAAGAAAGAAAGAAAGAAAGAAAGAAAGAAAGAAAGAAAGAAGGAAAAGAAAGTGATAGCAGAGAGAATAACAGTTCTGTGTTTTTTTTTGTTGTTATTGTTGTTTGTTGGTTGTTGTTGTTTTTCTTCTGGGTTTTTGTTTCTTTGCTGGTTTTTTGTTTGTTTGTTTGATGGTATTTTTTTTCCTCCTTTCTTTGTCCACCCTCTCTTAATTACAGCAAAGGAAAAATCTGAAATTGTTGCTGGGTCATGAAGTCATTATAATGATCAGCTTTAAATTTTCCAAATTTTTATGAGGGAGCGTTATCAAAATAGAAATAATTTACAAAACTTTTATTTTTACATTTCATCCAAAATGCATCAGGCTTCAAAAATTATGAGGAAGGTAGACTTAAAGAATAAGTGCTAAATGGAAAGACAATAAGGAAAAACTACTTTCCTTCTTCTCCCAGGGTGACTGAGTTAAATACCAATGAAAATGGGAGATGAACCTTCCAGAAATACAACCATGTTCTTTAGGGGTAATTTTTGAGCCTATAGGGGCAAAACCATCCATGGACCTACGAAGAGTCTCCTTTTACTTTCTATTATAATAGTTGTAGTGCCAACTCTTTTTAAAGATTTATTATTATTATCACCATCATCATTATATTTTTTCTCTTTTATGCAATTCTACAGGATATCCTCCTTCCACCTTCTGCCCTGCAGTGCTGCAACTCATTGTGCCCCCTGCAGAACCATATGGCAGCACCCGTGGCAGACTGGAATTAACACAGGTTTCCCACGGCTGCTTTTTTGAATCAGCTGCATACACCAACTTAAATGGTTTGTAGCTGTTGCCTTCTCCCAGGCAGCTGCACTCTGAACCTGGTTGCTCTAATCCTTTAAACACAGTGAAGAGGGTGAAGAAACTGATCTCAATTGAATGTTTGTTTCTGTCTGACCAGAGCTCGTGGCTTTGGATGAAAAGCTTTGTACAGGACTTGGGGGACAAAGCATCAAAATGTCTGGTCAGCATGTGGACTTCTCACCTTGCATCTCTCTCTCTCAAGGTACGTTGATGGTGACATATCTGCCTTGTGCTGCAGTAGTTACGGAGTTATACTGTCCATGCTGCATCCCTAGCCTGTGTTAGAAAAACATTATTTTCTATCTAATTTGAGGCACCCAAAATGTAGGCGGATGGTTCATCTAGTCATCCAGAGTAGGACTAAGTTGCACAGTGTCTAAGTGGTGTTTTGGACACAGAGGGATATCCCACCACCCGACAGCCTCTGGCTGCAGGTCTCCTATAGGTCCTTGTCACATCTGGCTGCCTTGTGCAGCTGTCTCCCACACCCTGGACAAATCCTGCTCCTGGATCCTCCTTAACAGAGCAAGAGAAGTGCCTCCTCAAGGTTTCAAACAAAAATTGATGAAAGAACAAAACTTTTCACCTCTGACTCTTACTATGACTAAAACGTGGTCCTTGAAGCTTGCTTAAACACAGATCTTTGTTTTTTCCTTTGAATTGTCTGTGTTCTCTGCATTTTGTTTTTCCACATTTGTCCAGGTTTAGACAGCCTCCTAGTTTATAAACACTTATGTTATATGGGTAAGTTCTCTCAAGTATATTTTTAATACACATTTTAATTGATTAAAAAAAAGAAAAAGAAAAAAAACTCCCAAAGTACAGTAGCCACCCAGAATGAACACTGTGATGTGTCTTGTTCATTGTAAACTTGCTTATGCATTTAATTTTATTGATTTCATGCACATAGCAAAGTTATCAACCCTGACCTGAAAAGAAAAAAGTTGGTGCTGTAAGCTGCTCATTCAGAGACTATGCAAATCATTATGCAGGTTAGACAGTGAGCCAAATTCAGAGACTGCATTTAAAATGATGTAATTGCTTATGCACCTGGAATGTGCCACAGAGCTGAATCTGAGCAGAGAAGCCTCTCTAGTCTGGGGTTTAAGGCCCATAAGATACCTACTTACAAGTGCATTCATACCATAATCAGATTTTTCATTGCTTGTATGTGACTAATCAAATTAATCACCCATTATCAGCATCTCCAAATGGCCTACTGTCCAGTTATCCCCAATGACTCGATCAAGAAAATGACAGTCTGTGCTCTTTGCTCCTCTTATCGTGTTTCAATATTATACCACAATAAGTTGTGCTGCTAACTTTTGCTGCTGCTCAAAAGTCAGTGCACAAGCCATGCCACTGTACAGACAAACCTTGACAGAGTGCAAGTTCCCCAGAGGCAAGGGTGTTAGCTGGCGAACAACTCCCCAAACGCCATAAAACCTAGGCCTGTAATTCAACATGAGGACTGCATGCAGGCATGTAGAACCAGACACATGGATGCATTAAACCTGACTCCTTTTTGCTCCCCAAGAGGCTCACACTTGATTACTTATGGATGACTTACACTTTCTTAAACTTGCCATCTGTCTTTGGTTCACTTGGTTTAAGCTGATCCTACTTACATAATAAGGGATTGGAAGGGAGCAATGCAACACACAAAACTTGCAGAGGTTTTGGTGTTATATGAGAACCATCTCCAATATCATACTGGAGATGGTTTTGCATCACTGCTACTTACCGTGACATGTTTTCCTATCAGGCAGCAGAACAAAACCTCTTGGGCAGGTGCAGTAATAGGAACCAGGGATGTTCACACAGCCCAAAGTACAGCCATGATTCCAGAAGCCACATTCATTGATATCTGAGAAAAGAAACATGTGCTGTGTCAGAATAAGGTCATGAACCAGCATCAGGGAATTGGATTAATGAAGCAAACTAGCAGTCTTCCAGACTGTTTTACCCATTCATTTTACAAAATATATTGACAGTAGCAAATGCCAAAAAAAATCAGCTTTGCAGACCTCATTCAAATAAGCTTCAAAAACCTCCCAAGTAACCTATTCATTACGTATGAGTCCAGCACAGGTAGCCAGAAGCAAAGTATACCATCCGATAGAGAATCTGATGCCAGTTAAATCCTGTGCACACCCCAAAAATCCACATTAGACACTTTATTCAGACAATTTTTTTTTTAAAGGCTCCAATGTGACTTAAGTAAAATTCTGAAATCCACAGAAGTGGATTAGAAGCTTCCTTTCAGAAAACAATACTGGCTAATTTCCTGAGAAAAAATCCTGAAGTAGATGGCTGTTTTAAATGCTATAAACTCATAATTTTCATGTCTTTGCATCTTTTCAAATTTGGTTCTGTAGTGAAACAGATGCTTCTAAAAGTTGTAACAATAATAATAATATTAAATTTTGATTAAAGCAATCCAGATTAAATTGTTTATACCCATTAAACCATTTATACCCATTAAAAATTTACACCAACTGGAATTTTTCAGATCTCTCAGTGTTTCTCAAGATAGGAATAAATAAAGTAGAAGAAAGAAGAAAATTTTTGTCTGACGGAATAAAGCTGACAGTAGATCCATATATTACCTTCACAATACTGCTTATTTCGACTTAAAATAAAGCCACTAGAACATTTACACCGATGAGTCCTCAAGTCTGGCCTGCAGGTTCTTCTTCTGCACTTTTCTTTTGTCATATCACAGACTCCTCTTTCTGGAAGAACAAATGTAATGTAAATGTAAATTTAAATAAAATGGAGTTCTTATCATGTCAGTCTTCTGCTCAAGGAGGAACTACTTTGACCAAAGATGCAGTGACATGTCCTCTCCTTCTCAACAGCTATTTGCTCAACCTGAGGAACTTATTAGAAAACAATCCCTATTAATCTTGATTGGTAAAAT
This sequence comes from Anas platyrhynchos, assembly GCF_047663525.1. Classification (NCBI taxonomy): domain Eukaryota; kingdom Metazoa; phylum Chordata; class Aves; order Anseriformes; family Anatidae; genus Anas; species Anas platyrhynchos. Next base: position 7,498,003 of record NC_092590.1, read on the forward strand.
CAGGCCAAAATGTCACTATAGAATTAAAGTACTTGTAGGAATAAGAGTAGGTTTTTATGAAAGGTCATTTCTAGCTCCACATCGGCACAGGCAGATCTGGAAAGAGCCTTGAAGCAGGGGATGGCTTGGTTTGGGTGAGTAACTCTAGTGGCTATGAAAGGGAAAAACCTGTGTAGCAGGCTTCATATGCAGCCAGTCATGAACAATATTCTGTGCTATCAGGCTCTGTAAAGCAGTCAGAAAGAAGACAGAGCACACAAAAAGAAAAAAATGCGGGGAGAAAGAAAAAGTCTGGAAATTAGGACAAAGCAGTGCTTAGGTCTTACATTACTTAAAAAAAAAAAAAAAAAAAAAAAAAAAAAAAGAAAGAAAAGAAAAACAACAACAACAACAAACAAAATCAAGCAAACAAAACCAAAGCCTGGATAGATGACAATGACCATATTTTTCATTTTAAAATTATTAGTACAGCCTAGAGAATCTTTGTACTGAAATGGATCCTGGGTTCCTGACTGTTAGAAATGTGCACCTCATAAATCTTGTAGTCAGATTTAAAATTCAAAATGTTTCTGATGCCCTAAAAGCTATGTACAAAGTTTCTTCAGAGGAAGCAGAAAAGAGCACTCAATAGGTTTTCAGAAGCCTTCCTGCTTTTCTTGCTTCATAGAATAAGGCAAATAGGTACTGAAACATCTTCCATGGGAAGGACTGGAAGAGCCATGTGTCTCTGCTTGGCTGTCTTTCACAGCTGGTGCTTTCATAGATATGCAACGCTCACAGTCTTTATTTTTGTCTCACAAACTATTATTTTTGTTTTAATCTTCCTAATCTTCTTCTGGGGTTGCTTGCCCCTTTTCCAAGCTAAGAATAGATGAACTGTTGCTACTGGACGTGGGTATGCAGCCACCCACACACAACTCTGTATTTGCCCTCTGCTGTGTGTGTAACAAAGGAAATCATAGGCTCATACAGGCAGGGAAGACGTTTGTATGCAAACAAATTTCTTGCACTATTTCCACTTTACCCTCTAAATTTGAAGAGACAGAAAGCAACATAATATATGAGTTCAGTGTTTAGTCTTCTGCTAGCCGCAGAGGAGAAAATGCTGGCCATTTGTTGGAATGACAGATCACATCTACAGAAGAGTGCAATAATTTCCTAGACATAATTTTGAGACAATTTCAGCTTGGCAGAGAGCATCAACATTGGACTTATTTAGATGAAACTGATTGACTTTTCTCTAACAAAATTGAATGAAAAATAATGAATGGATGATTAGATGGATATTATCTGTGTCACTAAGCATGTTAGGCTATCAGAGACTTGAATTTTATGTAGTTTTAGCTTCGCTTCTCTTTTTGTAGAACCAGTTTTGAATCTATGTTACTGGACCCTTAATCTTTGTCCCTGTTGTAGCCAAATCAAGCATATACCATGGCGGGGTGTCTGACTTTCAAATACAGAACTCATTACAGAAGCAGCAGTGCAAGTACATGCAACCTCAAAACAATACAAATGAGCACCGAGATCATCTTATGCTTATCACCAGTATGTTTTCTTGTTCCTTACTTGTACCATTATTGGTCTAATGAGACCTAATAAACCTGGATGTTACAATGGAAATACCACAGCAAACAATTTTGCGATCTGGGAAATCTCAGAAAGATATTCTTTAACACAATAATTTTAGACCTCAGTATTGCCAAAGCAGTATGGCAGAAAAAGAAGAAAAAAAAAAAAAAAGAGAGAGAAAAAAAATAAAGAAAAAAAAAAAAAGGAAGGAAAGGGGAAGGGAAAAAGAAGAAAGAAACTATCACATCTCAAAACTAGAAGTGAACAGTGACTAAGTTATTGACCAAAGCTTTCAGATAATCTTTTCTGGAAGAACAGCCACTATGAAACATTTTCTCCACCACCACCCACTCCATCACCTTTTTTAAATGGAAATGGGTATTTTCAAATGATAGTCTGATACCAGTATCTCACACTGGAAAGAAACACAAGGTAATTCCTTATGTTAAAAATAAATAAAATAAAATAAAATAAAATAAAATAAAATAAAATAAAATAAAATAAAATAAAATAAAATAAAATAAAATAAAATAAAATAAAATAAAATATTTTCCTGAGTGTTCTGAATGTCATTTCCTCTTAATTTTACCCTGTCAGAGAAAGCTTAAAAAAAATCTAGAGGCAGGCTTTTAGATTGTAAGGTAATTTAGGTGTCTTGTGAGCCATTAATAAAAGTGAGAAGAGTATTCCAGCAGGCATTTGTAAATACACATACTGACTTCAAATCTAGGGTTAGTTATTGAAGAGACTTGAGGTAAATTGAAGGCCATCTTCCAGCTACTGCCATACCAAAGTTATATGGGGTTATAGAAAACCTGTAGCAGAATTAATACTCTTCTATCTATTTATTGGCCCTGATCAATTCAGGAAAGCCTTTTGAGAGAAAAAGGGAAGAGGGAACACGAGGAATTTAAGTAGTAAAGTAAATAATCCAAACTCCTGTCAAAAATCAAGTCCTGTCAGTTGAGCACTTCTTGTCAGTTCCCTTTTTATCTGAAGGGGCTCACTTTTTATCTGTTTTAAAGAAGGCCTTATAATTCACAGCTGACACTACAGTGAAACATACACTTTCTTAGCTTGTACAGAGCATCCAATTAGTTGAGGTATGCTTTTATCTCCACGTTTCTCTGTTGTAAGATCAGCTATAAATCTCATTTGTACTCCAGGCTCATTAGTCCTTCTTTTATCCCAATTCTTGCACTGGATAAGCCAAGCAATGTATATGCAAAGTCCAAAGGTTCATCTGGATTCAGCCTGTTAAGCTTCTTTCTACTCCATCACTTCCCAGACATTTTTACAAGAAGGTACTTGGAATAAAAAAGAAGTACTGCTGAAAACAATTACTGTCATACTTTGTAAAACACGTTAGAAATATAGGGCTAAATAATGCAAGGCATTTAAAAACACTACTAATTAAATTATTAAAGAAAAGCGGGGAACACCTCTTTCCAGTGGAAAGAGAAACACCGCGAAGCAGCACGTTCTGGAGGAAGGAGGGGAGTTAATCTTCTGGGAGAAGAATAAAAGCTAAGTGCCCATAGTCAAAGAGCAATACAATACATACTCTCATGGAGAGAACATATGAAACATGACCCTGAGGTTCAGGAGACTGCTGTCATGAACTACCTTTCTTGGTCACTGTTTCTCCCTCCCCATCTTCCTGTAATTGTAAATATGGTGACAGGCAACACCCAAGGGGGTTTCCTGAGACTACGCAGGGCCTTCCAAATCTCTTTGCAACAACCCTAAGCCTTGTGTGGGCATGTCACCATGTGCACCCTTTCCTAGTTTCTCTGTGGGAGAGCACCAAGGGTGTAAGTTGAAGAAAGTGCTTTAGTTTGACAAGACGACTGTTTTCCTCCAATGAAGCACAGAATAGGTATTGTCTCTGAATGAAAGCTCCCTGCATTTACAAGCAAAAGTTTGATTTCCAAGAGCACTTTTTATTCTTCATGTCAACAGATCTTTGCACTGCAAACAAAGCATTTGAAAGGGAAAGTTCCCTTCAAGATTTGATTTTCCCACTCAGACCAAACTTGAGGAAGGAGATACAGCATAGTATCATATAAAGCTGTCAGCTGGCATGAAGGAAGGTGAAGCCTATTATATGGTAGATATTTAGAAATTGTTTAAGCAAGACATACACAGTTTCGTTTTTGCTCATACAAACATACACTGCTTTCTTCTAATGTTTTTATACCACCTCTACCTCTGGCAACCCAAGACTCTTTTCACTTCGGAGTTCTGCAATCATTGCTTGACACTCCCAGATGTCTGCCTTCTGTTTGCTCAATTCTTCATGTCAAAGCAAAACTGGTGACAAAGGCTGTTCAATTAAATCGGTAATACTCTACATCTGCTTTTCAGAGACCAGAGAACAAGACATTATTTTCCCTGGGCACCTCCTGCTTCCTACTGCCTCAGCAGAAATACTCAAGCAGGGTAAGCTATCCATAGCCAAGTACTTTCACCTCCTGATCCCACAGTGAAATGCAGTGACATGGACACCTCACAGCGTAGGCTGCAACCGATAGCAATTAAAGACGCCTAAGGCTCTCATTTGATAGTTACTATGGAAACTTCAGGTCTGTCTTAAACAGGATGACTCTTAATCCAGTCTTTTCAAAGTGAAGCTGAGACTTTCACACTATCACTTGCAGGGCACACCACATACTTCTTAAAAAACTTCAGTGCCATAATAATCAATCAGAGGTATTTAGATGTGCAGTGCATTAAAACTTCCAGAAGAGAATAGACATTTGAACAGACATTTGATGGAGATAATCTGCACAAAAAATTTAAAGAAAGAAAAAAAAAATGTACTCTCTGTACATTTACTAGCAAAGTATAAAAACATTTGTGAGGAAAAATGAATAAAAAAGAAAAGACAAGGAGAAAAACACATTTATCTACACATGTAGATTCAGATTAATGACAAGTAGTTCATGCTCAGCACACATTTTGCTGAAAATAAAATATTACTGTAAAAGATCAGAGTGTATTACATTATTATTCTCACAAATATAGCTGTATCATTGCAGTTTACTTACCAAAATCCTGAAGATCTGTTCTTGCACCTGGCTGTTGAAATGGATGCACCACTTTTATCTCCACTGGTGGAAAAAATGATGGTTTCAGGCTAATTGTGACTACGACTTTTCCAGTATACTTGTTGGCTCTCCATATCATACCAGATTTCAACTCTGAATAGTACAGGTGGTCAGCAAAGAGAGACATACCAAGCAACTGATGTCTACAACAGAAAGAAAACAACATGAGATGGCACATTACCTATCCCCATCTATTTACTCACTATACATTTTCTGACCATTGAGTTCAGTCAATTTGCTGTCAATACCTTTTATTTGTATTCCTATACATATATCTTATGTCATCTCATATGAATTACATATATGAAAGTCAGACGAAGTGCCAGAGACAGCCCCAGAGCCCAGAATCCTGCAGATTTGCAAGAAACACCTGCAAAATGGTGGGCGCTTCTCACCAGTTACATGAACTGGTGTTCCAGACTGACACAGAAAGCCGAGGTATCGCCCTGCAGCCTGTTGAACCCAGCAACTAAAATGGGCACCTGCTTTGTTGAAGGATTTAGGCCAGGTAAGTCCCCCCTGTTTCTCAGTTTTCAGTGCCCTCTTTGATGGGCATCCCTCCCATCAGGAGCGAGCTCAGCCAGGCAATGGGGAGAAGAGGGGTACATGAAGGTTGTATAGGGCATTTTCACCACATCTGATGGTGTTTACTGGAGAGCCTGAGCACCGGGCATTCTCCAAGCCTCCCTGACCAGCAGCTGAGGAGGACAACAGGCTTAGGGAAGGATAGGAAAGACCTGGTGGAGCTCAGGCTCTTGAGCACAGCTCAGACACCTGAGCTGACCTCCTGTGACCTTGGACAAATCATTTAATCTCTCTGCTTTTGGCTTCTCTATCTGCAGAAAAAGGCCACTAATAAACATTTAGAGAGGATTTCTGAGGATTAAGTGGTTATCGTTTGCTAAAAGCTTAGAAGATGGAGTATGGAGTGGCAGTATTATCCCTGCAACAGTGTCTTTTTTCCATTTTCAAGCCTGCAGTTTTAGATCTACAGTTACATGTCATTTCTGCTACACTTTGTACTCCTCATGGTGCTATAAAATGGAAAAATAAAAGTCTTCTTTTTATTTGGATACCAAGGAAATGAGCGTTTTATTTCTGACAAACTCAGAAAAACTCACCGGCCAGAACTCTGAAGCAAATAAACAGCTCCCCCATCATAGTCACACGATCCAATATGGGAAATCTCCTTCCCATGGTCATGCTGGATCCAATAGAGCCTTATGTTAACCAAGTCTAGTGAGATGGTCTTTATCTTTTCTGTGGTTCTTAAAATATTTCTCACATCACTTCCATTGAGAGATGCTCGGTATATACTGGAAACTGTGCCGTCAGATGACCAAAATAACAACCTGCAGGCATGTTTGGGAAAAAATATATGTATATGTTTACAAGATCATATCACTGCTACACATTCCTTATTTAGTTGCTCCTGTATACAGCATTTTTCAGTCTTACCACAGTGCTCCCAGAACCAAAACTAATCATAAAGCAAAAGGCTTTCTCAACACACATTGACCTATTTCAGGAAAACCCCATATAGCTCTCCCTTAACATAACTCTATTAAGAATGGAAACGTTTCTGACAACAAAGCATTGTCTGTTTAATGGAAGTACAGTCACCACTACAATTTTGCTACAGTTGTTTTCTTGTTTTTTCAAACAAGTTTTTATCAGGGACTCTGTGACTCCGTTCAGGAAGCACTGAGATACTTGAAATTTATCTCATGTAGGTCAAGCAGGAATCAGCCCAGCTTAACCATGAAGTGCTATTGTCTCTCTCTCTGCTTTGTTCAGCCATGCAGTCAGTGAAGGAAACTGGAATAACCTCTCAGATCTGCAGGGGGCTCCTGCAAACTTAGGAAAAGGCACGTCTTTGAGGCAGCTATGCATTGCCCTCTGCCTCTGGGGAGGAATCCATCTCCAGAAACTCTAGTCCAACGTGTCACGCAGTGGTACTTAACTTAAAAATACCATGTGTATTATTGTTTTCATTTCTTTCTACCTTCCTGCTGGTTATAGCAGCCAGACTATGCTGTCATTAAATTAAGACAGTCAAAATACAGCTCCAATACCCAAATCAGTTATGCACTGAAGCTACTTATAGCTCAGGTTATTCGTGGATCAGAACCCAGATTTACTGATGTGACTAAGGTTAGCAACAGTTCTTCCTTCCAACATGGCAGGTTTTCCATCGTTATCATATATTTTATTTTTTAAGGTTTGGGTTTAGATTATTTGCTTTAGTCTCTTATACTTTTGCACAAAAACTCCAGGAAGCTTTATGATTTTGCCTTGTCTTCACAAAATTAAAAGATTTACGTGTATGAAACAGTGTGCCATAAATTCAGTTTTTCTATGTTTATTTAAACTATTGTTATAAGGCCAAAAAAAAGGATTAGATCTCACTGGTAAGGGACTGTACTAAACAAGTAGGAAGAATCAGTCCTTGTCCATGGCTTTTCCTCACTTCTACATGGCCTACAATTATCATATATTATTAATGTATAGGCAAAAACATATGGCCACAAGAACAGTCCAATTTTCTACTGCCGTTTTTAAGCACTTCAATAATATCTAGTTACATTTCTATAGCACCTGCTATTTAAGAAATCTCAGTGATCAGGAAGGTTGGATTTTTATTAATCACTTTTTATTAATAAGGAAACTAAGAAACAAAGGTGGTCTGTGCACATCTTTTGCAAGTCAGCATGTGGACATAAAATGGTATAAACAAACAGAAAGACAGAAGAAAAAAGATTAGAAACAAGCTTGAGTAAATGCCAGCATTTATCTTCTTTGACCTCTCTTTCCCTTTATTTTGAATCCTAACTTTACAACATTCCTAAACACCATTCTTTCTCTCTATCTCTCTCTCTCTATATATATATATAAATCTTACAGCTATAGTTGCATTATTAGTAGCAAAATAATCTTATCACTGCTAATAATCTTATCCAGACCCATTCTTTGAGAAAAACTGTTATTAGGGTGTCAATCATATTGACCTTCATTACTTAAAGAGTTGTACATATTTTAGGGAAGATACTGTTGTCATCAGATTTAGTGTAGGTCTATACCTGCTGGATAAAACTTCTGCTTTTTATTTTTTAAATTCACTTCACAGTAAAAATAGAGCCAGTAGAGTTTGCATACAGGCAAAGTGCACTAGGACATAAAAATGATGTTAGACTCCTTGGAGCCTACTTTCTTTACAGTTCATTACTGGCTTACTGGTCTTTTAGTAAGCACATAAGTACAGCTTCAGTGCTTGGTCAATCACACCTAGGTGAATATATGCACTTGAGTCTCCACAAACTTCTGCGTGAGTTCAGCAAATACACTCTTATAATGCTATTTGTAACATGTCTTTCTGTGGCATTTGACAGTGAAATTAAGGACCTGTGAATATTTCCAAAACTGGTAAGTACTATATTAAAAGCAAATCAACAATGTGTATATATGTAAAGGCTGATGTTCAGGTCTTTAAAGCCTACCCAAATGACAAGACTCCAATGAATACTACTAATATTACTATCATCAGAAAACTATTTTATGTATAAATGCAATATGAAAATACACGTCTTAATATTAAAATACTTTTACACAGTGCAGAACAAGCTTACTGCAAGTTAAAAGTGGCAACAAAAATGTGATTTTGCTGTACCATAGCATTTCAAAGTCTTTTATTTTCACAGACTTGAAGAGATTTACACGTCAAGAGAAATTAGCATGGAGAGAACCACTGTGAACATTCATATTAATAACTTCTGAGGATGCAACAATTCTTATTTAGCCATGGTTGTCACTGCAAATGGCTTGAAGCTGAAAGAAGCATCTTTATGAAGGTCAAATTACTGATAACACAAAACAGCAACTCTAGAATCAGAATCAATATTGAGAGCTACTGAGGAACAAAGGAAATAGGAACTTTGTTTTTCCTGAAAATACACTAAATAACATTCTAAGCATGCCACATTTGGAGCACAAGGGACTCCCAGCATTTGCAGGCATCATAGCCCTTGGTGCTCCAGTTCTTGTTTCTGTTGCCCTGAAACTTTCCTCTCATTGAGAAATGACCAGCACTGCTTCTTTTCCCTCAGCTGTCCTCACTAGCAAAATTCTCCCTGATGACCAATAGGTATAGATTCTGCATTAGACTTCTGTGGGCTTTTCTCACACATTTCTCTGGTTCTCTCATAATTTGTTAATATTTTAGCCTATTTTGTCAATGGTCAAGGAGGTATTGGAATACAGGTAACACACTGCACAGAGTAACCTTAGAAACAATAATCGTATTACTTAACATATTTTGAGACCATTTGCATGAAATTACTAACCTAGTTAAAATTACCTTTGCTCTGCATCAATGGTAATCTTTGTGGGACGACCAACATTTCTTAGAATAACTCTGCGTTTCTTCCCATTCATGTCTGTCGCTTCTATGGTCGATTTCTGTCTGTTGGCCCAGAGGATGTCTTGATTTATCCAGTCAATAGCAAAACCTGAAATGCCTTTGTCTATGTAACACAGTCTCTGTAAACAAGCAAAAAGCAAGTTTGCAAGCATATGTACTAATCTAAGCTTGACTTTCAGTATAGGGACTACTGTGCTAGACTGAGGCTTCCCATCTCATTCCACTGCCTGCTTCATTTTCTCTCAGACCTGTAGTTATTTCTCTTTCTTATTCTTTAATCACTTTCATTTGGTCTTTGCACTTATACATACCTCTTCTGAACCATGTAACTCCCTAAAAAAGGGAAAACTGTTCTCCATCAGTGACACACTGGACTAGTCTTTTAGCTACAACTTCTTCCTGCACTTCACAAACTAGGAAGTACCCAGACCTGCACTGTTACAGATGGGGGAAAACCTAACACACTTGTGCTGGACCCTGATTCTTAAAAATCAGCATCAAATATATCAGTTAAGACTCCACATGGGTACAACAACACTTGAAAACTCTCCAACAAAAGAAGGCTCTCACAGCACTAAAGTGCAGCAACAGCCTGTCTTCCCTTTTAATCAGCCAGAGGCAATGAACTGCACAGTTTTTTCTGAACAAAAGACGCAGTGCTAAAAGAAGTATTTATGCAACCATAGAAACCATTAAAAGATTGGAGAAAAAAAGAGTAGGATTTCAAGCACATTCCACTCATACCATTTGTGCCAGTTTGAGTTACAGTAATCTGGAAGACAAATTTCCATAACAATTAATTTAAACCTGATAGAAGTATTATTGTCTTCAGAGCTTGGGTTTGTCTCAATATCTTCCCCTTCATTTGATCCACGGAAAACACTACGTGTATTGTGAATGTGAGTAAAACAGCATAGACTCAGGACTAGAACTATTACAACACCAAAACCTGTTTAATTAGTCTGAAGTGACAACCAATGAACAGGAACTCCAAAACTGTACCTACAGAGCAGGCAGTTTCTTTACAGGGTTTTATGCCCAGTAGCTCAGAAAATTTCAGAGAACTGATAACTTTACCTCTCGCTTTGCACCAGTGAGGTGAATTCTTTGCAGAAGTCGCCTTTCTGAGTCTACCCAATACACTTTCTCTTCTGTATAATGAAAGTCCATAAGTGTTGACGGACCAGCATCAGCCACCAATCTTTCGTGATTGGTCCCTTCAGTGTCAATTCTAAAGATGGCACTTCCATGGCTGAAAAGTAGGAATGGTACAGGGTCTGGTGTGGAGAAAAATAAATAAATAAATGAGAAACTAATTACTAGATAGAAGTTGTGCTTTTGCTACATTACGTTAAGTTCTCATCAGTATTATACTAGGCAAAGTTCAGGATCTAACCATTTCTCTCATATTTAATGACGACTTTCCAAACACATCACAGAGTGTCAATATGATGTAAACATAGTGGTCCCTTCACATTTATTGCTGAGAATTTTTTAGGTGAAAAATATGAGTAATGTAAATGAGACTGCATAAAAAAGTTATTACCACTAATTCCAAACCCTATAGCCTAGTCAGAGGCCAGAAGAGCCATCACATGCATGCCAGCAGATGGTGGAAAAATTATGCAATGGATGTATCTCCAAGACGAAGACCAATTCCAACTATTGCTCCGTAGCAGGAACTTTTCACAGAGAGATGGGCTGGAGTCTCACATTAACTGTCCAAACAGGGAAACTGAAGATCCCAAGGTAGGGCAAAGGAAGAAGCTACAAACTGTGGAGGTTTCTTGTGACATAAAGGGATGGAGGAAAGCAAAAGATCCTTACTTGAAACTCCTACAGCTCAACAGCAACAACTCATTACAAACAAAAATTGTATTCACACTGACTGAAAGGTATAGACATATCAGTAAGTTAACATGAAATATTTTAAAATGAAAAACTCAATCTATTTATGACCCAAACTCTATAAATCAAATTAAGGTTGGAGTGATGAGCAACTAGGATGGGCCAAACAGCCTTAACATGGCCTTAAAACCAGGTGGTAACTATGGAAGGAGTTAGTGGGTTATATTGGTTGGTGGGGCTGCAGATTACACTAAACCAATTTAATCAAGTCTTACTTGTTATTTTTTAGGGTATCACCACAGGACAGGGTTAAGATCACCCAGAGAAACTTAACTGCATTTCCAAAACAGAATGTTTTTTGTTTAGGTAATTTGAATATAATGGATAACTATATGGTGCGTAGCAGAGGAAAGGAGTTTTTGGGTAGCCAGCCACATTTTAGTCTTTTCTAATATTATATCTCGGAATACACAGCTCAGTCTTTAATTTACCACTAAAACCACATTCAAAGAAAAAAGTCCTATTATGTTGGTAATTGTGGGGAATTATAACCTGGTTGCCTGAAACAACAGATCAAGGCACACAAAAAATGCTCTAGTCAGGCAACTTTGAAATACAATTATTAGTACAGATCCAACAGAATGACAGATTTAAAACTTTTCTAATCACTTGTTGAATTGATTTTCCAGGAATGCAGAAGTAACTCTCTGCTTACCAGGGATGGCCTGCATCCTTGATGACCCTGAAATCAATTTCCTTGCACATATACTTTTGATAACTAAACTCAGTTTTAATTAATTAATTAATTAAATTAATTAATTAATTAATCAGTTTTGCAACCTTTTAACTAAGTACCTTCATTATTAACATGAAACATTAAACTCAGCTGACACCATTTCTACAAATTTTAGGCAGGTGCCGTACCTTCACCATGGTTGCAAGGTTCTTTGATGCAACCCCCTTCACAGCAGAGGAAAGGGACCAAGTTTGATTTCTCTGGAGAACAGCAAGTTCTGACAAGCACCCAGGATGTGATTTACTGCTATTCACAAGGACAGTGATCAGCTTTCTGATTTCTATACTAATACACTGGTGTTCATTTGGAGTTTTCAAGGTATTACCCAGTTATAACAGCTGCTTCTGGGATGTTAGTGTCTCCCTTTTTCTGCTGCTATTTGTTCTGAGCAACCCCATGTGAGAATATTTAAACTACGAAGACTTGTTTTACGTAAATGAATGGTGAAGTGTAGCAAGGTTGATTTATCTCAGGAATTTGACAGCTGTACTGCCAGCATTTTTGCCAATTAGTTGACCAAGAACAATTTTATACTTTGTTTTTTCCCTTTCTGCTCTCTGAATTTCCCACCAGGAGCCTGTGAATGAGGACTGAACAAATCTGACTGCAGAGGGGCCAGCCAGATCTGGGACTTAATTTTATCAGGGGTTTAATGATCAGATAAACAACACCTGCATAAAAGATCTTCCAGTCTTTAAAACACTTTTAAAGCACTTTGTATACCTCCAACAGAAGGATTTATACATAGCATAAGGACAGGGTTCCTTATCCATCACGGTAGCTCCCAATCCATCACTTCTGGTGCTATAAAACTAGTAATAACTTAAAAAAAAAAAAAAAAAAAAAAAAAAAAAGTTGAAAAAAAAAAGTTGAAAACCTCCAATAATGTATAAAATAGGATTGTGCTTTGAAAGATAACTGAGCAGAAAACGTTCTTAAAAAAAAAAAAAAAAAAAAAAAAAAAAAACTATTTAAAGGACTAAACCTATAGTTTAGGCAGGACTGAAAAAAAAAAAGTCATACTTTGCTAGCACTGAGTGATTCAAGGAGCTGACTGAGGTAACTGTGTTGGCAAAAATTTAGGAGCTGCACTGAATACTTCTGATTGTCATACATGGCTCCAGAGGCTACACCCAGAGGGACTCAAGTTCATCTCCTTGGGTCAAAAATCTGTCCTGCCATATCCCATCTCCACATTAGGGAGAGTTCCAGGTAAACACTAGTCAGAAAAAGAAAACCTGAACTCCTGGACCAGAAAGAAGTTTTAGCATATCCAGACAGGAACCAAAACCAGACATTCAGGAAACCAAAATGGAGAGGTGAACTTCAAAGCACTCCCACCTCATATTCTAGATGTAATATAAGGTTACCCACCTCATATTCTAGATGTAATATAAGGTTAAAACAATTAATAAAATCTAACTAGATCTTTTTTCTATGAGTAGCATCAGTGGAGGACAGAATTAAGGTTATTCAGAGACCATAACTATGGATGTTTTCCCCTCAGAAGGGCTAGAAGCTTATAAAATTTGGATGTAGCTTATGTGTTCAAAAATCAATTTAAACTTTTGGGACAATAGGAAAGGCCTCAGAGGAGCACCCATGTTTATTGTGATTATTTCCTATGGACCAAACCAAAAATAAGAGCTTCCTGCCTAACATTTCACAGCACTGTCCCTAACCTAAATACACTAGACAGGCATCAACGCCAACAACCCACAAGAGGCAACAGTAGCAAAACCTTATGCATTGCCCTCTGTTCCTGGAAGTAGTAAGGACAGGAAAACAGAGAGAGATTTCAGTTTTGAGCACAGAGAGAGAATAGCTTTACTGAATAAGAAGTCTTCATTTGGTTTTGTTTTGTTTGTTCATTCTTCTTCCCACCATTGTGAGTTGGGACCAGACAGGCATGGCTCACTTCAAAATATAATGCCAACTGCTAAATAAATCTAAGACTAAAGCTCTGTTTTAATTGCCAAAAAGAAAATGACCTTACCATTTGCATAGCAAGACCGTTTGTCAATATCCAAGGTGTAGCCAGGCAAACAGGAGCAGATATAGGACCCTGGCACATTGATACAGGTTTGGCCACAGGTTCCCAAACCACCTTCAAGGCATTCATCAATATCTGAAATGTGGTTTTGAACATAAGGACAACTTGATGAGCAAAAACAGTACAAAGTAAACAGAAGGAATACCATTGGCATAGAAAGCTGATAACCATCTGGTTAGAAAATGTAAGTTCTCATCATTAAAAGAGGAAAGGAGAATATCTGTATTACTTTATGCATTGGTCTCAGGATCATTTGCCTTGCGTTGTCACATGCACAGTTATTATACATAATTTTTTTTAGAAATTACCGTTCTCCCTAGTGTCTGGACACTCTATACAAATGGTCTCTGATTGCCCAAACATGGGAAACAGACTTATCTCGTACACAATTTTTGTTATTTGCATTATCCTTTCCTATGCAAATGCTGCCTGCAGCTGCTTCCTTCTATTGTTATCCCTCTTTCCACAATAACATTTTTGCAAATAATTACCAAATTTTGCAAAACAGCAAAGCTGCAAACAGACTGCCACAACACTGAGCTCCACCTTGAGCTCATTTCTGAGTTCTTTTGTTTAAGTTTCAAAAACACATTCAAAACAGTAAGTAAATAAATAAATAAAAGAATACTGCTACATTCTGAGAGCAGTAAGCCCGAGGCAGCAAACAAATAGCAAAAAAAAAATAAATTAGAAATTTGACTTTTAACTGATAGATTAAGCTAAAGCCTTTGGAACTTAGAAGATATTTGATGTATTTATGGTGTTTTATTAGAGTTTGAGACAATAAATATGATAAGGAAGGACTTCATTTTCCAAAAAATGTCACCGTTGAGGAGCACATTTTACACTAAGGGAGAAAGAAGTTGACTCCTTTGGCAGTACTCAGCACCACAGATGGCTGGCCTGGAAGGCTTAAAGAAACTTCACATCCAACTGAAATCAAATGGATCTGATAGTAGCTTCCTGAGGTTCTTGGCATCTGACGTACCATACCCTTGTGTATTTCTTGGACAACCACTGTGAAGGATGCTCCGAGGAGCAGCTTCTTCCCTGCCCAGGATCTCTTTGATGTCAGTGGCTTTACTTATGGGTTTTGTCATTAGCATAAATCTGCATTTGTACATACAGGAAAAAAGGAACCAAAATGAATTCTTTTCAAGAAACACATTTGATTAAGTCACTAGACGACACCAGATTGTTATGAGAACTACATATATGTATTGACTTATTCTAAGTATAGCTTAGAATATTTTTTGTCTTCATTCCTGGTGAAGACTTATATCAAAGTTTTTAAATATTATGGATGTTTTACAACCATTTAATGTATCTGTACAGTTTAGGGAATGTTTCCGTGGCATTTTCAGAGTTTTTCTACAATGTACATTCCATATAGCAGATAACAACAGTAATTTAACAATATGTAAATAATAGCACATAACAAAACAATGTGGCAACATACAAGATGTAATCACACCACATACAACTGATTTTTGTTGATCAGAGCACGAAGGTAAAGCAGAAGCACTTCCAACAACTTAATTCCGTAAAGCACTTTAATTCTAAACCACAATCTTCTTCACACAATCAGCTTTCAGGAGCATATTTTCCCACACATACTAGGGCTGCACATGCCATTCTCCATGGATTAAAGGAGTAACTCCTCCAAATGCCCTCCAGACAGGTTTGAATGGTTTAGAAGTTTGCCAATGGGCTACAGAAACCCGGAGTTCTAGGTTGCCAGTTTAAAATCAGCCACTCCTAGCTGACATTGCCTGGATGTCATTAAAACCAAAGAGCTCTTTGATAGCTTATACAGGAGTGCTTTGGTGACCTCAGCTCATTGTCACAGCTGCTGTCAGTGTTAACAGAGATGTGAAGGAGTCTATGGGCATGAACACGGCTCGCATCTCGCCCTGAAGCACTGGTTTTTGAATGGAATAACTGGTTGACCAAGCTGGATGAACAAGGGCAAGACTCGGCTGATGAAGGCTATAAAGGCTATAATATAATTCATGTCAGTCAATATAACTTTTCTGACAATAGCGGCCTGTTAAATAAAGCTGATGTTACTCCTTTGAGGAAATCACAATTATGGGTGCTAAAGGCAACGGTGTAGATGTAAGATTATTAAAGACAGAAGTCATTTGAAAAAGCAATGTGAAGCACCAATGAAAGAACTATTATTCGGTCACAATAAAGAGTACATTAAATAAGAATAAAAAGATAGGCCTGACCTGCAGATTGTATCTGGAAGGCTGCTTACTCTAAAGAGGATTTGCATGCATTCTAGACAAACGTCTGACTGCTTAGCAAGTTACAGGACAAGAAAAGTCAAATCAAAATACATATACACACAGGAGAAATGAATGACAGTGGGGAAATAATTTTACTTCTGTATATGGCAGTGGTCAGACTATATTAGAATGCTCCTTCTATTTCTCAGATACAGTTTGTTCAAGAATCTTGAAAAATTAGAAAGTGGATACAGAAAGAATAAAAAGCATGATTTGAGAGTAAGAAAAATAACTTTTCAGTGAGACACAAATATCTCTGTTTAGTTTATCAAAAACAAATCTGGGAGAGGGCTTGTTCACTTTAATCTTCTGCAGAAAAGACTTAACAAGGACTGATGGCTGAGCACTGAAGCCAGGGAAATCAATTTAGAAATTCAATTCACATTTAACGCAAAATGTGATTCACTAAGGGAACTAGCTACCAAGAAAAACTGTGAAGTTGTGAAAACCATCAGTGGAAGGTCTCCAGGCAAAGCCAGAATGGGGAGACATGTTTTAACCAAGCACAAGTTACTGAGCTATGTACCAAGGTAACTGGGCAATGGCCTGTGATTTACAGGGAGGGCTTTTCCAGCATTAAGCTATATGAGTCTACAAAATTAACATTTTGTGAAGGCCAAAAAAAAAAAAAAAAGCCTTAGGAGAACTTGACCATAAAACCATCCATCAGGTGAAAGTAGCAATAGTAGCAATGCCTTCACCTGCATGCACTCTTTGTGCCAAAGTGAGGCACACAGTCGCATCCTGCTGTGGCTGTTTTATGTCTCCTGGCAACCACTTCCCCCAGTGGGAACTTTACCCTGTGAAAGAAATCGGCTTAAGGAACACAAAAGCTGTCTGCAGTGCCCTGACAGCCAGTTCTGAAAGGAAGAATGAGGTTCTGCTCAGTTCTCAAAGGCTTCTTTATGCAGAAAATGCCTTGAGAATCAGCAAAAACGATGAATCATGTCATCATGATGTTGGCAGCCCTCAATGACTTTGCATACAAATATGCCACTTTGTTGAGAGTCCTGAGAAATGCTCTGATTGCAGAAGGTGAAGCATTAGTATGCCTGGCAGGGACACAGAGAAACCACTGGGAGCCAGAGGCTGCCTTTCATTTGGCCCCGAACACATAGATTATATACATAAAATATACACATGCAGATACACACACTCAAACAACCTCACTCAAACGTGGTTCCTGTGGAGTTGTAGTGGGAATGAATTCAATCTGCTATACCCAGCCACCACCATAATCTTTTCAACAAGGTTGAACACGAAAGTTCAGCTGGGTTACAAAGAAAGCGGCCCACCCCTTCCGTCTATTCTGTTAATGACAGACAGCTCACACAAAAGAAGAGAGACAGAAATGGAAAAAGATGCTCTGGCTACCAACTGGTCACAATAAGATAGAAATAGCATAGCTCAGTATCTCTGCTCCCAAGTTCTCAAATGAGATTTAAAGTACAACCTAATCACTCTTGGTTTTTGCTAGGGTAGAGGCTGTGGAGTGCTTCTATACTGTGGTAAGAAATATAATATGAGTGCAATAAGGTGTTTATCAGCTCCTTAACTCTTCCATTCTGCATAAAGCAGAATCAAATTTAGAATTGAATTCAAATTCAGAAACTATTTGTAAACATTTTGAAGGAAAATGGAAAAAAGATCCCAAAGTACTATGATATCATTAGTTTTCTACCTTTCTGAACTCTTAAGAGTTTGGCCACTAGAATGGGAAAAAAAAATACACTTTTTTTGTTGTTGTTGTTGCTGTTGTTTTACCTTATAAATAAACTGCATGCATAAATCAGTAATTACTCGATCATATCCAAGGCAAAAAATTGGAAAAAAAAATGTAGTTCTAGTGGAGTTCTACTTCCCAGATCATGTAGTTCACCTTTCAACATAGTGTTATTGGCTTGCCTTTCAAAGATGAATTTCATGATGCTGTTATCTGTCCCTTTTTGAAAGGCATCAGCAAATATTGTCATCCAGCTCCAGCAGGTTTCATATTAGATACTAGAAAGTAGATGGGTTTTGCTCAAAACAGAACATAAGATTAATATCTGCTATTTTCCACTGAATAAAGACATTTTTTCATTTCCAATGAGAAAAACATTGATGAGTCTTGTAGTATTAGTCACTGGCCCTGGAGTCTACTCCTCAGCCCACTTCACAATTAAACTTCATGTGTAGTATGATGCCATTTCTGTCATTTCTTGTGACATATGTTACCCCCTTTCTATTTTGATGCAATTTTTTACAGCTAAGGATAGTATTTGTCCACTTTCAGCTGGATCCAATTTCCAGAGAATTCAGTGGGAATCTTCTCATGAATTGGCCTTTGGGCTCAGACCCATGTTGAAGAATTCCCTTCTGTTATTTGGTAACAATATTTTCAACCCTCTTTTCCCCAAGGCAATGGAATACGAAGTGAGCTAGCTGGAAGACAACTACTGAAAACAAGCAAGCAGACGTGCCTTGACTGCGGCTCTTCTGAAAAACAGGGTTACAGTGGGGTTTCAAAAGGATTATCCCTAAAGCTATGTCATGACAGGGGTAGACAACACAGCTCCTCATTTCACTGGCTCTTATTGCTCTTTACGCAATACTTGCAGGGAAAGGGTAGCTGTGAATCAGCAAGGTTTTGACATTTCATATTCTTCAGAATACAACATAAGAGGTCTTAGCAGTGTGTCTTCAGAAGGCTGTATGAAGCAAACTAAAACCAGGACTTGGCTAACTAAGGTGAAATTAAAGACGTAACACAAATACGAAGTGTCCTATGACAGGAGAGTGGTGAACAGCAAGAAAGAAAGGAGGAAAGCTTGAGACACAGAAAGAAGCATCTGACTAGAAGAGTAGACCTTAGCTGCAGTTGTCACATTCAATTGCAGCCTTTAGCTTTGTAGGAACGTGTAGCATGCTAGCCCTGAAGAAGTGACAAGGGCTGATCAGATTATGTCAGAAGTTAGCAGAGACCTGCAGAATTTAAGCATCTATGGTTAGGTACAACTTTACTAATGTGGATTGTGTTTGTTTGTTTTTTACAATTTTGTTTTCTGATTTTTAAATAACTATCTTTCTTCACCATGAAAGCTTACAAAAGGGATACTTAAAGTCAGCCCTGAAGCCAAGGTGCAGTGTTTTTATATATTGCCTTTCATTATTCAGAAAATAATATATTTACCTTGGGTAGCCCAGGACTAACAGGCACTAGTGTCTAATCTAAAATCAGTAATGCGAGGGGCTGCTCTATGGGTGTCTTCAGATAAACATTGCCATCTGGGGATTTTTTTTATTTATTTTTATTTTCAAGTAAGGAAAGCATCTATATACCATGAATGAAGTATATTTATATATATACTGGTATTCATACCAGTACAAAATATAGCGTTGTTAAAGCAGTACATCAGGAAGGGACAATCAACTACTTCCAACAGACATAAGACCCATCCCTTGGTGTACCATTTATGCTTAGATGGCCAAACATTTTAGAAACAGAAGCTGTCCCAGTACCAGCTAGGGATGCATCTTTACCTTGTAGGAAGAACAACTGTGTGGCCAAGACTATTTTTCTTTTAGAGGTAGAAGGTCCTGTTTTCACTAGAGTCTAGGGAAGATAAGTCATTGAATGGTAACTGAGTCCCCAGTCTTTATATCAGCTTAAAATAAATGATTAAATCAAGATGACAATGTCAAGAATTGCAGAAATGCTTCCAATAGTATCATAAATTTTTGATAAATGGATATGCTCATGCACCAGACTAGCCTTGTTTTGACCTCATGATCTGTTCTCCCATACTTTGACTCTTATAAACTGTGCTGTTCTGGGCTACGTGCCCCTCTCCCCCCCTCAAGGCCTTTCCTCTCTTGGCATACCAAGTCAGGATTCAAATAATCTCTCTTAAAATAACTATATAAAATTATGTGAAACATTTAGGGTTGGATTTCACTATCCTTCCACAGGATGAGATGGCCTTTGATCTTTGAATACGCCTAGAAATAAAAGGAACTAATTAAGAAGTGAGATATTTAACAACGTAAGAGGAGCAAAGCCTAGACCTTCATCTGTAGTGGTAGTATGGAAAAAAAAAAAATCTAGAAAAGGTAGAAAAACACTTCACAGCAAGTGTTGCTTGTAACAGCTCTCTTACAGGGAGCAGGCACCTTCTCCGTTGAGGGTAGCCCTTAGGGCTGGCAGGATGCCACCACGGTCACGGACGACACAGAGCACTTTACAATTGGTATACTTATTACAGCTCACCGAGAACGGTCGCCAAGCCACAGTTCAGCTTGCTGTCATTGTTCACAGTTCAGTAGTATGAGTCATGTCTCCCACTCACCACTTTTATCCCCACTATTACCTTCAAAGCCTGCCCCCAGCTTCCTACCACTTGCTTCCACTGCACACCCTCCATCGCACGTAATTAATGAACTAGAATATCATACGTCCGGTCTTCTGTCCAGAAAGGAACTTGAACATCAAGCACACAGAAGAAAGAGGGGAAATCCATGCCATCAAAGTATCCCTTAAGTTTGATATTTCACTTCAAACCTTTTCTTAATCCCTTGCAAATCTCTAATAAAAAGATACCTTAGCACACCTCATTTTTCATTTATTATATGTTACACAAAATAGCTCATAGCAATGTCAGCTCTTACTCAAAAGACTACTTCTATTACTATTTCTTACACAGTTTGCTGAGTTACTGTCTCTTCAGTTTTGGTGCTTTACCTAGAATCCCCCCCAAGACTAGTAGAGCAAATGAAATATCTAATTTTCAACAAAAGTTGTCTCCATTAATGGAAGACATTAACTTGCACATTAATTTGCAAGTTAAATCAACTGAATTTAAAAAATAATAATAATCCTGTAGCTCTTTGAAATTCAATATTTAGAGTTCATTTTAACCCACAAAAAAAGCCAACCAATATACTTCATTTCAGGAGGACTGTCCTATTATACATGAGGTGTCAGCTGGGCAACCCAATAACGTAGAAGTCATAACTAATGTACATCCTAATTAGTTCATGGAAACCAGGTTCATATCAGCAAATAACATGGACCTATAGAAAGGCTCTGTAAAGTGCAACAAGTGTTGAGGATCTGGCATACAGACTGCATATGTTTCAGTGTAGGGTTATGGAAAACCAGGTCTAGCCCAGTCCTGTGGACCAAATGGCTATCAACAGCCATGGGAATAGATGCTCTCCTAGGGTACACCTTCTGGTTTATGTTGGCCTAAAGGGAACCCAGTCCATGCACTCTGAGGCTACTCCATAATGTTAACACAAGCATTAGTAACAGGCAGCAGTACAGAGATTTGTTTCAGGAGGGTGTTCCTCATTTGAATTCAAGCACCAGCATTGAAGTACCCTAGGTGTGTTTGGCTCTCTGACAAACCTTTGGACAGGTTTGTCATTTGTACACAAAAAATGCCTAGCTCCTCCTCTCTCAATACGAGGGCATTTAACACGCATACTTCTATTTTCTGCTTACAAGCTGGTATTTCTTGGCAGAGAGCACAGAGGAGGCACCTGTTATTAAATCACTGGAATCATGTCAAGAACTGAGTCAGGGCCTCTGAAGCCCAAGCAACTAAGGCAAAAGCATTGACTCCAAGTATTAGGTCTGTTTGCTAGGCTTCCAGGGAATTTCCTCATCTCCTGCCCCAAAAGCTCACAACTTCACTGGCCCTGGCTTTCTAAATAAATAAATAAATACAAAAAAATTGGCCTTCAAGGTAGCAGGGTGAACAGAAAGGTTCTGTCATGCTTTGTCTTACACTTGGTAAAGAATAAGATCTGCATTTCACATGTTCTGAGTCACTGGAGGATCATTATACCAATAATAGCATCATCTCACTCAGATTTTAGCACTACTGTATCAAACACATCAGTGTTTCACGTATTGTATGAGACCTCATTATACATTAGCACACATCTACACCTACCTGTATGAGCACAGAACAAGTAGTTTTTAAAATTATCAAGCCCACATTGAAGCATATCCCAATAGACATATAAAAATATTTAAAAGTATTCTTTCTTTATAAATATAGAAATATAAAATACACCCATGCACAAATTATACACATATAAAGGCACAAATACATGTGTGGATGTGTCAAAAATAAAGACACACTAAAGTTATAGAAAGGAATTTTAGTGACTAGCATTCAGTTCAGATCTCTTAATGATCATATAAATCTTTATCCTGCCTTCTGATAGTAAAACCGACACACAAGCGACTGATTTCTGAATAACAAACTAAACAAAATGAGTTCTGTTCATTATTAGAAGCAAGGGATACTGCAAAGTTGCTTTATCAATTCTGCCAGTACAACACACAAGCAGTCTGGTTAAAAAAAAAAAAAACACACAAAAAAATTAACAATTATGAAATTCAATTAAGAGAATACAAATGCTGTTTTCTTATCTGTGAATGGTCAGCTACTTACCTATACAGGCAGAGTTTTCAGTCTTTAATCTGTATCCATTAGGACAGTTCCAGTGCTGCAGAGCTGAGAGGCTGACAAAACCAATTTTAAAAACCACTGGCAAAAAAGCAACAAGGAAGAGAAACATAATCTTGAGGTTTTTTTTAAACTGTCACTAGAGAAGAACTAGCTTGTACGCAGTCATATCCAGGACAAAATGAACATGTGTAATCCCAAAAGGTTTCTGCAATCTCCCGCTTTACACTCAGACATCTTATCACAATACCAAGTTTTATCTTTGCCTTGCTTTTCTTGTCACTTTAGTCCTTACTGTGTCTGACTACAACCTTGAAGAAATTCCTGGGAGATTTCTTCCCCACACACGTCGTTTTCTCTCTCTCTCTCTCTCTCTCGTTTCTTTTTTTTTTTCTTTTTTTGGAAGCCAAGTATGAAATGCCTGACACTCTTGCCACAAATTTAACACAGCTTAAAAGCAACACTCGCAAGGATCACTGTGATTTTCCTCCCAACAAGCAAAGCTGCTGTTTAAATCTTAAAAGCAAAGAATTTAAAAAACTTCACCGCTGCTCTCAGTGAAGTACAGGGAGTGAGATCTCCAGGTACCGTCCTCCAAAATGCAGTTGCTTTTTACGTACCAGCTCGGACGGACTCCTCTTTGCTTTTTAAAGCTCTGCTTGCCCCACCTCTTCTCTTTTTAGTACCACTTGAGTGAACCCTGTGTTTGCAAATAGTAATGTGGTCAGTTCCTTACTACAGGGAACCGAGCCAGAATGCTGATACCCAGCCACCCATAATAAATACAGTCTATTTAGAAAGGCAGCCCCTCATGCTTGAGAAGTACCTACAGCGTGACAGCTAAGTTTTATTTCTCATGGACTGCAGCCTAATTTATACTTTGCCTGTTCAATCGTGACTGATTTTAATATCATCTGATTGCACTGATTTTAATATCATCTTGTGTTTTTACCATCAGAAACAAGTGTTGTCTTTAAAACATTCTATGCAAAAAGGAAAACAAAATAATCCTTCCAGTTTCTCCAGTAATGGGAAATACAAATTGTCTTAAGGTCAAATTCAGATCTAGGGTACATGTCTGTGATTCTGATATCAAAGAAGTTGCAGCCACCTCTCTCAGGTCTGAATTTGGCCTTTCTGCAGTTCCAGGAAAATACCTGCTGACAGAGACCAAGGCGACTTGTTATGAGCCTGCAATTTCCACCCACAGCCCAGTCATCTGTATGGGGACATCAGTGTTGTAGGAGGCTACTGCTGTGGTGTAATGCTTTTTTACACCTGTTTTGCTAATGTATATGCACTAGAGAAATTCCAGGAGCATCAGTTTCCCAAAGCAGGCACTAATGCAAGTAATTTGCCCAATTTTGAATGTGCTGAGATTTAAGCAGGTGTTTAAGTAGTTGACTCCACTGGGCTTTGTTGCACTAACTACTGTAATGCATTTTGGTTCTCTTGCTTCTATTATTATTATTATTATTAATTATTTCCACAGTATTGCACTAGGATAAATGCTAATATGACAGCTGGGAACAGCAGCATCAGACAGTACAGAGAGTAACCTGCAGCTGTGCAAACTCCCTCCCTGAGAATTCCCCCTCCCCATACTGGTCTGAATCAATAAGAGTCCAGACTTGATCTGACAGAAAATAAGAAGCACGAAACCTGATTATAAACTGGGCCACCCTCCACTAAAAGCAACTGTTTCTTGATGGTTTGGGTCTGTGTGTAGCCGCTTTCTGTTTGCTCGATCTTCACTGCTGCAGCTAATGCAACTAATTAAACCCGGACTGACAAATGGAAGCCACGTTTTCATATACTCTGCTCAGAACTGAGTCTCTATTCTGCGTGCTATAAAATCCAATAATAGTAATGTAAATTATGCAGGGCCAGACTCATGCCAAACAATATTTGCTTCTCCAAATAGTTCCCTGGAATACAAAAGGGCAACCAACGGGAAAGTGCAGCAGTGCCATCCCATCTAGGATTACAGGATCCTGCCCAGGAACCATGGACATGCCACTTGAGTCTAGTTTGCTAAATTGGCTCCTCCCAACACGATTTTCTTCAGTGTTCAAGCTGGGAGCATGCAACCTGGACAGCTCAGAAGGAATGTCTCACTTCTTTGTGAGTAACCACCAGCAGAGTGTTTGCTAGTCCCGGCACAGCTCTGACCTCTTCCAGGCAAATGCACTGAAAGAGACAAATTCAACAAGATCTCCCTTTCATATTAAAACCCAGAAGCAATTTCTGTGTTACTCCAGAAGCTCTCACATTCTTAGTTTCTCGTTTACATGTCTTGTCCTTTCCAAACATCTCCTAGAGCCTTCCCTCCCCCCGCCATCCATTTCTTCTTTTTGCCTTTACTCAAAACACGGTCAAAAGCATGTCCCAGAACTGCTCTTTTATTTTCTCTAAATAACAGTGAAGAGAGAACTGTCTGACACTTCAATACCATAGTGATCTTTTCTGGAAGAGATCCCTTCTCTGCAGTCAGATGAAGAGTGGTTTATAAAATCATAGACTTCACCATCCTAGAAATAAAGGAATGGTTTAAAAAAAGGCAGAAAAAAACTCTTAAGAGGGAAAGTTGTTTTTTTTAACCTTCATGAGCCAAATGGGCCTCTGACCAAGCCTAACCCCCAGACCCACTGTGTGATATGATCCAGGCCTGAAGATGTGAATAATTTACTTGAAAGTAGATAGAACTGACCACCTCCCCTTAGATCGAACCAGAAACTTCTCTCCAAAGTATGAAATCCATCCAGCTGTACCACAGCTAAACTTTTCAAACATACCATTTCTCACCAAGTGGTTCAGCAGGCCACACGCAATGATTCCTTCACACCTGAAGTCATTCATCAATGAAGAAGTCGTTTCAAATACGTTATAATAAAGCAAGCTATCGTGCCCACCTCCAGGCATTAAGTACAGTAGTTTATTTCAGCTTAGCATTCATACAATAAATTAGACTGAAATAGCAGGGTAGTGTCTCTTGTGAGAGACTCAACACGCAACCAGCCCAAATGATCTTATAATCATCTGTCCCAGTACATCAAATGCAAAGAAGTGACTTGGTTTAATTTGGCCTGCTGACTTGGTGACTGATGAACTAACAATAAGCAAATACTCTTTTCTTCCTTTCTTTTGGACTTTCCACTGTTTCATCCAGCTTTGGTGGGTTTGCTTTAACGAAGCTGGTAAAGACCAGCTAGTGATCCTACTGGAGAGGGTCTTGTCCCCTACCTTGGCAAAAAGCTGCTGTTCCCGAGTTCAAGGACGGTATGTTCTGGCTGTTCCAAAGCTGTGAAGGAAACGGAGCCCTCCCTCAGTTTTCCAGGGCTTTCAGTATCTATATTGTCTTAATTAGCACATTGTTTGAATCATATATTGGCTTTTATTCTTGCTTACTAGACGTTATGCTAGCTTGTCAGCACTTGAGCTTCTTTTCCTGTCAGCCTCTAGAAGTTTGATCCTGGCCTCAGGCATAATCTGATCTGGTTAAAATTATATTTTATAGCCATCACAATACCAATTACCGCCAATACAGGTTAACGATTCTATGCGAGAGTTCACTGAAATCGCATAGGAAATGTGTAGGGGCTATTCCTTACACCAAGAGGGCAGAGCAGAGAGGGACACTCGGATCCCCACAAAACCAGACCCCAGATCTGTCCCAATGGCCCCAGGGAATCCGCCAGCCCTGGTCACAGTGCCCGTGGACACAGACTTCAGCAGGGGCATCGCCCCCACCCCAGGAGCTTATGGACACAGGCTACTTTTAATGACATTTCTGATTGCCTTCAGGAAAGAAAAAAACATACAGGCCCAGAAACAAATAAAAATAACGTCCCAAATTTTTGTCAGCCATGCCTTGCACTAACCTAAGCCTGACCTCGGTGTCAGTTTGGGGATTGCCCGCCCTGACCACCCTCCTTCCTCTGACATGGTAGTGCCCCATCCAGTACTGTTAACAGCATTTCAGCAGGTTGAGCCTACATGGTGCATAATTCTGACAAAAGGGACATTAAGAAACGTTGAAGTGCCTGTCAAGCAGGGCGGGAGGGAGGCCCAGTGGGAGAGAGCAGCATATTCTAGTGATCTCTAAAAGCCAGGAATGCCTGAAATCTCCTCCCGAGGTATGACGACCATTCTTTTTTTGGCCTCAGGCATGTCACTCATTGTTCTCTTCAACAATTTGGAGATGATATTTGGCTGGCAGAACGTTTTAATTTAATTTATTAGCAAAATTAATAGAAGAGCAGGGTTTTAACCATGAAAGCATTACGAAAACCAAGTGCTATTGTAGGTAATCTCTTTCCAGTTGTCTCAATTTATTTCACAGCAGAAATTACAACAAATACCCACTGGATTTTTTGGCAGTTAGAATTCCACATCTTTTCTGCTAGGGTTACACATTTTCCAGCTACAATCTGATCTTAAGGAAAAGACAAAAAAAAAAAGGCTCGCTGAAACTGTACTGTTTACTATAACCAATACTATCTTTTTAAAGCCCTTTTACATTTAATGTTTTGACAGGCACCTTTCACCAGTTGCTGTGCTGTGAATATTCATTTCACCAGATAGACCACACTGGCATCCACAGAAGGATCCAGAAAGAAAGTTAAATATGCTCTCTCTCGCATCCAGACAGAAAGAACAACAGCGAAACATTCTGGGGAAGCCACATAGCACATTACTGACTTATGACATTTATCAATGTTAGATGACTACATTAGGCCTCTATGTTAGCAGACACAAAGGAGTGGTTAAAATAGCATGTTGAAAGAGTCATTTGGCTCTCTGAAGTGGAGATAAAACTGAAGATAAAGCAAGTCATTAGTTAACATGAATAAGGTCTATGCAGCTTTTTGTAAGAACACTTAAAAGATCTTAGATCTTAGTAACAGGTATGGCATTACTTCACTATCAGGGCCAAAAAAAATGTATCCTCCCCATGTTTTCTGCTTCACAGCTACTTTCCATCCCAGAGAGAGTTCACCCACAGCAAAATGATTTTTCATGCATGCATTAGAGCAGGCACTCCAGCAGAACTCTCAAAACAAAGGCACTCACTGAAATCTGGCGCTGATTTACAGAGCTGCTGAGCACTTAAGGTTTCCAGTGATAGCAGTAAGAGACCAGGATTATAAATATCAGCCTGTAGGTTCTTATTCTGAAGCCTATCTATCAGAAATATTGCTACTTTTGCCTCCTCTTTTTATCCCACGAGTTCTTGGCTGTCAAGATGAATAATTAAAAAGACTATTTCAGTCAATTTTCCTATCCACATTACAGACTTTTTCAGCTGGTTCATTCCTCTTGTGATCTTGCTGTTTTTTAGCAAATACAGCAGGGAACAGTTTATGCATTTGTTTTATAGCTGCCCCACTGGCTATGTGGAATAAAATCACTGCAATTTACCAATCTGATCCACTTTCTTTGTTAGATTAGCTCAACTTCACCTTCACTTCTGTTTGGTGTGCCTGAATAAACGTACAGCTGTATAAGCTTGCATCTGCACACCGCTGACACAAAGGCAGGATCCAACAAGACGGATAATAAACAGAAGCAGAAACAGGCAGTGCTATGCCCAGCCTTCCACAACAAAAGCACCTGAGATGAACTCAAGAGACTGGAATTACCAGAGATGCACTCAGTGCCTGGCACTGAGCTCCTGTGAGCAGACTGCGGGATGCTCCCTGTTGCTGCCAGACTTGGAAGCTCTCTGCCTCAAGCATGGCTGGCCTGAAAGAGGTAACTTCCTGAGCACGCTGCAAATGAGGTTCCCTTTATAAAAATTTAACATTTTCCTGTGTTTGGCCATTCAGGTGGTGCCAGAGGGGATAGTCATTGGTGGGTGTCCAAGAGCAGGTGTAATCAAACACACTGCTAACTGCTGGGAACGTTCATTTCCCTGCTGTTCATGGAACATCTCGGGAGATCTCCAGAAGCAAATATGTCCTAATTAATAAATATTTGAGCGGCAGAATCTCCCAAGGAATTTGCCCAGAGCCTGCTGAATGTTAGCTCTTGATACAATGGCATTTACTGCGTGGCAAAATTTAAAAGGCACTCTGAAGATTTAAAGCAACAAAAAAAAAAAATTAATATATTTATGTCAGACCCTACTCACAGTGGCCATAAGAGCCCCGCATGTGGATTTCTTATACCATATGAGGAAGAAGTTGGTAGAGAAAGAGGCAAGCGATCTGCACGGGGCTGTGCTGTGGAGGAGGCAGCCTGACCCGACACCACCTCAGAGCGAGCCTCGCAGCTGCGGGGAGCACAGCGCCAGAGCCTATTGCTGACCCAAATGCCACCGAGCGAATGATATCCCAGAACTTGGCATCCAAATCCTGCAGCTACCAAACACACCCTGCTCGAGGCCACAGCTGTCAATTCTCCACCTAGACAGAGACACGGAGAGAAGAGCAGTGGGGAAAAAAAAGGCAGGGGCACTAAGCGCAAGCAATAGCCCACATTATATTAAAGTTTCAGATAGTGGTTGTCCATTCCCCAGAGGTAGATCCTGTCTTGCTTGTGGGAGTGTGAACACAGAGGCTCTAGCTCAGACTTGAGTAAAGGGTTATTTCAGAAAAGGGGGAAAAATATTTTAGCATCGATTGCTTAGCCTCCTGTGTCCTGCAAAACTCCGCTGCTCCTCAGAAATCCCCCAAAAGTACCTGTAGGAGTCAGAGAGAGCATAAAATAAAATCATTTTTGAAGAAAAATGGCACAACCTAGGCGAGGGTTGGTCTTAGGGACTGAGACCACTAAACACTGGGTTAAGCATTAAGGACCGGGGAAAATAATTTTGCAACAGCCTGGCGTACCAGTGATTGCAGAACCAGCAAACAGGACTGCAAGCAAAGTGTTCACTAATAATCACATACATTCTTACAAAACCTCTACTCAGCAGCATGGCAACGAGCAATGTCTGCCTAGCTGAGGAGTGAGCAAACAGGCTGCTGAAAGATACAGCTACCTCCTTCAGAGCTGCCAGCACGTATTGGCTGGGGTAGCCTTTGACTTATGCTAGGCTGTCAGCTAGCAAGCCACAAAAAGCAATGGTACAATCAGGCACAGTTAGACTGCAAATTAAAATGTCTGTGCATGTACAGACAAACTGTGTGCCTGCTGTAACCACGTGTGCAGGGTATTGCAAGATGCCTTCATCCCATCAACATCCCTGCCACTGCTTTCCTGAGTGCTCTCGGCATACTGAGTATGATCTCTGCGCTTCACTCATCCCCTTTTGTAGTAAAAAGGATCTGTGCTTCTCTTTTGCTTGAAGGAAGGATATTTGTAATTTAAGAGTTGTTATAAACAACAAAAATACCCTGAGATCGTGGTATGTAAGGTAGTATTTGAAATTGTAAAGTAATTGTTTATTACTGCTAAGATCACAAACAGAACAAATTAGGCCATCAAACAGAAGAAAAAAAATAATTTGGGTAGGTATGATTTTTTGAATCAGAAATAAAGAAATAACCATCTTCCCAAGTTTTGTTGCAAAGTACTGAAAACTTCTAAATATCACGTATTTGTTACTCTTAGCACAAATGAAAGTCTATTTCTATATAGAAAAGTACGAAAAAATACTCCTCCTCACAGGAGAGAGGTAACTGCTTATACTTCATTTCTACTGAAAACCATCACACTATTGCAGAAACTTCTATTTCTCAAAGTGCAAAGTTGTTTTATTATAATAAAATTCCTGTTAGTGCTAAGAGATAAACCCAGAGAAGCCCTCTGTGATTTTACTAGAGCGAGCATGCCACATCAGTAGCAACACAATGGCTTGCAGAAAGTAATAAGGGAGTGTTTCTGAGACTCATTGCCTTATACATGACACCAAAAAAAGGTTCACTCTCTGAAATCATTTCACAAGTTACCAAACTGAAAACACAATTATAATGAATAGAGTAGTTAATGCAAAATCACCGTTTTAAATACCTACCCCAATTTGTTATAGCATCTTTATTAAAAACTAAAGAGCTTTAGGGCCACTCTCCATGATATTAAAATCCTACTGCAGTTAAGGTCAATTGGGCATTAGGACAAAATTATAAAATGAAGTACCCACCCAAATCCTTCTCAGTAACGCCTGTATGAAAAGGTTTGATGTACCCCTTGTGCAGTGTATTGAAAATTAGCCGTAGGTGCCAGAAACAAGACTCTAGTAAGGAGAGAGGGGCATGGGAATTCTATTCTGAGAGTTTGCATGTGTTTCCCAACGCTAAAGAAACCTCTCCATTTGTGCCCTTGCGTTTGGCTGCCTTATTTATAACTGGGCTGATGGGCAAGGCAGAATGCATCACATGAAGAAGCTTAAATACCTAAAATACCTGTGCCAAGCAGTAAAATTGTAATACCATCTACGTATCTCTAGACAGACTTATAGAAGGACCTACCTTATGGATGTTGGCATAGAAGTCAGAGAGGCTGATTCCTGCATAAATTCTCAGTGCTCCTAGCTGCTCAGTGCTGCAAAACATGCGGACCAAGGGCAGGGCGGGTACTCTCCTCAAATGTTCTTGGATCACAGGCTCATCTTCACGTTCCAGGATTAAATACCCAGGGTGACAGCACTTTGCTTCCAGACACTGAGGAGAAACTGATCCTGAGCTAACCAAAGTCAATATCAAACTCCCCATAGACTGCATTAAAATCCCATTGGATTACACATACTTTACAGAAGGGGCAGTTTCTCATCTAAAACATCCACACAGCTCTAAATAAGCACATTTCCTTTTTCCTCCCACAGAAATCAAAAGAGAGCAGGGCCTTGGGTAAGAGAATATCTTAACTGTATGGTCTCCATCAGCCACTGAAGTATTTTTTAGACCTGTGTAATGTACCGCAACCCTGATACTCAGAAATAACATAAATATTAATACATATTTCACAAAATATTAGCAATATTAAAAGTAAAATAAAAGGAACTTTTGATTAAGTCTCTGGATATGATTTTCAGGTTATGTAATTTTACACCTGTCCCAAACACATTGCCACTGTGCGAGCGTATGAAATGGACATTTCTTTTCTCAGGCTTGTACCCAAGAGAGGTCCCAGCAACACACGTTAACCAGCAATCAATATCAAAGCTCCTTGTCTTCTGCTGCCACTGACAGATGCTGTTCAGTTACACGACAAAGCAATTACACCTTGAGAAATGATCAGTCATTAAAAACTCTTCAAGTCATAGCATTGTGTGGATCAGGTACTCCGCTATTACTAATGCTTTTGTCAGAAGATGAAGGTCTCTTAAGTGGAGAAAGATTCAAAAGAGGAAAGCATCATAAATGTTTAAGATTAAAAGCCTGTATGGTTGCATGGCTGTTAAGAGCACTTGCTACAGCTGCACCCGAGAGGGATAAATGGTAACATTAATATTTCACTTCACAGTGATTTCACCAGGACCCATCAGATTAAGTGCATGGTCAAATTCAGACAAATGCACAAATAGAAGACTACCACATCTCAGGTTTACACGTTAATACAGATTAATTTAGGATGAAAACTTACCTCCAAATTTGTGGCGACTTCTCCTAATTAACAATCTGGTCTATTCCTCGAAGTAAGGTGGCCAACTTTTACTAGCTTAGAAAATGAAAACAAGTCTTTCTGATGCAGCAAAGTCCTTGGCTACCAGTGCTCAGGCAAAGTGGTAAGGGCTTGAAGCAATACTCCAGATTTGAATGCTAAGCCCCAAGCAATTGCTTTTCTGAGACCCTCTTGAGCAGCACTGTTACGGAGAAGCAGAATTTCCACAAAACTAGAAAATGCAGTCAGCCAATGCCAGAGAAGGAAATGGTACGGTACGCTGTAAATGGCAGTCGCTTTACCTTTCTGCAGCCTCATTACTTAGGCAATGGACATGTCAAACTCTGTGAGTAGCAGCTTTGTGGCAGTGCCCCAAGTGTTTCTCAGAAGCTGCTGACCTCTGAGGATGGTGGAACTGCAGACAAACAAAGAGCTCCATGCTTTTGCACAAACGCCAGGCAGAACACAGGTTCCTGGTAAGTACCTAGACCAGCTCATAAAAATGTGAATAATTTTATTTGTCTGTAAATATCAGTGATTATTTACACACATCAGATTTTTACAGCAAGGTAAAAAGACAACATTCAGTTGCATTTGCACAGGCTCCCTTATCACGTGAAAAATCTTGGTCATCTACAGCCTCCTTAATAGATGGTCAGTGATACTTGGAGACTTTCCTGGTATCATCATTTTCTGAGATGGGTTTTAACCCCATTAGTAAGGAGTATTTTGTCTAACTATTGCTATTCCATCAATGCAGCAAGTGGCTTGTGATTTACTTGTCACAATGTTGAAATTATTGAGACGTGGAAGCATCCCCTGAATCTCCCATGGCCCAACATCTCGGCAGGCACTCTCCTTATTTGTGTGTATTTATTTTTGGTGTCTGAAAGCTGCCTGAAACAATGTGCAAAGGGATTCGTCTCACTGTAACTGGAATACTGCTCCATGAACTATTGGCATCAGCTGAAATGGCTGTGGGCTTACAAATATCATCAAATGCCAGTTCCCAGGATGTGGTCAATAAGTTATTTACAGCATCTTTTCAGAACCCCTTCCTCTGTTTTATCCCCAGCCCACGCAAGGTCGGCATCACACAGTTCAAAAAGAGCATGGCCTTTTGTGGAATTTACTCCAAATATTCATCAGAGGAAGAAACTTCATCACTTCAGATATATTTTTAGGTGGCGATATTTGACTTCAACTTCCTCCAGGCCTGTCCCCCTGCCCTTCTGATGAATCACAAGTTATCCAAACTGTAACAGGGTTCCTAAAGTTAAAGTTTGGTGAATTCACCCTGACAAGAATTCCTATCAGTGCGCAGGATCAGAATATACAAAAGGATATGCTTTGACTCTAAGAGTACATCACCTTGATAGTTTATTTCTCTGCTCTGTTTCAGTAAGAATGCTAAAGCAATTTCAGTCTCAGTAAGACTGAAAATCTTTCAGGCAGCGCTGTCCACTGTCACTCCAGCTGTCTGGCTGGCTGGCAGTTGCTGTTGAATACTCTCCTAGCTGTTCTAACTTAATGTGTGGTCCATCTCATTCGTCTTAGTTCTGCTAGGCTCCTTTGATGGCAAAGATGTCAATCACACAGCTCTTTGGCTATGTAGCTTCATCAGATTCAAGTAGCCAACTTCTTTCTTTCCTTCAGCCCAAGTTTAGGGCTCTCCCTTCCACAAGGGAAGACTGCTTCTACAAAGCAGTCACCTCACCTACTGATTTAATATTAAATGTACTGCACAGGTCTTGTATAAGACAACTGTCTTTTGTCCCCTATACCAAATTTCTTTCAGCTCCACAGAGGATCCTTTTATTGGAACTGGCTCATTCTCAGTATTCATCCTCCTTGCAGTTCTTGCCTGCAATGTTATAAGCCAAAAGACTGACATATTCAGTATTTCCACACAGAGAACTGAGTGCTCTTCAGCAGGGTGTTTTTATTTTCTACTTGATTTCACTTCTGTGTTTCCTACAGGAATTTTTAATTTGCTACTCGTGCATTATTCTCCTTCAGCACAGCCCTTTTGCTTAGGATCTGTTTGATCAGGTTGCCAGTTTAATGCTCTCTTCCAGAGCAGACTTGCACGTAAGTATCTATATCATAAATTCTTGTTTCATATCCCAGCCACCAAAACTATTGTTTGTGTGTTCTGCTTGTGCTGAGCTCCTT
This sequence comes from Anas platyrhynchos, assembly GCF_047663525.1. Lineage (NCBI taxonomy): Eukaryota > Metazoa > Chordata > Aves > Anseriformes > Anatidae > Anas > Anas platyrhynchos. Next base: position 7,532,275 of record NC_092590.1, read on the forward strand.
TCCAAAGGTTTATGTACTGATTCTGGGCCTTTCCAGTCTTTTATACAAAAAAAAAAAAAAAAAAAAAAAAAAAAGTAATCATTTAACCATTACTCCATTACTCTGTTTTTGGTGGTTTGCTTGTTTTTTGGCATCACAATGCTGATCAACCCTTGAAAAAAAATTCATGACTATTCATTTCTTTATGAAGGCCAGAGAGCTTTAAGAATCAACTTTTCTTCTCCAATATCATTTGATCCACACACTTCACTTCTACGCAAATCTTAATTAATATGATACTGAAAACTTTATTCAGTTTGTGACAAGCCAGACTTTTCTTTGAAACACTTCACATTGAGGCAATCTGTAGAAATAAGCCCTTGTTGGATACGCTGGAAAATGTCACTTTTTTCTATCAAGAGACAAAGAATTTTATTAGCTCTCCTTCCAAACCTCTCCTCATGAATTCCCTGTTATAAAGAAATAGTTCGTGTAGATTTTGGACAATGTCTATTCAATCATTGTGCCTGACCAAAACAAAGAACGTTATTTTTCTGGCTTGTGAAAAACGTGGCTTGCATTGTTTCTGCTGCTGATTACCCTATCCAAAGAGAATGTCTGCTCCTCGGTCAAAGCGTAAAGAATGCTCAAGCAAGCTAAGGAACAAAAAAGCAACACTTTTGTGTAGAAAAATGTGCCTGTACCCCTCTAGGGAAATTATTTCCTGATGTTGAGAAATAATTTGAGATGATCAGCCTAAAATATGAGCTTTTTTTTTTTTTTCTTTTTAGTATAATTCAGAATGATTGGCAGAGACCTCTAGGAACTGAGTGTTTTGTGCATATCAATGCAATGCAGACAGGGCAGCAAGCACTGGAACTGCAAGGTGCAAGTGATTCTTAGCCATGAAGTTTGAGTTCCAGAACAAGCAGGAGTGTTACAATTCCAGTGTTCACCCTCCTGCTTCAGAAGGAAGGAAATCGCTCCACCACATCACTTTCACGTGAAATAACAAGAAATGCCGAAGTATTTTCCTTTTCTAAATCAATCAGTGAGAAAACAGAACAGGTTTCTCAAGACCTAAGAGCGTGCTCTGCAAAAACACCCACAATGTCATTCGTGTGTAATCTGAAGCTAGCAGTACACTGCAGGATTAGTCTAACATGGAATACTCTATAAAAGGTCGAATAAAGATAAAATTTGAAAGAATTTCAGGAAAGAGTGATATTATTCTGAATTTAATTTGCCATGCCTTTAGCTGGTTGTTTACCGTACTCTCATATTGACCTCTTTCCCCCTCCATGATTTAAACTTTCACATGATCTTAACCACAAGAGACTGGGCTATGAAACAAAAAAAAATATAATTGGTATGGGTTATTTTTGGAGGCTCAAATGCTTGGCCACATTTTAGCAGCATAAAATTCAGGACACATGACTCAGAAGTTGATCCGATCAGCCCAAGGCATTAGACTTGAGCGTCAATAATTAAATCAGGTTCTTACAGAAAAATGCACTTAGCAGTATTGGACTTAATTTCCCTTTTCTTCAACAAAGGTATAATTGTTTCAGAGACTGGAAAATATTACAAAGCAGACTGCACATATTGTTTTGGTCCTGTTTACCAAAACAATATTAAACTGGGAGAATAAACATGAGAGAGTTAAGCAAAAACATGATTTTGAGATTTGTTTACGAATTTACCTTTTGAAGGATTAGAGAAACAGCTGTGTGAAGACTCCACAGGATTTCTACAACTGCTCGTCTAAATGGAATGGAAAAACTAAAAACATACCAATGAAACACTTGTTTGGATTACTGAATAAGCAAGCCATTGAATTTACAGCATAGGTGCACTGAATCTACTAGTAACTGCCATTTTGGATTGTTCTTACTTTCCATCTAGTCCAGTAGCACATCCCAGGTACCAACAGCCAGTACCAGAGGCCTCAGAAGAAACTACTTCAGCTCTGAACCAGGTAACACTAGAATACTCTCTGTTCCTGCTCTCAATCCACACATGCATAAAGTCCTTCCTCTCCTGTATTAAGAGACAAAAACATTCCATTCTAGTCTTCTCTGGACATGAAATATTTTACCAAGTCCTCTCAGTCACCTTTCCATTAAAAGAAAAACAAAAACCCTATGCCACTAGCAAATTCCTCCCACCCCTCCTTAAAAAGATGTGCCAAATCTTTTATTACTCATCACTTCCAGAATAAAATATTTTCTTGTCAGAGTGTCTTCTATAAAACGTGTTAATTACCACATTGTGGGTAAACTGGTATTCCACTGTTATGAGAGGTTACAGTTGTTTGTACAGTCAGCTCCTTCCATAACACTCTTAAGTCAGTCAAGTGTATTTCAAAAATACCAGACTTTAAGTCAGACCAAATATATTAAACATACATACCTGACAAGTGCTACTAAACAACTTCCTGCAATAGTTGGAGCAATTTCACATTCTTTTCTAAACACAAGATTGGGATGTTATTTCATTAAATATATCTTTTTTTTTTTTTTTTTTTTTTATGCAGTCTTGGGAAAGACAATATCTTTTTGTTCACAGTTGCTTTCTGCACTACCCATTGAATAAAATCCCATACTGAATGTCGATAAGAAAAGTACACAGCATTCTAGAGAGGCTTCTCTCCTTGCCATTCACTGTTTCAGACTGATATTTCAGCTTGGACTTGCCACTGTTTAGCAAGGGAGCCTTTGAGATATGTAAAAAATAGTTTATAAAAATGAGACATTAAAATGCCTCCATTCTGACACAAATTCTGATCTTCTGAAATTCAAAGGTGTTTTTTTTCACTGATTTAAAGAGAAAAATGAAAACATTTATTCTATCGAAAACTTTACTTTTCAGCAAAAGAAAGTGACAGCACTAGCTTGGAGCTTCTGCAGCTGCCTTGAACACCTAAAACAGCGGCATGCATTCTGTGAGAGAAGTCATCCACGTCAGCAGTCCACAACCAATTAGATAACTAAAAAGGGTTTGTTTTGACATTTCGTCTGTGCCCATGGAGGAAATTCAAACTGGTCTATCTTCTAGCCACAAGTCTAACAAATGGGTTGAATTTTAAAAGAAAATCATAGATCACAACAGACTATTGTGGTGCATTACATCTAGGATTCGTACCCCAGCCAGAATTGCTACTGATGCATACCCCTCTTTGTTGAGGGGAAAAGGAAAAAAAAGTATAAATTACTCTCCCCTTTTCAGTTGATAGGCAATACATTTCAAAAAGCTCTCACAGCTTTCACTGGGACACAGGCTTTAATACCAGCTTCAAGTAAATTCTTTAAATTTTGCAGTGCCCTTGTTGCATGCTACAATTTTATAGCTGTCCCCACCTTGTCAGAACTGTGTGTATATGGAGCTCCACTCATAATATGCAGGCAGAATCCTCATCGTATTTTTATCGTTACCTGTCTGCAGATATCCACACACCCTTGCCGTGTATGTAGCAGAACTGCAAGCAAGAGTTTGTAATACATGGTACCAGCATTCCTTAGTGTATTACACCTCCAGGTTTCTCAGTCTTCTTTTTGTATTTTCTCTCATTTCTTCTCTGACTTCCTCTTATCCTCAACAGCTACCCTCATAGTACACAGAATAAAGCTACAAATGAAGAAGGAAGGGTCAGACAAGTACACGGTCATATATAAAAGCAATGCTTTATTTTCACACCAAAACAACTACCTTTTTAATTACTTCTTTGAAAAGGTAATGAGTTTAAAGTGTCCTCTGTTTAATCTATTATAAACAGCCCAAGTCTGAATTGTTTTGCTATTACATTTTCACAGTATACATGAAAGAGTTTTCTTGGGTGGGAAATTAGGAAAGAAAAGCATGAGAATCTTACAATAGTGCAAGGAATACAAATACAGAGTCGACTGCAAGCAAAAGCAAGGATTAAACGAGATGTGCCTAAAATTTGGCTTAGTAAGTGCACCTTGAAGACAGGATTGTGGTCAACACTAAGTGCTGAGACACACTGAAGTTTTCAGTAAAAATGGGGTCTATTCAGAATTCAGCTCAGTTATTTGATTAGCCATCCAATTTTGACACACCCATTGCAGGTAACGTATAAAATAAAAAAAAAAAAAAAAAAGATCTAGCCTTTTTAGTGAAACACAGAATGAACTGAGCTAATAAAGTGCAAAAATATATGAAAGGCGATAGATAACCATTGGTCAATGCCTCTCCAATTATTCCTACCAGCCAAGCATAGATTATGATCCTCAACTATCCATCATGATGAATCATTCAGTATTGCATTTCAAAAGACATTACACAAATTGATCATGGGTAACAAAAAAATCTATCTCAGAATGGTTCTACGAATCTTAAGAACTTGTAATATAAACATTTGCATGTTACCAGAAGTATTTCTTCAGCTCTTCAATTACACCAATTCTGGGTAATGCAGGGTGCGTATCTTTATTAAGTACTCAATTTTTATCAAAATTCCCCAGCTGAAGTGCTGTTTTGACATGAGGTACAGAAGCACATCCAGGTTATTTAACTCTGTTGTCTCAAGGACTGTGGAAAAAATAATGTATATGGTGTTCTATTGAAAGAACGTGCCTTCTATGATATATTCCATCTTTGATACACTGATAGCACATGTAGCCACAGAGATCCACTCTTAACTTCAGCACATATTAATTCCACAAGGATTAGTCAAACCAACTGAGCTCTCAAACCAAATGAGCTCTCTCAAATGAGCTTTGCACTGCCTCAGTCTGATATATTGATACACACCATCTAAAAAACAGGTGATGGCATTTTTGAACTCCAGAATTAGATTCAAGTTTCTTGCAAAGTTTTGAAACCTGAAATCAAATATTCTCCAGAAATTTAAAAAGTAAATATAATCGCTCCTATTTATGACATGGTGTTTTTAATGGGGAACACCTTCAGCAACAACTACCGACTGTACTATCTATATGGAGAATAGAAGGCAAATAGTGTAACACTTCAGGTTAACACATCAGATCTCCTGTTTAAAATTTGTCTGAGAAACTGTTTGTGATAAACTAAACTACGTTTTTGACACAAGAAGAATCTATTTTCTCTTAAAAAAAAATAATCCCAAATTTCAAGAAAAGTGCCGATGTCAAATACTTCACTCAGAAAACTAAAAAGGTTTTCATTGCAAACAATATTATGCAGGAGGAAAAAAAAAAAATAAAAAAAGATAGATCACTTTTTAAACACACATACTAATAACACAGAATGAAACATCTAGGTTAATCCTAAAAGGGCACACAAATTAATTTTGAACTCTCAAATACCATACCTTCTTCCTTTGCATATCCCATGGTCTCAGATACTCATTCTATTATCCTTGACTACTGAGCACAAACATGTAGATGTTATAGAGCTTTTTGAGTGTGTTTATTTTCTGCCATGGGTTTATGGAATTTTTTTTTTTCCCTCATGAAACTATGCCTTACAAGTCATGCTCTCCAATATTCCAACAGGCAAAAATTAATCCTAAATCAATGATACCAGCATATGATATTAAATGATACCAACAAATGATATTTTAATGTTAACTAAGCTTTGGTTTTCAGCTTTATAGAATCATAGAATCATAGAATATCCTGAGTTGGCTTTGAAACAATATTTCTCCCTCTGGAAAGAGGGAATGCCCAATTTCCAAGCAAAATAAACAGTTCTTCTAGGTATAAAAAGTCCAAGAAAAGAGTACAATTTTCATTTTTAGGAAATACCGTGGTTCCTGGCTCACACATACTTCTAACCATAATACCCAAACCTAAAATAACAAAATCCTGTTATTTACTTCAGGCATTGAAAAAGCAGCCTCAGAATAGACAGTCCATTATTATCAGTAACAGGCAATTCTGTATTCATTATTATCATCAATATTAACACTGGATTTTCTAAAGATTGGGAAGCATGCTCATAATTAACTTTTATTATGCTTGTTAAGCTTTGCTACACGTTCAACATGACCTGACAATGTCATCCTACTCTATCTCAAAGGACACTGTAATACTACAGTGTAGTATGTAATACTGTGCAATACCTACATAACATACAGCCATGTAACAGTCTGTCTTGTATTACACAATGTCACAACATTTTCTCAACAGAAATTTCTGAAATTGCTGTATATAGCCAAATGCATACAAGTAAATTCTAAGGCTGAGATTTTGCAACAAGATCATTTACTGTAAATTCACACAATATCTAGTATCTCTCCTAGAGTCACTCATAATGATAGCTTACTTGAGCTTCAGAATACTAAAAGAAGCTCCTTCACCACAGCATCTCCAAAATGATGATATGATGAATGTATCAAAACTCCCAAGAGTTCATGAACTGTGGCTACCTAGTTTCAGTCTTGATTGTCCCAAAATCACTTCTGATTCAATATACTGCACAGAGCTGTATGGCGTTTTTAAACAAAGCTTCAACCTCAAAGTACTTTGAGCTGTTTTCCTATTATTTCAAAATGCATAGTTTTTATGAAAGTCATGATTAATATTTGATTCAAATGAGCACATCATACAGCGAAATGAGAGAAAACAGAACAATATTTTAATGAAACAATGAAATAGAATATCTTTAACTAAGTAAACATTTCATGCTGTACTCATCTTTCAAAGAATGTCATTCCTCCGCATCCAAAGTCACAAACAGAACAGAAAAATCATTAGGCAACATTTTGCTTCTGTTCCCCCTCGTACCCACCCCTCTACCCATCCAGTAGAGTCCATGATATCAGATGGCATGTTCTGACCACCACCTGGCACCAACCTGCTTCCAGATGCAGTATCATCACTTTGGACTAATTTTACCCCCTCCATCCTCACCCGTGTTCAACAGAGGTACTCAGATCTAGAGCCTTCACTTTTGAAAGTCATTTGAGAATCCATGCTTGACCTAGAACAGAGGAGAAGTCTTTCTGATTCATCAGTGTACCTTCGTGCCCAGAGCTCTCCTCCTGCATTCACTGCTCGAGGCTTGAGAGAGAGAGTTTCAAACTTTACATAGGTCTCTTTTGCAAGGTCAGCTTCCTTAGCAGTTTTGGGTTTCACACGGAGTTTTAAAACTTTGTAGAGTAAGAAAATGATCAAAGGTAAAACAACCACGCATGCTGCACTGCTGGCCAATATCAAAATAGGAAACTGAGACGTGCTTTCATCATTTAACCTATCAGTAGTGAAAATAATGCACTGCTCTTTTGTAGGTGGCACTCCTTTGGGTGAAACACATGCCATATACTGAGTACTAGGTTGCAAACCTTCAATTGTGACTTTGTTTTTACTAGGATCTGTGCTCAGAGGCAACATGTCTTTATCACCATACTTTGAATATAACACAGTCACTGCAGCGTTGCTTGAGGCATTGACAGTTTTCCAAGTTAGGGTCACTCTTTCATCTGTTTCGCTGATCACTTTTAGGTTCTTCACAGTAACATTTTGCTCAGCCATAGCTGCTGCCTTCTCTTCACCTTTTTCACTTGCCTCCTCGATCTGCTTTGTCTCCTCACCTTTCTTGCTCATCTCCCCACTCTGCTTTTTGCTTCCACTTGTCACTGCCTTCGAAATTTTCTTTCCATCAACCACGGGCCTGGATTGCTTCTTGTCGGTAACCCTGGCGCTCGTTGATCTTTCAGTGGTAATCAGAGCTGTGGTGGTTGACGTGGTGAGAAGAGGTGTGGTGGTTCTCTCAGGTCCCTTCCTGGATTCCCCCACTGTGGCATTCTGTCTCTCTGCCTCCTGCTTCCTTCCGTACTTCTGTGGCGACACAGTTGTGGTAACTACACCAACCACGGTGACAGTGACAGCAGCTTCTGACATTCCTGCCAAGTTCTTCGCCTTACATCTGTATTCCCCTGCATCCTTGTATGAAATCCCTGTCAAGCTTATTATGGACCATCTGACACCCTCTCCAGGTGTTTCTTGAATTACTGTAGAAAAACAGAGTAAAACGTTATAAAGAGGGAGATAAAGAAAAAAGTAAACATTATTCAACTATTTTTTTTCTATTAATTATTTCTACCAGAATGAATCATACGTATTAAACATTTAAAAAAAAAAAATCAACAAATTTACACTAACTATGGAACTCCCTGCCATATTATATTCTTGCAGAAAAGTGCTCAGTTTAGGTCAGAATGGGATAGAATGTCAGGAGGAATTACAAGAGAGTAAGCAGTTTTATTAAATAAAAGAAAAACAAATAAGGAGAAATCAAAATGACTTGAAGCCAATTAACTATGAAATACAAGTCTCACTGAGTAAATACAAGCAACACTGAGCGCACTATTTAAAGAATTTTGGGAAGTTACCTCTGTCATAAGATAATTCAATACTTTGGACTACTACCCTCTTCAGAACAAAGCATTAAGATAACTGCTAACTACTTTGCCGTAACAAGAAACTTTTCAGTTTGTTACTGCATAAATCCACCACAGTACATCACAGCAAGAATGGTATCAGACAATCACAGCCTCATTAGCATTCCAGGTAGGCACTGTGAATAAGCAATAAATATTTGCAAATAACGTAGAAAACATGTTTATGGGAAATCCCACATTTACAGTTCTGTGTTTTAAGTGGCTCAGTTACAGCCTCACTATTTTTGTTTGTTTTTTTGGTTGGTTGGTTTGTTTTTTTTAATCATCATGAACATTTTGAACCAAAAAGAAGATTTCAGTAACGAATGTTCCTCTCTGCTTTTCAGCTTCTGAATTGGTACCCAGCTATCCCAACCTCTGTTTTCCCTTATTCTCCCCGCCTTCATCCATTTCTTCCCAACACAAACTGCTCTTATTACAGACCACAACCAGAATCAGAATAGTCTGTTGGACCCAGACAAAGAATTGCCAGTATGGCGCGATACCTGGTCCACCGTCACTTAAGATAACAATCTCAGAGCACAAGCAACCCAATAACTTCAGGCTCTCCCATTTCCTATAAAATGGCTATTCCTATAAAAGAGCTATTATACCTGTATAGTTCACTGGTATATTGTCTGACCTAGTCCACGTAAGCTGCGGCGTTGGGTACCCGGTTGCATCGCAACGTAGCAGAACATTGCTTCCCAGCGGGGAGGTGATTTTTGTTGCCGACGTCATCACGGATGGCTTAAGACACTGCTCTAACTCTGCTCTCTGGAACAAGATCCCTGCCAGGTTCTCAGGTCCGCTACACGAAACCAGTGGATCAAGAAGGACAATTGAAGTGTCCACGATTTTGGAAAATTCAATTAGCTTTGAAATGCGACAGTCACAAAACCATGGGTTGTCCTGCAAACCTGAAGGAAGAAAGGGAGTGGAAAAAAAACAAAAAACAAAAAACTGAAATTGTTGTTAGGCAATATCTGAATATTGTGATTACAGTATGACACATGACTATCAGCAAGTATAATCAAGGAGACACATGGGCCTGTTCTGAGTCAATCTTTTTCAATTTTTCTTTTTTTTTGTTAGCTAGTGGGGCACTTTCTGCAGGTGTGAAAAAGATTACAGATGTTTATTAAGCTAAACCTTTTCTTCACATAAATTTACAGGAGCGTAGTAATAAAATGGCACTACCTTTGCTTAACTTTCCTATTTTTCTAGGAGAAAAAGCACTTTGAAAAGACGTCTTAAGACTGATGATACATTTTCACCTGCCTGCAGCTTCTGAAGAGGGAGCTTCTCAGGCTGTTGCACCTTGTCACTCCCCTCTGCTCTTAATGCCTCTTTGGGCTCTTACAGTTTGATCTTCTCAGGCCCTTTCTTCCTTGCTTGCAGAGAATGTGATGATTTAAGGGTTTAGGGCTTACACGGATATATTTGCCCTTTGAAAAAAAGGATGTGGGCTAAGGAGAAAAAGCTTTAGGCCAATAACATTCTTATCTGACTCTGAAGCATACCGATATTCTTAGAAATCTGGTATTAGTTTAGGACAGTCTCTGAAATACATTCAAAAAAATAGAACAGAAGAAAATAGGAAGGACCCTGGAAAAAGTTGGCAGATATAACATTTTTGTGATGGCATACAAGAACGATCCCTTTCTTCTGTTATAGGCTATAACATTTGCCTCTTAGTTCCAACATCTATGAACAGGAGGCTTCCCCTCTTGATGAAGTTATCATGGTAAAACAGGGTAGCTATTTCTGAGAAATATGTCCAAAGCCTCAGCTGGTGTCCATTACTTGGCTACGTTGACCTCAAGAGAGCAACACGCAATTTACCAGGTAGAACTCCACCCAGCGTCTCACTCAGGAGTTCAATTATTTTCTCATTTGATTTCTACTTTTGGGCATAACTTTTTCATTTTATTCTAGCATTAACAATAAGCAGAACTTACAGGCTGAAATGAGGGATGGTATGCAAGAGCCTTTTGCTACCGAATTGACTGATTGGTACAAGAGACAAGTCACAGTAATTAATTCAAAACTATATGAGAAAACTGAAACACTTGCCAATATTGTTCAGGGTATTTCTAGGAATTATCAATTTAGCTAATGGGAAAACTCTGCTTTTCATTTTTGAAAAAACCTACTGATGAAAGAGGACATGAATAATTAACTAGCAGTTCCTTCTATCACCTGACCGAGATTAGTTTATTTTAAGCATCATGGCAGTGATTGGTTAAAGCAGTGGTAAACCCCGATTAATCCCCGCTCTTTAAAACAAGACCTGACCTGAAGGGATTCCGTGACTTTGACGTCACAATCCAATTTCACCCCTTCCAGACACAGGAGATTTTACATCCATCTATTCACCACCTACTGCTTTCAGGAACGGAGAAGGAGAAATCAAGAAAACTGTATCAGTAACCACTTTTCTTTAAAAAAAAGTAAGAGAATAATCTCCAAAATATACAACTGATTTCCTGTGAATGTCAAACATTCACAAGCAAAAGAGATCTCATTCGAATGTCCTCCATATGTCTAAGCACATCAATTATTTTCAATCAAGCATATGCACGTAGCTATTTGTGCTCATCTTTTAAGTTAGGGGAGGTTTAGTTTGTAAGCTAGAGATTAACATTTTTTCATTCTCACTTGCTTATTAGGGGCCAATTTTCATCACCAAGTGCATTTAAAAATGAAACTCCCCTTAAGGTATAAGAAGGGAGACAAGATCCCCCAGAAACAAGGACTCAACTGAGAGGCCTCTGTAACAAATACTGGGGAAAAGCACAGGAACTCTCCTGTACATCCTTGGCACTGCCTGGAAAGGACAGAAGCATGGGGCTGCTGGGCTACAAGTGGATGGCAGGGCAGGAAAATGTAGGTCCACGGCATTAATCAGGACTGATCTGCAGCACTGGTAGGGAATCGCATCTCACATGCAAGGCAGCAGGCTTTCCCTTCCAGTGAATGATACTAAAAATATTTCTTCTGCTACCCTTCTGTCTCCTGCATGCTTTGCTACAAGAAAGGATTTTATTATTATTATTGCTTCTAATACTAATGCAGTGCTGAAAGATCTTTCAAAGCTATAAATACGTGGCTTTCATGTTCTCCCAGTGTCTAAGAGGAGAATCAAAGCTTCTGCAATCTAAACAGAGTAACAGAAACGGGCAAAATAGAAGGAATGGCAAAGCAAAGCCATTACAATAGGTGGGCGTTTAGTCTAAGATACAGGTTTGATCATCTCAGATCATTTGAAAGCCTGGTTTCAGTGGACGAAGAAAGCTGTCATCCCAGAAGAGACACTACCTTTGTGTTTCAGTGCAAAGAAAGAGTTGTTTCAGCTAGTCATCTCATCTCCCCATCCATCATGTTGCCCGCTGGAACTGGCTGAAGAAGCAGGACATATATAAATATATAATACACAACAGCCACAGGAGTTTCTCCTTGCCTCCATGGCTCATTCCTTCTATTTATTTGTGTCTTGCCAATACCTGGCAGTATAGCCATTATCTGCTGTAAAATATACACAGCCATTGTAAGTCATCGAATTGTGTAAATTCCCAAAATAAAAAGATAAAAGCATGACTGACTTGGAAGCAAAGATAAAACACTGATTTTGCTTACAATTCAGTTAGCTATTGAAGGGAAAACAAATGGGAATGTAAACTTCTGCAAATTCACAGCCTGTGTTTACAAGGTGGTAGAAGTGAGAAAGAACACATGAAAGAATAAAGAAAAGGTTACAGAAAGGTAAAAGTTGAAGAAACTGGGAAAAAAAATGGGGTGCTCTAATAAAGAAATGAAATAGGAAATTATTTTCCTAAGGGGATTCTAAGAAGAGACAATAAAAATAACTATAAGTCCCCAACAGCATGTGTATCTGTTAGAACACCAAGTATTTATAAATTCTGGCTTCTTTTGCAGAAATATTAAGGCAGCTTACTGACCTGAGTAAGAAATATTAACCAAGGCAAAGCAAGCGTTGATAAATATTTATGCATTGCAATATACCAACGCAATGTATGTTAACATCAAATAAGGATCATAAATCATTCTACTAAAAAAAAAAAAAAAAAAAAAAAAAAAAAAACAACTTCCTTTTATGTAGGTTTAGCATACTTTAAATTTGCTCCCAGATTTATATGTATGCTTGCTTGTACAGGGACAAGTACGTATATATACATGTGGCTGCATGCGTATTTTTGCGGTCTTCTCGGTAAGCAGGATTTCCCCACGCTGTGTCAATATGGACTTTAGCATTTGAAACAGCTATGAGCAAAATTTCCTTTGTAAATCAGTAACCAGTCTCAGACCATAGCTCGTACAATAGACTGTGTTTCGATTGCTGCAAAATGGGAGTACATGAAATATCCGCGTTTTTGGCCAATGGAAATATTCACCACAGCTTGGGCCAACCTACCCAAGGCTATCCTCTAGCTGAAGCTACATAATTTTGGATCCATGGTTCCAACCAGTAAATCCCACTCCTCTCACTGTGTCCCAGTGCATCCAACACACTGTAATTGCTAGGGAATTGCTTCATTTCGGGAAGAGTGGCATCTACCCCCGTAGCCCAGCATAACCAGTGGGATCCTGATGGACCTGCTGAGTTCCCAATTTTTGGCACCTCTACATGTAACAGAGGCAAGATTTCATCTAACTGCTGCTCTGTCAAATCCTAGACCCCTCCGCTCCTCCCAGTGACTCACTAGATGTAATTTTCCATATGGAAAACGCTGCTACTATCATTCACGCCAGAAATATCAATCTCTGTACGGCAGCCAATGCTGAAACTTAGCTGTGATTTGGATCAAAGAATTAGCTTATAGTGCCAGTGCTAACCGAGAGAGGGCCAGATGAACTCACACCCGGCTCCCTTGATCGTTTCCACTGTTTATTGTCAGCTCGTTCCACAGCTTTGTTTTGAACTCTTCCAAAGGGCGATCTCCAAGATGAGACCAGGAACCAAGCATGCTCTGGAGACCACTGCCTGAAGGGAGCATGGGTGAGACCACATCCAGAACGGCTCCCTCCGTCCTGTTTGCTCTCCCAGTGCAAGGCTTTGAGCCTTCAAACTATGCTGGACTGGCAGGCGCACGTCAGGCGTGTACCACAGGTGCTGTGTCATCGTACAAGGGCACGGCTCTTTGGTTTGCAATGCCATTCATGCTTTACTTCAGCCAGTCTGAGCTGAGAAAAAGACACTACTACCACCCCCTTACATTTCAGAGACACCAAAACAGCCCATGGCTTCTCCAAGAGGCCTCGAAGTGCACACGGGGGAACATAAACTTTCTCTTACATGCAACTCTTGATGCTCAGTCAAGACATTACAGATAAAATTGCCTCCTGGTGTTACAAAATACGTATGCACAAATCAGTTTGGGGGCTTTGCAGTTGATGATGCTGTTAATTAAATGCAAGTGGCAATCTTGTTTTGCCAGAAGTAGGAGAGGAGCTAGTTCAAGCCCTAATTGCTTGCACTAAGCAGAATCTGACTGTTGTTTTCCTGACTAGACAAAAGCAGCATTTATTTGCTCTGGGTTCCAGCTCCTAGCAGAGCTCTGGCTGCAGTTCCCATTCCTGCTAGGTGCACGGGCCAGACCGATCGCTCCCACAGAGCACCACTCCTGAGCACCAAAATGAGCGCTGTGTGCAACTGTGGGCATCACATTTTTAAGAGAAACTTTTTTAAAAGAGTCTAGAGGGAATCGGTAAATATGGTAGGAAATGAAAAATCTCACAGTCATCTACAAGAAACAGCTGATAGAAACGGTGAGACTAGCTGAGAAAGGAAAAGGCAAATGGGAAATACCTGAAAGGTTACCGTAAGAGAAGGCAATTCGTTTTTCTGCATGCCCATCTCATGTAGGACAAGAGGTAATCAGCTTAGTTTGCAGTAAGGGAGATTGGGGTTGGATATTAAGAGAAACTTTCTCACTGTGCTGCTAGATAAGCACTGGATGAGGTTACCAGAGAAGGCTCTGGAGCGGTCTGCCGGCAGGCTTGGAGAACAGCACGGGCTTGGCCAAAGGTTAGCAAGAGCTCAGCTCACCTGGATCTGCACCCCAGCAGGACAGAGGCCTTTTTGAAATCCCTCCTAATTGCGTGCTTGTGATCCTTGCCTCCACTTCAGAGGGGGGAAGGAGCATCTGTGGGGTATGACCCTCCTCCCTCAGCCTCCAGCAGGACTCTGCAGAGGTGTGAGGGGTGTCGGGGAGGAAGCCACGTCACACCTTGCTCCAGTTGTTCTCTTTTTTTTTTATTCACTACAGAGTTTCTTACACAGCAAGCTCTGCATGTCTGCCCTGAGAAGCAGGAATATGAAGGCTGTATAGCATCAACAAGTGAAAATTCAGCAAGTTATCCACAGCTTGCCTAAGGTAGACTGACTCAGCACACAGACAATGGAAATACCACCAAACCATAGTCTCAGATCCAAATCTATAATGACTGTACAGAGCCTCCCTCTGAGTGTAATATTAAAAAAGGAGAAGCAAGGCTCAGTTTGTGCCCGGCACGCATTCCTCTCTGCGGAGCTGTGCCCAGTTGCAGTTCATAAAGGAAAATGATCCAAAGGTTGCACCCTAAGTCTCTGGAAAAGGCAGTGCTTGTACCAGAGGGGTTGCCAGGACTAAAGGGAGCTGGCAAAGTGTGTGCACAAACAGAGCCTGCAGATGTGTGGGCAGAGTGGGAGGACAGGCAGGCAAGGGGAGGAGAGCGTGTGGTTTATTGTTTGTTTGTTTATATTTTTTTTTTTTTTGGTTGGTTGGTTTATATTTTTTTATATATTTATTTATTTAGTAGTAGCAGCAGCAAGGGCTACGTAAGAAAAGGCAACTGAATAACCTCTGGGATTCCCACATGAGGATATAGATCATCAGGAGGATTAGATCCAGCACAGTCAGCTTCGAAGCTATTGCCTCCTTTAGCCTTCAGTGTATGGACAGGGACATCGAGTTGGACTTACAGCCTTTTTTTTTTTTAAACAGCTTTTTTTAAACAAAAAAAAAAAAACCTGCATAAACCAAGATCCTTTCAATGCTGCAGATTTACAGTTCCATGTATGTGGGGAACCTGTTCAGCCCACGTGCCTCTATTAAGTTAATTACACACAATCTCATCTGAAAAAGAGCTTCGAGTTACAGTTTCTGCTGTGAAACAAAGCAGCTGAACAGATGAACGCTGAGTAGTGGCTTCAGATCAAGAAGGTGGGACTACTGGGCAGCACAGGGCAGGGCAGATCTCAACCCATGGGTACAGCACTCCTGCAGTTAGTCTGTGGGGAGCCAGCTATTACCTGGCACTGGTTTTCCCTTCTGCCTGCTACACTACACTACAAAAATGCCAACACATGAACTTACACATGACAGGAAAGAGAGCTACTGATGGACCTGATCCAGCCTTGCTCTGAAACTGAGGAGAAAAGGGTTACCTGAAAGGCTATGAAATGAACAGAAAGTGTAAGATAGAGCACAAACGCACCCAATAAAAAAAAAAAAAAAAAAAAACCTGACGTGGTGGTCTACTAGAAACTAGAGATGGAATAAAATTATGAACCATGACAGTCTGGCCAAGCTATTCTTAAACCCTCACCTTAAATACTACAGAAAGTACTGTGAAGTTGAATGCATTAGAGTCCTGTTTTTCCTCTTGTATTCACAACATAAACTGGCAAAACTTGAGGATAATCAGCCAGCTTTAGAGCAAGTAATGCAAAGCCAACACGAGTCATGGGAAGCGCAGAGCTGCCCTCTCTCAAACCACCACTCTCTGCAGCACTGTATTTCAGGACAGAATTTCATATATACATTGACTCTAGCTACTCATTTGGCTTGTGAGCCACTGGAAAAAACAGCTGCAAGTGTTTTAAAATTGGTTTTAAAATTTTCTGTCACCAGCAGAAAATAAACTAATTGCAGAGCAAACCAGAAGGATGACCTGGATTAAAACCCTCCTGAATCCCAGGTGGGTCCCCTTGCTGCATAACATTTAGGCACACATTAAGAAGGAACAAGAGAGGCTCTTTACCATACCCAAAATGACCCTCTGGGTCTGCAGAACGTCCGTGCTCTTGCGGGGGACAGCTTCTGAGAAGGGGGGCCAAACGTCCATCAGGTCTGACGGCAAGGTGGTCAGCCTGTTGCTGGATATGTCCAGGTAGGTGAGGTTCCTCAGGTACCTGCCAGCATCGGCCGGGATGCTGGTCAATTTGTTGTTGTGCAAGTCAAGAGTCCGCAGGTTGGGCATCTCTGCCAGAGATTCCCAGGGGAAAGTCGAGAGCAGATTACCGTCCAGCCGTAGCTCATGCAGCTGCTTCAAGTTGTAGAAGCTGCTGATATCGATGTTGGCCACGCAGTTGTAAGTTACCCACAGGTACTTGAGATCTACTAGGTAGTAAAAGGCTTCGGTCGGGATCCTTCGTATGACAGTTTTTTCTATTCGAAGTTTTACAGTGTCCACAGGAACATTCACGGGGATCTCAAACATGTCAGGGTCATTGCAGAGCACAGACCTAGCATCATACAACAAAAATAAGAAAGAGAGTTCTGCATTTCTTTACCACAAATAATATTTCTGAATTAAATGCAAGTGCTATTAATTTCTGCAACACTACCAGCAGAATAAGAAGTGACTAATCAAGAACAGTCTGCATTTAAAATTTAAGATGACAAATGTGGATTTTCTAAAGAGAAAAATGAATATAAATAGCAATGATACTTCTATATGACATCAAGATTTGTCTTATTCTAAACCGCATAAGCACCATCTTCTATCATTTTACTGGCAACTGAAAAGTAGAAGAAACTATATAAGGAATAATACATGTATGTACCTCAAGTGGGAGCTACTTGACATATTTTACTAAAATTAAGATTATTCGATACTAATTTTTCCACATGGTGAACACTCAAAGTCTTTGCGTACCTTCCTTTACCTTTCAGAATAAACCAAAAACTGAGAATGTTAGCCTATTTCTCTAAATGAGAGATTTCTAGCTGTATTTCTGATGTGTTAATAGCAACAACCTGCTTTTCAGAGTTTCTAAGGATGTTCTGTTCCCATGATTTCAGTGAAATGAGATTTCTCAGCATCTTCAAGAGTCAGGATGTTTCCCTTCCTTTCAGGTATGTTGTGTGCACACAATTAGTTTAAAGATTCTCATCCCGTCGAGAAACCTATCTTTAATTTTCTCCACCTTTTCCTCTATATTCTTCTTCTATTTTACTTTCTTCTCCTGCAGCTTTATACTAGATATGTTGTGACAATAAATAGGTGGAACAGTATCTCACAAAATTGACATGACAACATCATCAAATTAACCTAATTCTTCCTTACCCAGTTATATGATTTTCCTGCAGATTAAGAAAAGAAGAATCTACTGCAGTTATTTAAACCAGAATCACTTTACAGTAGACGAGCAGTTTTGTAGAAATAGAAAGGACATTAAAGGAGTAGGAAAATCAAGGAGCAGAAAAATAAATAAAAATTGCCTTGTGCCAAAGCTGAAGATTTAGAGTAGCTAGCTGTTAAGAACAAAGCCATTAAAACAAAGCATAATGACCATCTGCTCCTATTCAGGAACACTGCTAGCCATGTAACGCTAAAGTAAATTATGCCATTATTTCTAAGTAACCATGCTAATCTGTAACTTGCAGTGTACAAGAGAATGTTATTTCCAGTGTCCTCAGTCCTTTTGCCTTGTATAACAGATAATAAAATTCATACCTTGTTCCAGTGCCATCACTTCTGCCATGGTAAATGCAAGTGCATTGCGAAGGACAAAAACCACAGGCTTCTTCAAGAAAGCTCATTATGAGGTGTAAGTAAAAAAACAGATACATGGCTTCCTCCCAGCAGAACTGACACACAAAAAAAATTTGAAAACTTTATTCCTATGCACTCATGTGCAGTGTGCTAGGAATGTGAATGTAGACATCCATTTAGTAACAGCAGATTACATCAGATTAGCTGAGATCTGAAGTTGCTTAACCTTCAAACGTATCCTGAAAGGGATCAGTTGAACCTGCTTGTTCGTTACCATGTCAGAAGAAGGCACTCCGTTTCAGATTATACGTGACATGTTTCAAGGCTATTTTAATATGCAGTTGTGGTTGCAGGGTTAGTACGTAAAATACTCCTTTGCTCCTTCTGGAGGAGTTACTGTCCATACAGGTGCCACAAGGGTCCAGGAAGAAAGCTAGTACAGCAAGAGGATATCGCATGACATTTATTTTAATACTAAAACGTACAAATTAAAAGGAAGCTTAGATTGTAGAACTTCCTAAAGATCTTGTAGAGATGGGTTTTCACAACAACACACATATATTTTAAATAATGGTTACACACTTCAAAGCCACACTTAAGTGTATGCATATATAATAATATCAAAATAAAGAGATAAAAATGAATCACCTGTTAGTGCAAATTGTACTCAAAAGTCCTGTGAAGTTAAATCTCATGTGGTCAGGTTTAAAATACACTTTCTAAAAAATTTCATTTTCCCACCATTTTTGGAGGCCTCAAAAAAAATAATGTCATTGGATTTTGTTTTTCTATATTTGATACAAATTAATTAATTGAATATTTAGTTTTCCAAAATGACTGTATCACTTAACGTGGCACTTCATTAGACAGACACTATAGCTCTTAGAAGAACAAGAACCTGGGAAACTAATTCTAGCTGCATAAAGTCAGAGTGGCTGAGACTTGTCTGAAGGATCACAGACTTCGGATTGGCCATTGAGAAGATATTTATTCTCAAAACCTGAGAATCATCAAGAATGCATGTAATACCCATCCATAAATAACTCTATACACAGTCATCCTGAATAAATTCATTGCTCTCACTGTGCAAGTTATTTTTTTGAAAAATATACAACAGACTTATACAATCATGAGATTGACTTAGAAATTTTAGAAATCACCATACAGATTTATTCAGTTTTATGTGCCATCTGAGTGTCAAGCTTAAGAGAGCATTCTGTCTCATTTTCAGGATTTGCTATGCAGTCACAAGCACTACAAATTCATTTTCTGTTTTCAATTCCCACAAATTGATTTGATTCTCTGAGATAAAACTTCAAAAATACATGAAATGTCATTAAACTCTTTCAAAATCCTGAAAGCTGACATCAGGTTTAGCTAGATATTCTGATAAACTTAACATGTTCACAGAAACAAAACTTTGCAAGGCTTGTCAATACAGATACTTGATATAGAAATAAATACAAGTATGGAGAATCCACAACAATTCAAATCTGGAAATTTTCAAGGGAAGCTGAAAGTCATTTACAAGAGGAATTAGAGGTGCAAAATCTACGCTACTGAATCTAAACACTTCCTGCTTCAGTTTCTCTCTGCCCAATGTCACCTTGTCCAACCCTCTAAGAGTCACACTGAACACCTTGCTTACCTTCCTTTTTTGTTTGGGACAGAAATATCAGGCCAATAAGCCTAATTCTTGATAACTAAAGTCTTAGTGCTTTGTTTTGTTCTTTTTAATTATTATTAATTTTAACCTATCTAAAAAACACTTTATAATTTGATTAACAGAAAACCAATGGATGAAAGACGCAAATGGATGTTCCAGAATATTAATTATAACCCAGATTTGACTCAATTCCACATAATCTATTCAGACAAATGAAATGAGTTTTACGATGTCAGTGCACTTTGTGATACACTCATGGGCAAAGCATTGTTTATAGTTATCTCTTGTCTTGTTTGACACCGCACCATTGCCAGGATTGCCCTCCGAAACCTGAAAAGGACAAGAAAGGGAAATCAGAAAGGTCATTAGCTGGAGAAACAAGCACAAATAAAAAGTGGGTAAGATGGCCTTAAGTAGCTTTTGCTTATTCCAGGACTGGGTATAGCTACAACTAAGGCAAACTTACAAATTGAGGAAAAAAGATGATGTAATTTCTTTTGTTCAGCAGGATCAGACCAGATAACCTAGAAAAAGATTACGAGTTCTGCTTGTAGGCTGGTAGTACAGAAAGGAAGGATGCCTTCTTGCAAAACCCATTTCCCACTTGGGTGCAATGGCTTAGTTAGAGCATTTGATATACTTGCTCAGAACAGCAGAATAGGCTTAACTTACTCACTTTAATGGAAAGTGTCAATCCATCCTAATCAATCACCATGTGGCACATCCCAAACCAAGAAAGGAACTCCTTAGAAGTTGTACATCACTGAGATGTTACAATTTTTGACCTTAATCCTTAAAATAAGGAGTCTACTGCTGATGAACCCAACTTCCACAGTGAGTCCCTCTGAGAAACCACAAGGAGTTGTGGTCAAAATGACTGTACAAAATCTTCAATGATGCGTTCTCAAAAATCTGTATCAATTATTATCTTCTGATGCTGATCCAAACAATTTCTTTTTAGACTTTCCCGTACAAAAGGTCATATTTGGTAAATCAACAGCAGCTTACTCTTTCACCTCTTCACCAATCTGTTGTATTTTACAGATGATCTTTCTATGGCTACATGGTATGCTAAAATCATGAAATAGACCATTATTAACTTAGGATCACTTACTTTTTGTTTGCAATGACATAAATGCATGGATTGTAGAACGTGGAAGATTTTGCAAATAGAGGAGCTATGATGGCCATTGCAGGAGAAATTTTCTTTGGGTCTCCAAAAGAAGACCATAAACACACAATGGAATAGGGAGACCATGCCACCAAAAACATTACAATCATCACAACAGACATCTGTAAAACAAGAGGAATATACACATAACCTGAATATTACGGCCTTACAACCTAACTACAAAAGCATATGCACCTGTGTGAAAATGCAGCTATCCAGAACCAAATAATGACACGTAAATAAGCACATCTGACAAATTTTGACATATAATCAAATCTCACTTTGGGGATTTAAGTGCACATTATGCTGTATTTTGCCACACTGTTGTTTTGTTCCATACAATTTTTCTTCATTGTTAGCATTAATGATTATGTAAATTCATCCATCACAAAAATTAAAGGGACACAGAAGACTTCACACATGAATTATGGCTGTCACTTCAGAGGTGGCAATGCACTGCATGATACCAGCAAATCCTCTACTCCAAAATGCATGTTACAGTAACTGCACCCTTGCTTTCATTCTCATATATATCTGGAAAAAGGTGTGCCCCAATATCCACCAGTGGGTAGGTATCTATGAAAATAAAATGCCACATTTAAAAATGATCAGGTAATCAAGATTACCTAAGTCATCGAAGATACCAACTTTTGCATAAATTACCCTCGTTTAACCACTTTCCAGCTACTTCCTCTGTTTTCTGTTCAGGTGTAGGTAACCTAAAATTTACTTTCTAACCTTGCTAGAGAGAACATCACAAACTGTTTCCTGAAGATAAAAGGCTCTGCCAGAATGATAGATTCCCCTTCAAAACAGACCTGAGATACACATCAAGAAAAAGAGGTCAGAATACAACATTTTGCTCATTCTGGAGAGCACAAGTGGACAAGAGTGGAATCAGCTGGAACACTTGATTCTCTGGCTTTTGTCAGGGACATAAATCAGTAACAGAAACTGGAATGGAAATCACAAATTAATCAAGATGACAAAACAAATCACCAGGAAACCAAACAAAGCAGCAGGGCTCCTTGTATGCACAGGATGCCCTAGCTTTGTTTACCTACACCCATATTCTGTCCATCAGTGAGGGAGAAAATGAGAAACAAGAAATAAACAACTATTTTGTGCAAGCTGTTCTAGAGTATCACCAACAAGTAAGCTGTGACTCTCTCCACAGAAGATTCCTGTTTAAACACAAACACAATATCTACAGATAATTACAAAAGAATAGCGACTCTCACATGAAAGAACACTTTCATTTAGAAGAGTTTGGTGCACAGAAAGCTTAAAAGATGCCAAATTGTGAAAAAATAAGCAATCCAGCTCCAAAGGATAATGCTGAACTCCAAAGCTTCAGTCTTTTTATTTTATTTTATTTTTTTTAAATGTAACTCATGGTCAATGGTAAAGCATGAAAAATGCATCTTCTTCACAAATGTCAGTGTAAACTTATAACTGAATCCTCAGTTTAAAGCATTTTGAAACTTCTTCAGAAATGTGAGATGTTCATAAGTACTACTTGTCAATTTATTTTTCCATAATTTATTAATGAGAACATTTTCCAAGGAATGTTAAGTTTTTAACATTAAGGACATTCTTTTCAGTCTACTCCTAATTTCTGGCTTTTTTTTTTTTATGCTTTTTTTTCTTGACTCCAACCATAAACCGTATATATTTACACAAAACCAAAGGAGCCAGTGCACTTAAAGATTTCTCAAGGACTCTTAAATGTTAAAAGAATGTTAACTTTCCAGGCAGGATGTATCATTCTATGCCATAATTCACATTTGCTACTCTTTACCTAAGAAAGAGATAAGCTCAACAGACTGAAAAGAACAAGGGGAATTGCACAGCTTGGGAGCTTAGAAATGTGCTTTCATTTGCAGGCTGTAAGTGTAAATCAGAGTTGACCAATCCATTTCTGACCAGTTACACCTGTGAACCTGGCAAAGCGCCTAAAGACTGCGCAGTCAAAAAGAGTAAAACTATCTTAGAGAATCCTCCTAGGACATCTCTGAGGTACAATTTTCTGCAGTGACAGAGGACAGCAGCAGGGCAAATTCACATGGCTCCCAGCCTTCGAAGTAGCTATTTTTGTCCAGGAAGAGTATTACACCAAGAGTAAGGAATCTAGTGTTGTAAGTCAAACCAGGAGTTTTCACCAAGGCTAAATTTCAGTTAATATTTGGTAAGAAAGAAGGAAAAGAGAGAATGTAGGAAACAGAAATGCTTAAGAGGCTGCAGTGTTCCTTCGCCCTCAGAACTCTGGGGCAAAAAAAAAAAACATGCTTAAAATGAAACATGCCCTCTTTTACCATACCTTTGTTACATCTACTTGGTCAGACCAATCCGTGTTGATGCTCTCCAGGCAGTTAGTACTGGTGTATTTTTTCATTTTCCGGGAAACATTGTAATAACAGTAAAACATGACTGTTAAGGGTACAACAAAATTAACAGCAATTACACTCATTGTGTAGGAAACAAAGGACCTGATAAGACAGAAAAACAAAACACAGTAACTTGCAAATATCCATCCGTGAAAGGTTACTGAAGAATATAATATTTTGATTTCTTTATGAAGTTCAAAATAAGCTTTTACAGAATTAAGAATTTTTTTTTTTTTTTTTTTTTTTTTTTTTTTTTAGCAGCTACAAGTCTTGCAGTTTTCAAGCATGGCTCATTTTTTTATTTTAACTTATTTTCTGGAGTTGTTCTATGTTATTTCCATTGCTTTTAAATGACTTTTATAAATTAGGCTTCATACTTCAGCAAGAAGGTTTATTTTGTGTGTGATTTTGTTTGTTTGTTTAATACAGTAGTAAATTAAACAGTCTGAACCCTCAATAAGAAGGAATTTAAAAGAAAGGGTGAGAAGGAACCTTACGCATCATTTTTCCTCCAATTGACTGTGCATGTTGCTCCAGTTGGATCTGGAGCATAGCCAGCCCAGCCTACAGTGGGCATGGAAGCCCAAAAGACGGCATTTATCCAAGCAGCAAGGATCAGGGTAGCATAGGTACGGGTAGTCATTCTTCTTCCTGCAAAGGAACACATACAATCACAAACTGTTGCCACGCACAATAAAACGATACAGTTTGAGTCTTAGTTCATAGAAGCCTGCGAGTGAGTGATTTTTGACTAAAAATACAGTACCTATATCAGGCCTGCAGATTGTCAGGTAACGGTCAACTGCAACAACAGTGAGCAAACCAATACTCGCCATCCCAAAAAAGATATTTAAGGCAGCATAGATCTGAAATTTAAAAAATAAATAAGCAACATATCCTTTCTGAGAAATCTTTCAAAGGTACAAACATAAATTTGTGAACTGAATCTAAAGCACTATGATACATTATATTCAGACAGCGTTCTCTTCTGTAAACAAGAGTACAGAATGAACTAATTCAATGCAGGCAACGTAGAGGTAGCTCATTTAAAACTAAATGTTTCATAAGCAACCTTCCTATTTGCTCATCAAAATTCCTAAAGAAGGTTTCATCTGGTTTACGTTGACATGGGTTGTGCTTCATATGACCTCAAGAACTCCCAAAGCTTTGGGAATGAGATTTCACATCAACTTCAACCCACTGTGAGTCTTGATCCAAGGATATTAAAAGTAAGGCTTCTTGTTAAAGAATGTTAAAGAATTTTGAGCTTGAAATTATTGGATACCCAGGCAGGTGATGTCAGATTGCTATAAATACCTATTATATGCAGGCCAAAAATATATAGTGCTCTTAATATTTTTTTCAAATAACATTTTCAGCACATACCTTCATATTACTACTCATTTTTCTGAGCACTTAAGCCCAACAGCCTGTTTAAAAGTAGACTTAAATCACAACACACGGTGAGCAAATGGCACTCTCTGCTAGAGAAGCACAATTTGTCAGTTAGTCTGAACTTTTAAAAAATAGATAGCTATTAAAGCTAAGCCAGATCTTTAATGGAGCCCTTTAATAGCCTTGCAGGCCTACACCTGGGAAATCCTTAGTCCCATCCTGATGAAGATATGTTTGTTAAGCAAAACCCATTAAGGTCTGTCATGCTCACCACCAAAACAGCAGCCATATCCAAAGTCTTTTAACAACCAACTCAGTCAAATGAGTCAAACTACAACCTTCTTCATTTCAGGACTTCATGTCCTAAGATTTTTTTAAAGCTATTTTAAAATATCTCTGGATGATAAATGTAAGGTTATGCGTCAAAGTTTTCAGGCTTGAAATTATAATTTTGGAATGGAATTAAAATCGGATCCAATATGCAGAAATTGTTCATTTCACATAACATTAGCTGCAGGTTGAGAGTCAAATTTTGCATCTCCACCTCTTAAAGGAACTACTGTCAAGTAGAGCTATTATTCATATCTCAGTTTGTGTTAAAGTGCTCAAAACTTTCTCCCTGCCTGAATTACAATACCTGGCATCCAGTATGTCCAAATTTCCAGCTTCCATGAAGGTCTGAGGCAGCTGACATGGGGTAGCCAATGCCACTGACGCCAATGTCAGTAAAAGCCAAGTTGATAATAATTGCATTGGTTGCTGTCCGAAGTTCTTTGTACTTAACAAAGATCCCTAGCACAACAATGTTACTGAAAATGCTTATCACTCCTGTAGAAACAGAAAGAGAAACTTTACAAAAGATGAAGACAAGCCAGCAATGCACTTACAAAAGAAGACGCAGCCTATTGCAATATTTATGTACTCAACAAGTTTTATATTCAGTCAGGCACAGTTTTGCAAAGCAGAAAGATACCTGAAAGAGAGAAAAGCTTTTCTTATTAGGTAACTTGCAAGCCACACATTTTTTAAGCCTCATCAAGCAACGTGGATGATCCTTGCGGCCTGCCGCAGCGGCCTAGCTGGGCCTGCATCAGAGCTGTTTTCTTCACCCGACCAGCTCCAAGCTCTAGGGCTGCATCACAACCATGGCACAAGCCCAGCTGTAAACCCTCCTGCCTCACAATTCCCTGTAATTGCAAACCTTTATGGCAGGGCTTGGTCTTATTACCTTGTTTCTTTCCTTTCTGGCACACATTTGGCCTCTGCTTTCTTTGCAGAACTAGGGCTCCAGAACCCAAGCTCCATGTGCCCCAGAAAGTTAAAAATAAGCATTCCCCGTACCCCAATGTAAGTGCTTTTACAACTAAATTCTTTGGAAAGGTGCAACACAGGTGGCACTGAGCACAGTTGGACTGTGCCCGAAGACTATTTGTCTACTGGCAATTTCTTGCGTTGCCTAAGAATAGTAATAAAGAAATACAGTACTAAAGCTAGCATCTACACCCTCCTCCAAGCTTTTTCTAATCCTAGTGACTTATATTAAGAACCCCACATTCTTCTTTTCTCCATCTGTTCCTCCCTATTCTAGCCAAATCCTACTGTTTGGCCCTTGAAATAAGTTTACATGGCAATCCCACAAAATGGGGTGTTTTTTTTTTGTTCTGATTTCATTCTCTTTAGACTCAGAAACATTCAGAGCAAACAACTATCCTGTAGACTTGTACCAGCCCATCATTAATAACAAGAGCCAATAAGGTTACAAATACCATTTTGCACCTCAACAAAGACTCATAAACCTTATTCTCAGAAAAGCAGAATTCCAGAATGTTCAAGAAAACATGGCCATTAAAAAAAAAAAAAAAAAGTAAACAGTAACAGGAATTTGTAAGTTGCTCATAGATTTCCTTGTCTCATACAGCAGTCACAATATCACTGAACCAAATACTAAACTTACAGACACTTGTATAACTTGAGCACCTTACATTACAAGTGCAGAGAAGAATGTTACGTTGGTAAAAGTCAAACAACACAGTATCCATGGAAATGCCCCTCAGATTTATTTATTTATTTATTTATTTTTGTTAAAACATTTCACCCCTGAAGCAAAACGCTGTACTTTTCAGCTTTACAGAACTGGAGGGGTAATTCTGAAAGGAGCTTGAGTGAATAGCTGTCACCCTGGATGTAGTGCAAGGAAACAAAATCACAGCATCTGGCTCTACACAGGATTTTAACTTTTCATCCTTATTCCCACAGCTGTACAGCCTAGCAGACATAGAGAAGTACACACAATCAGGCTTGATGAAATCAAAACAGCAGGCTACCCGGCAGAGTGAAACCCAACCTTTGCCCTCAGGAGCGAAATAAGGTCTGCACTGCTCTCACAGGTCCCGTGACAGGCACAGGGTAAGAGTTTCACACCCTCACCTCCTCTCCAACTCTGAAGAGCACACCCATCTTCTTTCAGTTGTTGCCCACCCTTAAAAGAAGCTCATTCTTAAAAGAAGCTCATTTAAGAGATTCAGTTGATTTGATTTTAAAATTAAAAGTGGAAAAATTATAACTAATTCGCAGCTATTTCTCTTTTCCATTCTTTTTTTTTAAAAAAAACAACAAGCATGTCTTTTCTCAGGTAGAAGTCCCCTGCCTACATAAAACTAACGTTACAGATGATGCTGGAGGTGCATAGCCACACAGACGCCACCACCTACTGTATTTCACACATTTCAGGAACACTGTGATGCCATCAGCCCCTAAAATGAACAAAAGCAGGAAGCTAGGGACCAGATGTGAATCAAGCAGCACCTCCAATGCCAGCTCTGCCAGCTCTCTGCTGACAGGTAGCGTTGTCTCCTGGGAGATAGGATGAACACGACTCACAAGTTTACAAAACAGTACAGGCTTCTTACAAGACATGCTTTAACAGATTTTACAGCTCCCAAGAATGAAATCAGGGATACAACAGAACTGTAAACTCACAGACTTGAGGTGAAGGAAGGATCCTGCTAGACAGATTTAGTGCTTCAGAGCATAATCTTCAGAAGAAAAAGACAAGGAAAACAATCTAGAAAAAAGATTCAATCTCAAACAAAGCAAGAAAACACACGTATATGCAACAGCTGGCTTTTTTCCCCTCTGAGAAAGAAGTCAAATAGAAGAACCAAGTTTCTCCAGGCAGCAGTTAATGAGAGCTCATTTCTTAGAGGGCAGAGAGCGCAGAGCGAGCCCAAGACTTTTAGTAACCTGATATTGTCAGCCAGGACAAACTCATTGGGTTCAGAAGCAGCATGCAGATGCTGCCATTTGGCCTGTGAAATATCTTAGGGCTAGACAACTATTGCCACATTTTTCCCATTAAATCTTGTGATTTTTTCAATATGCAGATAAAAACCTCATATATGACTTGATCAGGAACAGAAAATTTTCTTATTGTTCCTCTTCCCAGTGAAGCAACGAAAACTAAAGGTAGACTGCATGCAAATACAAGCCCCAACAGCACAGCAGGACACGTGGGTAGTAGCATCAAAATAAAGTAGGTTAGGTCCACGTATATCATGGAATTTACTTTTCCAGTTAGCATTTAGAAGTTATACCAGAGCACTTCACCATTACAAGGTGGAGGATAACCATACGGCTTCTCCCTGATGCCTGCTGTCGTCACTAAAATTAGTATGCTGACCACTGCAGACTGTAGTACCTAGCAATGACTTCTTTCCCAGAAAACAAAGCAATTATTTATTAAAGAAATAAGTGTTCAAGCCTTTTAAAAAGCAACACTGTACCTATCCTTCATTCTTTTTTCTTGGACACCTCCTTATTAACACATTTTCCAGATGTGAGATTTGCCGTGGTAAGGCATTTGAAAAGCAAACAATCAGACTTTCAAAGATGCTATAGACCTTACTGTCAAAAACATTCCTCACAAAGAAAGCAAAGGTCAAGTCACAGCCAAAAGACTTATTAGATTCCCCAATTATAATATGAAATAAGCCCAAGGTGGCTTTTTTTTGGTTTGTTTACTTTTTAAAGACATTTAATTTCCATAACTGCTAACCCCACTGCTAACAGTGCAATAGCTTTTATCGTTAACACCAGATGGTCAATCTATCTGAAAAGACCACCTCGTTACATACAGTGTAATCCATCGTAATTAAAATATAACCAAGTATCCTATGTATCTGCAGCAGCTAACAGAGCCAGTTACCTGCAAATAGTATGGTAGCACTGCAGAGTGTGTCGAGTCTTCCAATACTTCACCACCGTCCATCTCCACAGCTTCTCAACAGGTCTAGTGAGCTGTGTAACTACTCTACCAATTTCTGTAAAAACCTGAAAATACCTACTGCCTTTGCATTCAAAAATTTCCTTTATGAGACCAGGGATTTGATACTTCCCACTTCAAGCAGATATGCTAAATAAAATGTGACCATCATCAACATTATTTCATATAAACCCCAAGTACATTAATATTTTAAAGGAATTCAAAAGGCAATTAAAATGTAGAAAATGTACGATGCAATACAGTCTATAATTAAAGTATTTATAAATTTAATTTTACATTATAAAAATACAGAAGGCCTGTTTTCAAAAACACTGTAGGTTTCAGCATTTGGTCAGGATGATATTTCTTTGCTACAGCAGTCAAGGGTTCAAAAAAAACATCACTGAAACACTTGCAGCTATAACAATAAGAATGTTTCCAAAAAAAATCCATAATCATTCAAGTTTAGCCAGAGGCCGTTGCAGTCATAGACAACACAAAATGTCAAGCCTTCCAGTGTGCTTTTTCCAACGTGTCATCAATGAAAAATACAGCTGCAGGTGGAGTCTGCTCTTCCCTGATTAATGACCAGCTCCCTCCCTCCCAGTCACATTCCAACCCTTCCCCTTACATCCCCCCAAGAGACACCCCTCACATGCTCAGACTACACGTATATGACCGTGAACATGTGGCCCAAGAGAAATCTCAAGATAGCTTCAAGCACATCACAGAAAAATGCAAGATGTGACAGCTATGTCCTATTTTTATCTCTTTTGCAAGCTGGCAGAAGTTAATTCTCACTCTTCTATAATTACATATCAACAAAATGTATTTTTCAACACACAACACTGCCTTCAAACACCGACCAGAAAACTTATGTTTCTGCACGCTTTGTTCAGCCCGATTATTGTCAGAAAACTATGGATAAAAGCTATCAGAGGTGTGTAACACAAAAATGACATACCATCGCTGCTACTACACAGAATGAGCATTCAAATCTAGTTCTATTTTAAAAAAAATAAAGTTATTTGCCAGTGCCCATACCTGCTGTTATTAAGTAAGCTGCAACTATGTTGTGCTCAGTCTGTGTAAAGGCTGAATGAGCTTCATTGTCACTTTGTGAGGAACCGGATGAATCATTCCAATGCATTTTGGACAAAAGAGACTTGTCGTCTGTCTCATCAAGATGAGGAAACGAGGAAACGCTACAAAGCCCTGTCAGGCAAATCCTTTCCTTATCCAACAGACTCACTGAACAATTAAAAAAAAGAGGCGGGGGAGAGCTGCCCCACCACTGACAGCCTCCAAGAATGATTTAATTGGACTAAAGTGCAAAGAAGTTTACGCTCCCAATCTATGCAGGAGAAAAGCTCGTTAATTAAAACAAAGAACAGCACAGAACTGCGTACATTTCCAACAGGATACTTAAACTTTATTCTTACTGCTAAAGAGATTAAGTGTCACATGCCCCCAGACTTTTTGCTTCAAACCTCTTGTGCAATGCTTCAGAAACCTCAGTAAAAATTGACTTGGGTCAGTTGGTCATCAGCCTGGCTCGGAAATACTTCCAGTCACCAGAGAGCACACAGCAGAAAAGCACAAATGGTGATTTCTTTAAAAAGCATGGTGTGTTTATTCTGAAGTCCATCCCTTCAAATACATAAAGACAGACTTTCTCCTCTTCAGGACTCTTGGTTTGATTTAAACACTCAGACTGACAACACCCACAAGAACAGCCCCGTATTTCCTAAAGCAAAACGTGACTTTCAGAAAATTCAATTTTTATATTTTTCAAGCAGCCAGGTCTGCAGAGAACAGGTGTTAAACGTGCCTTGCAACCCTGAAGACACTTCCTCTCCCAGACACACACAGGTAGGCTTGGGCAAGTTTTCCGAAGCAGAAAATAATTAGACATTTTCCAAAAGGTTGAGCAGTGGGAGATTGTTTTCTTCTCTTCGGTGATGAGGTACCAGCACACCAGCGAGATGCTCAAGGCCTTGTGCAAAACCCTGTGTAAATATTAGCTGCAACAAACCCTTGCCCAGAGCTTAGATGCAGCATCAGTCTCAGCAATCAAAGCTGTTTACCTCCAGCTCCCCTCTTTGCAGTTCTGTTCCTATAGCGGGGATAAAAGTCACAAGGACAACCAACCAGTGCTACTCATCTCTAACCTGTGAAACACCCCTAAAGCTTTCCCTCCCTCTCCTCAGCTTTCCAAAGCAGACATCCTCTGTCTTTCGGCTACTTCAATCCAAAGGTAAGTAAATGTTGATCTAAAACTTAGGCAGTCGTGACAATTTGTTGTCATTGCTACAGAAGATCACAAGTCACAGTTCTACCAGCGAAGGCGTTAATGGCACAGAACTACCTTCATGCACTCTTATTTCCCAGGGTAATCGTATCAATACACTATTTTTCCTGCCAGAAACGAACTAGGCAGGATCAGGGTGGGAGCGGATCGAAAGGGGAAATGACCTGTTCAGCAACAAAGCTACTTCCCTAGCGCCCCATTGTCCTGCCATGAAAGATAAAAGCATAATGAAAATTTTATACCTTCACTCTCCTCCCCTGAAACTTTGGCAAGGTTTACAAAAGCATCTCTAAGCTCAGAACTTCCACAGAACTTGGAGCTTGCCATGCTGACTGCCTCAAAAAGCAAAGCATCTCTGTTCGTATTCAGATCGGATTCTGGACTCGGGTAGCGGAGTTAATGAGACCATGCAGATTTTATACACACCTGTTGGTTAAAATCAGAGTTTCTAATATGTGCAGTCCATCCTGTTTCCATCTCTGCTTAAATTTGGCTGATATTAACGTAACAGGAACTGAGAGGAAAAAGGTCAAAATTAAAGACATTACCTAAAAGTAACAGTTTATAAAACAAAGCCAAAATATAGAGGAATTCACTATTAAAATATACAAATAACCTCAAACGACAGAGCTTTTCCATTCTACTTGGCCAAGGTCAGTAGGAACAAAATGCAATTTCTATTTGAGTCGATTCTTCAATTTGTAGACACCTGTATAGATACAGGGCAATGCAAGACTCATTACAGGGCTTAGCAAGTTGCAAATATTTCGGTTACATATTAAGTATTCAAAAACATATTTCAATCCACAGGTATAAGAGTAGAGAAACTTTCTGTTTGCATTAAAAAGAAATTATCTCATGTTTATTAGGTGTATCAACACTAGAGGGCTGTATAAGGCAGTGCTTCCCTTTAATCTTACTTCTATAAACATTTAAATGGTTCAAAACTGAAGGCAAACAATGTAATAAATTATATTTTTACTTCCCACACAAAGTCCCTAGATTTAAACTGCTGATTAGAAAAGTTTGAGTCTGTAAGCAAAAGACTTTTAGCTGGCTGAACAAAACACCCTGAAAAACGTAAGGGACTCCAAAAACCTTTTTACTTGTCATGCTTGATCCATTAACCATCCATTTTCCAGTACACCTTTTCTTGCCAAGACAATACTTGGCACTACTGAAAGTAACTCTGCACCACTGTAAAAGTGACTGTCAAGTACAGCTTCAGGAAGATGTCCACGGCTTCTTGTGAGTGCTAGAGGGAATCGTTCTGTTCTACAACAGCCGGTGCTGCAGCCCTAGGTTAAAACATCCCAGTTATCTTCTGCACTTTGTCAAATTTCTGTCAAAGTAACATAAATGTGTGAGCTCTATCAAACAATCCTTCCACAGCAACTACAGAAGAGACAAGGAGAGAAACATCCCTCCAGATAGGACTTTTAGAGACACTCAGTCTCAATAGCTAGGGAGCTTTACTATACACTTTGTGTGTTATTCTGTTTAGCAAAAATTTAGATCCCACGTTAAAATTATACGTATAGAAAACCAGAAGTCGAGTGCGGCACAGCCAACAGGTTCAAGATACCTTAAGCAATCTGATCGCAGTGATACAGCAGCTGCCAGTCAGCTGAAAGTTAAACCTTCTGCCTGGGTCAAATGCTGCGGTGACCAACACGTTCACTTGCAACCGCGTTCGGAGAGCAGGGCTTGGTTATCGGATGCGCTGCCCCAGCCAGCAGCCAGCACGTGCAGGCACTGATGAGGACGCAAGGACACAGGTATGGGACACCGCTACTGCGAGGGTCCTGGGCGGGGAAGCCAAGCTTTTGGGGCGTGCTGAAGCTGCTCCTAAGCTTCAGAGAAATTCTGCAGCTCCTACCTCGCTGCCAGAGCAAGGGGCGCTCAGGAGGCTCTTCAGGTGGCCCAAATATTTGCCCCCAAGGCTGCTGCTGGGGAGGAGAAATCTAAGGAGCACCAAACTGTCATTGAAAGCCTTCAGCACCATTAAGCCACCCCTCCCCGCACCCACTTTCAGACTGCAGTATGACTTGCACAAATATAAAACCCAAACACTTTGCACACTGGGATCAGGAGCACAGTGACAGAACCACAGACAGGACTGGAACAAAAGGCTCAGGAGAGGGGGAAAGGCGGCGTATAAAATCATGGACCCTGTATTTTAGTTCATTTCAGCATCATGTTGCAGACAAGAAATGACATTTTTTCCGACAGTAATATTTTTTTTTTTTCTAGTACAATTAGCAACTGCTCAGGTTAGGTGGGTAGGTGGGATCAGGTGCCATAGCACAGAGGTGGCAGGGCAGACTTGGGACTGGATGGGCCCTGCCAGACTAAATACATCCTTACCCAGCACCTTGTAAAAAAGACAGGTATGATACACAGCAGAAATCAACACAGGAATCCAGACACTGCTTCCTCATCCGGCAGCTCATTTCACACCCAATTGCTAAGGATATTCTTCCGTCAGCATTTGAATGTCCTAAAACCTCTGCAAAGATTTAAGATTACGAATTCTCTCTGGATGTGTGTCCCATACAACCTAGCCTACAGGTGTAAGGCAGATAATCCACTTCCCTGCAATCAGAGCCAGATCTTTCTCTGGAACTACCATGGCTAACATTGCTCTTTACCCTCTGACATGAAAGTCTTCTTTTGCTTTGCAATACGGCTTCAGACTCGAGCCCGACTCATTGCTCCACCTGCTGTGAGTCAAAGCATATGCCTCTTGCCCTGTGCTGCAGTACTGGCACTTCCCCAGCTGCCGCATTGATGCAACTGGAAGGTGACAGCAGCAGCCGGCTGAGAGCAGGCAGTATCGTTGATCAGTATTGTTGAGTTGCAACGTCGTATCCCAGAGAGAGCTTCCAATAGCTGCAAGATTTTGTCTGGATAAAGGGCAATTCTAATTGTACCATGCCTCAAGTCAGAGCCCTAAGTTGCTTAGGCCTGACAACACATGGTAACAGCAGTCTAAATACCTTTAAAAAAGTCTGTATTTAATTGACCCAATTAAATTTAAGTGTGTAGTAAGGGATACCGACTATTTTGTTGTTATTACTTCCCAATTGTGCTGTGGTTGAATAGTAGACTCCAATTCTTCTTATAAAAGCAGACCTAGCAGAAGTTTCAATGTATTTTTGCTTTTACTGAAAAGCATTTTTATCTGTTATCCTACATAGCATGCGTTCAGACTGCGTAACTGAATCCTTGAAGCTTTCTTCCTAGCTTGTTTCAAGTTTTGTTTCAAAGATGGTTCAAAACTAGGAGTCTTGTTTGTTGAAGGGACCAGTAACTGTCCAGTTCTGGCACTGAAGGCTGCTAGAACTCATTTTCCTGCAACTGTGCTCATTATTAGGAACTGTAACAGCACGATCAATTTCTAAATGTACACCTTTCCACACTGTGCATGGTGCTCAAAATATTTTTGACCTAGATTATTCTATAGACATCTTTTCAAAGATGCTTGCTATGAGGGTCTGCCAACACTCCCCACTCCAAATGAAATCCAGGGAGGAAGATTCTACTTCCCTAT
Source organism: Anas platyrhynchos (assembly GCF_047663525.1). Classification (NCBI taxonomy): domain Eukaryota; kingdom Metazoa; phylum Chordata; class Aves; order Anseriformes; family Anatidae; genus Anas; species Anas platyrhynchos. The sequence goes on from NC_092590.1 coordinate 7,567,164, forward strand.
TCATATTCAATTTCCAAAGCTAAGGATAGAGAAACACAGGGTGCTTCTCCATGCTGTAAGAGATAGTTATTAGCTTTTCGACACCCCCACAATACATCCGAAAAGACTGAATCTGTACTGAAGGCTTGTGCAGCCTTTCTCAAGGCTTTTTAAAGCAACGCTTAACTGAAAGCGCTGCATGCAGAGGAGCCCTGCGATGGGCTATTTAATCTCAGCCTTCTGCGAGCTCAGAGCACTGGAACATCAAAACCTTGAGAGAAACAGGCTAAGAAGGTGAGGACAGTTAAAAACCCTTAGCACGTTTAGTATTGGTGTAATTAGATACAGTTAGGTGACTTAAGAATGGAATTAACCTTGTTTTGTTCATTAAACAGTATCTTCTGAGAAGAACAGGTCTTAATGCCTTCGGCTTTCATTGAGATTCATACATAAAAACCCATAAAATACTCTTTGCCATATTCCTTTTCTCATGTATGTTATTACGCATAAAAAAATCTGTAAACATAACATTTTTAAGTTGGTAAAAAATAGTTCGCTATGGTTATTTGAAAGGCACGTCCATTTTAGAGCAAGCCAGAAGACTCCATGTAAAAAGGGGATAAGAACAAGGGATCAATCACACATGGTAACAGGTTCATACTGACAAAGGTGCATGTGGTGAACCTGCTGGGTGTTTCTTTTTCTAAAAAAGATTTCAAATGATTGTTTAATCCAGATTCCAACACAAAGTCAAGCATTGGCTAAGTCATTTGTCAGAAGCAGTTTAAGAATGACATTGAATCTTGGCTTAGTTTAGAACGTTGAGGGATATTCGAAGCAAGCTTCAGTTCTTCCCATGTTGAAAAATAGTCATTAACAATAATGGTCATTTCATAGTTTCAAGTTCTTTATAAAAAGAAATTTTCAGGATCCTTTAGGATTTTTTTTCTTGCTTTTCACCTCTGTAGATGATACGGTAAGACAGCAGGAAGATAATCGTTGTTCTGTTCTTAATATCCTCTCCCTATTTTAAGAAAGAAAAACAGACTGATTAATTCACAACCTCGATGCTTTTAAAGCAAATAAATGATACACAAACTATATGAATTGGTGAAATAATTCTTCATTATTAACTCTTCAACTTATAGTCCTTTTTCATGCAGAAACTAGCATGGTTTTTACAAAGCATCAAAAAAACACAGAATACTGAGCTTTGGTTTAAGCTAGCTACTGTGATGCACAGCAACCTTTTTGTATAAAACTATGAACACCGATATGAAATAAAAATATGTTTAATATTTAAAAGTTTATAAATTGGGAGCTTTTCTTATTATGGAAATATAAGAACTGCACACTTACCCCGAAAGCCTCCTCCACCACCTCTTCCTCCTCTGAATCCTCCTCCTCCTCTTCCTCCACCTCCTCTGAATCCTCCTCCTCTTCCTCCACCTCTTCCTCCTGAAGAGAGGAAAGAAATTAAACATAACAAAGAATTTACACACTCCTAAGAAGTGTAACAATTCATTTACAGCTTCTGAAAAGAAAACCAAACCCAACCAGAAATGGTTAACTGTGTCATCCTGGTACCTTCTCTTCGAGGGAAGATCTGCAGCATTTTAGGTGTTGTTGATTATCCAGTGTCTGGAATTCTAAACACGCTAATGAAACTCCAAGGTAATTGTTGGCCATCATGAAAAAAAAGTTAACCACAACTGTGATATGTGAAATCAATAGATTAAAGAATTTTGAAGTATATGTGCCTCCCCGCACACAAGGGGGCAGGGTGGGGAGGAAAGAGAAAAAATCTAGTAAGAAAAAATACTTAATTCCAGCATAAACCGAGTAGTACACTACAGATCATGATCAACAAGCAGAGAAGGATGAGATCTACCGTATCTTCACCTCTTCTCTCAAAACACTGCATTTCAAGTATTTTGTCCAAACTAGATTTTTAGAGTATATTACGAATGCAGCTTTTGCTGGTTTGTGTGGGTATAATCCACTGCCTTTTACCACAAGTTGATTCGTGCTCATGCTTTCTCTCTTCGTTATGTATCAGTGTACTCTCTTTCCTGCATTTTGAAGCGATTACTGAGCTAGGTACAAAAACAAGCTCCTGCCTTTGGAAAGGTGTCACTATCTCCTCCACTGAGCTATCAAAGAGAAAAATGCATAATGTTTCTCTTTAATGAACACAACTGCTGATTCAACCATTTAACTGTAACTTTACCAAAAACAAACAAGCAAATGTTTTGTGGCTTTCATTTTTGGGATCTCACCTCTGCCTCCGCCTCTTCCTCCTCCACGTCCACCACCACGTCCTCCTCTACCACCTCCACGGGGAGCACCTTTTTCTCCAGGAGGCCTTGGCAAAAACCTCTGAAGGGGGAGCAGCTTTGCTGGATCAATGTAAAACTGCAGGAAAAGAGTTACTTTAGGCTTTGAGAATACTGAGGTTAAAGGGCACTTTAACATCTCTCTTCTTTTACAAACGCTCACAGTCTGATCTTAACCCATTGTTAGAATAATAAAATGTTAGGAAATTATTAAAATATAGGTGATATTTGTATTTAATGCCTTTCATTCATTACATCTTTCTTCCTTTTTTTGTTCTTTAGGAGGGAAGAGCATAAAAGGTGCAAAATTGAGAAGGATGAATAAATGAACATTTTCTAAGTACACATAGCTTTAAAAGTCAATAAAAACTCTTATTAAAGTATAATCTAACTGATGACATATCTAACTGATAACATACACAAGAATTGTGTTATTGAGGTTGGCTAACCTTTTGCATTTTTTTAAAAGAAGAAGCTTTCATGTTCTCAGACAATTTCACTGAAAAATACTGTGAGTTTCATTAAGGAACACATCAGAAACAAAACATTTGAATAGCACTTTTGATTATCACACAATGGAATTTAAACATTTCAGACAATATATAAATTATCGTTTTAGAAAAGAAGCTAAACGTCACCCATTTCTAATTTTTCTCATGGTTACAAACACCGTATTTTGTGGTAAATTTGTTTTTCTTCCCATGTATCGAGGCATAAAAAAAGAACATAGTGGTGAAAAGAGTATATAAAAATGTAATCGTAAAGAAACAAATCTGTTTGGCCAGTACCTATCTCTATAGCCCCAGGGTGACCACAGGGTGCATCTGGAACAGCAGAGATGCTGCACGGCCTTTGCTAGCGCTGTGCTGGCTTGTATGACTGCCTGGCTGGGGGATGAGATGAGGCAGCAGGGGCTGCTCGACCCAACCACAAGCTCATCCTTATCCTACAGGGATGTGGTAGACACCGTGCAACTCCACGGGCAACCCTGTACTTATCCTGTGGCTCTTCAGTGTGTAAGGGCATTTTTGTGTAGTTCCAAAGACCATGAGCTGCTGCTGGCCAACTCTGCTCAATAAAACTCAAGATTAAATGGAGAACCAAGGAGCTGCAAAATGCACTCTAGCTCCCTTTTTATTTCTTCGTACACTGTAACAGGAAAACAAGTTTCTGAAATTCAATTCTGATGCAGAAAGCAAATCTGTAAGCTAATACATTCAGACTGTGAGAAGGTTTTAAACCTGTGTGTTTACTCCCCATTTAGAGAGGGACAGGAAAATGAACTGTTTCCAAATTCTGCATCAAACCTCTTGAACAGTCAATCAGGCCTTAAAAAAGCAAACCCCACATCACGCATATTTTTGAAGGATACAAAATCTGTTAGCTGCCCAAAGATTTCATCCACTTTGCCAATCTGCTCCTTATTATCCAGGTACACGGGCGCGTTGAAGTAAGGCACCCTGTTCTCTTCTGTTTTACACTTACAAACGAGGTCATCTTCACACGGATGCATGAACTCTCCCAATACTGCAATAAACCACAAACAAGCTGAAGGTCTCGAATAGCCCCTTTACATTAAGGAAATAAAATCTCTCCGTGTAACTTACAAACTACCGTTTCTGGAGGCCCCTGGTCGTATCCACCTCTGTTGAAGCCTCCTCGGCCGCCTCCCCGTCCGAAGCCCCCTCGCCCACCGCGGTTAAAGCCCCCTCTGTCGCCGCCGCCTCCTCCGCGATTAAAGCCGCCTCCTCTTCCTCCTCCTCCTCCTCCGCCACCTCTTCCTCCTCTCCCGCGGAAAGCCATCCTCTACCTCCTCCTGAACGGCGGCGGCAGGGCACCACCTGGTGAAGGAGCAGAAGACATTTATTACGGATCCGGGCACGAACAGAGGCCATCACCGGCGGCCCCGCGTGCTGCCTGCCGCCTCCACCCCGGCTAAAACCACGCGGGACAGACATGAGGCGACAGCAGCCACCCCCAGCCCCTCCACCGCACCCAGCCTCCCTCAGGGCCGTCTCCCCTCTCACCTCAGGGGCGGTTTTGCCGGTCCCCACCGGCCCTAACGGCTTTACCGGCCCTAACGGCAGCCCCACGCGGGCGCTGTGAGGCGTTGCCAGGGCGGGCCGCCGAGCGCGCCGCCTGCCGTAAAGCAGAGCCGGGGCCGCGCGACAGCGTCGCGAAATGGGGGGCTCTCCCCCCCCCCTTTTTTTTTTTTTTTTTTTTTTTTTTTTTGCGTTTTCTCATGTAAAAACGACCCAAACCGAGCCGCGTGGGCAGGGCGGGGCCGTGGGTTAATGGTTAAGGCTCCCCCCTCTCTCCCCCATGCGCCGCTTTCAAAAATAAATAAATAAATAAATAAATGAATAAATGAGTAAATAAACGAGGAACGGGGCTGGTGTGGTTAAAAATTAGACAGGGAGCTGCCCGGGGGCGAGCTGCAGCACCCGCAGGGCTCCTCCGGGGGGAAGCTGGGCCATGAGGGGGCTGTTGGTGGCGTGCTTCTGCCTCCTCTGGGGCTGGGGAGCCCAGGTAAGGGTCTGCGGGGGGACCATTGGCTTCATTAGCTTCATTAACTTCATTAACCCCATTCCGTGGCACTCACAGAGCTGGGTTTTTATAAGGTTTCCTTTCACAATTTTTTTTGTGTTTCATACCTTTATTTCCAGCCTGGTTTGCGTACCTGCGTCTTGTTCTTTCGCATAGTGATTCCACCAGGGTTTACGCCAGCGGGCTGCTGGAAAAGGTTTTAACCGTGAACCCATCCCAAAGACAATCTGCAGGCAGGGCCGGCCACACAACGGTGCAGGGATTTCCCCTCTTCCCCCTTTTTGGGAGGAATGAGACCACGGCGTTAACTTCCATGGTGGTGACGCCGCGTGTTGTAACGCCTGAGGTTGTGCTGGGGAACCGCTTCCAGCAGCAGTCTGTCCTCAAGTCCGGGTGGGCTCCATGTTCAGCAACCCCTGAGCCTTTCAGAGAAACCCCAAAGGTAGAAAGTGACGCTTTTGGGTGGCCGTTCACTCGGGACCCGGGAGAAACGCCTAGTGCGATACGGGAGCTGTGCCAAGCCAGATCGGTTTGCCATGGGAATCCAGCAAGAATGCGTTGGATTCTACTCACCCGAGGAGAGCAGGAAGAATGTATTGAGGTTATACAGTCATTAAAGGGGGGTGGGCAGTGGGGGGAGGATTAATTTCTGCCCCAGCAACATCCCCGCTGACTTTACTCAGGCCAGGATTTCTTCATGAGAACTTTAAACTTCGGCTCTATCGATTCGGTGGACACAGCGAAAGCTGATAAATCCCATTTGATGACTGGCGTTCTCTCCCACGTTTATGCAAAGTCCATCCATACGTTTTTCAAGTTTCAACATTTCTTCCTACTCATAGCTCTTAGTAAGCAAAAGCACGTGGCCAGCAATGGCTCAACTAGGCAGCCAGATTGAGGATCAGGATCCACGCTTGCGGTCCAGGAACAACCCCACCACAAATCCACTGCTCTGCAAAATAGAGGAAGGGAACTGATAAGGAGGAGCACTTATTTTTCACATTTCTTGAAGATACTTACACTTACTGCTTCAGCAGTCTTGCCGTGAAACAAATAACTAATTTCAGACTTCTTTATTCGCTTCTAAGTAGTTCCTAAATATTTATAGGTGGTAGTTAAACTCAAAGCCAACTGGACCAGTGAAAAGGTCTCAAAAAAATCAAGTTGCTACTTTTTTAAACTTTATTTTCCTGGTGTTCAAGTCCCTTGATGTTTTAAGTTGTTTACAATCACGTTGCTGTGTGTTGTGAACCACTGGCTTAAAATGTTTTTCATCTGTTGGGTGCTTCAGCCAATGTTTGAAGAGTAAGGAAAATAAAGGTTGTGGGAGATGAGCAGAAGTGAAGGTCACACCAGCAGAATGATCCAAAAAGGAAGAAAAACTGAGAAAGATGAGGTCACCAAGACAAGGAGATAAACACCATAAATATTGAGCATTTCTTTGCTCATAAGATAGGGAAAGGTTTACAAACACTTTGTTGATGTCAGTAGGGGGGCTGCAGAAATGTTGGTGCGATTCCTAGTCCTGTTCACTGTTTTTTTTATTTATTTTGTGCCTTGCAGAACCCAACACCTTACTTTACAGAAGAGCCATTTCCACAGGTTGGGCCTGCTGAGCCAGTTGGGCAGGACACTTACCTCATAGAAGAATGCGTAAGCAACAAATACACACACAAGTCCTGTGCAAAAGTTTTTTGTCACCCATGGGAACGCTGTGTGGATGGAAAATGCCTCTGTAAGCTTCCCTACCAGTGCCCGAAGAATGGCACTTTGGTTTGTTCCGCCAACGGAAGGCAGTTCAGCACGTACTGCCACCTCAAGAGCTACGAGTGCCAACGTCCCGAAGCTAAGTTTCTGAACAAGGGCAGCTGCATGCCTACAGGTACCAACATCTCCTCTTCCCAAATGTGGCAGGCATTGTTGGCCAAGGGGATGCTTTGCTCTTTTTTCACAGCTCAGAAAACTTGTTCATTTCCTTGCACTAGTAAAAATACAAAACAGAAAGTGACAAGTCCTGAAAATTGACGGTACCTGGTGATTTCCTTAAAAATAAAGAGATTGAGAGGCCCAGGTTACGCTGCTGCTGGTAGCTTGCTCAAATCATCAGGTAGGAAGGGAAGAAATAGACAAAGGAAAAAGAGCTCAAAGCTCAGAGTCCTGCCGCTGAGGTCAGGCTGGGGTACCTGGGCAGAAAGTAAGGCACGGTCACCTCAGTCTTTGCTCTGCAGATTTCATCAGAACAGGAAGATGTTCCCCTACAAACCAGCAGATCTGCACATGGGCAAGCTGCATCAAGCTGCTTTTCAGCCCCTGGCCTTGTCAGCTCAGCCTCTGCCCAAGTACATAGAAAAAGGGTTCTGCAAATGCCAGCAGCAGCAGGCACCGTTCCTACCCATCTTCCAGCCCCACCTCTCCTGCCGGCAGGAGGGGCAGCTTATCAAAAGTTCTCTGATGAAAGCCTTAGACTAAGACGCAACCTCTCCTCAGCAGAGCTCCAGTACTCCTAATGGGCACAACCCATTATCCTCATTTCTCCTGAAACTGGTATATTTTGAAAAAGTGACAGGCTTAAAGTCATAAAGTCAGCCCTCAGAAAAATCAAGAATCAAGCTCCTGAGTCCCAGCCTACTGGTCTTCCCATGTGAATTTTGGGTGGCTACTGGATACTTTATGTCTCATTGATTCCTGTGTGGTCTTCCCACTAAATACATCTATGTAAGATAATTTTATTTGGGATTTTTTTGGATTTTTTTTTGTTTTTGTAGAAACATTTAAAATCACGGAGCATGAGAATTCAGGTTTGCTTCAAGTAAAACCTATGAGTATGGAGAACCTGTTTGTATGTGGCAGTAAGTGGACTATGAATGAAGCAAATGTGGCCTGCAGGCACCTTGACTTTGAATTGTAAGTTTGGGGAATTTCTCTCTCAGTAACTGCAATGGATTTGAGAAAGTAGTGATGCTTATATAAGGGTCAGTCACAGCCAGCTGCTAAGGCAAAAAAATCAGAAAGCATGTATTGGCTACAATAAACCTTCTTAAATTCACACCTGAGAGTGAAAGCTAAACCACAGATTTCTCTGTTTTATCACAAATAACAACTATTCAAGCCGTAAGTATCTTACTTTTATAATAATGCCAATCTTGCAGTGCCCCGAGCTTCCTCAGTATCCATTGGTTTTGGTGTCTCATGCAGGATGGTTCCTTTTTCTCCTTAGCCAGTGGGAAAATCATATAAATTCTAAACCATAAAAGCAGTGGCTAATCCATTGTGAAATTACAGAACTTGTTATTTCTCTCTTCACAGAGGTGCTGAGTATTACAATACTGTCTTCAACATCACAGAATACACCTTCAATTCGTCACACTGTTACCGAATAATTTGCAAGGGCCTAGAGACAAGTCTTGCCGAATGTTTTATAAAGAGGAGACTGAGGAGTGATAGTGATGGATTTGTTAGACTCCAGTGCCAGAAAGCTCTCCGAGGTTAGTAGGTTTGGGGTTTAAAATTTATTTAAGGTTCTTCATGTTATTTTAAGTATTTGTGGTTAGGATCTATTTTGTTGAACTGTCAGCCACCGCAAACCTGCAATGAAATCTTTTTAAATAACCCTTTGCAACATTTAAGATAACTGAGGCAGTCTTGAGTTCGTGACCTTGGAAAATAATTCACTGCTGCTCCTAGAATATTCGGCAGATGATGCCCCAAAGTGGACATATTTCACCCATGGTTCTGGTTGTTCCCCCATCTATTCCAGAGGCACCGAGGTATATTATACCCTGCAAGTCTTGCCTCTCTCAGGTTAACTCGTCAGGAGACAGGTGATGACCTCCTCTTTGCTTGGTCTATCAGAGAGATCAATTAGGATGTCAGTCCTATATAGCCAGACAAGTGGGACTGGAACTGAACTGCTAGTGTCTTCCTGGCACATCTGGGGCTCCTTGGTTTCTCACTGCTACAAGCAGGAATCAAGTCTTTGTTCTGACTTCTAACAGCTTTCCTGTCCCTGTAGTGTGACTTCTTTGGCATTGATAAGCATCAGTCAGCCCGAAAGCTATGATTTGTCTCAGTTTTTAATTGTGCCACAGAAACAGCTTGGAGACTCTTGATGAGTTCCTTCAAGAGGGGGAACATGCATCACCTTAATCACATAAATCATTTACAGGGCGTTTGAGCCTCTTATTTAATCCCTGTCTACAAGAAATAAAGTTCACTTCTGCCAGGCTACTGAAAGATGGAGGTAGAAAATAAGTGGTCACATTGAAAGTTTGAAGAGGAGGCAATGAAAAGGATTAAAAAGGACTCCTCTGTACATTACCAGGTCCCACAACGCCAACTGTTGACAGGCCAAACAATTGAATGAATAAAACGTGTAAGCTGAGAATTTCCTTGGGCAGCTGTGAACCTACAGGCATTTCCACACTAACTTTGCTTTCATCCTGCTGCACAGAATGTTCGGCTGATGAGTTTACTTGTGCAAACGCCAAGTGCATTTCTTTGAGCAAAACCTGTGACGGAATCAATGACTGTGGAGACCTAAGCGATGAACTGTGCTGTAAAGGTAATAATTGCCTTTCTTAGCTATTGGAAAATCATCTCAGCAGAAAACCACACCCGAAGAATACTTAGAGTGATGTAACAATAAAATATCCTTTGCAAAGTCATTACATTAAGGCAACCAGACCATAATTTCTGTATAGAAAAATACATAAAAAAGGAAGAGCTGTGTTAAATAGAATGAAATGTATTTTCTGTAAGGCAAAATTAATAGTAATTAATCAAAAATGTTTATTTGTTTCCAATGAGCTATCTCTAAACCAAAGTAAGATCTTTCTTAAATTTCTTACTAATACAAGATTATCCATAGAATGTGTGTGAACGGTTCCCATTGCATAGCTTGTACATGAACACCTCCGTGTGCATGTCATTCTTTCAGCACCTGCAATTCCAGCTCTAACAGCTTTTATTAGAAGCAGATCTGGCATAATCTGAATGCAGGAGAAGACATTCAGAAGTTGGGTTTCAGGTGCCGAACTGTAATGCAGGCTACAAATACCATCACTAAATAATCTTGATGTTGTAGTTTTACCGTTGTCAGTACATTTGATCTGGTAATCATGAAAACACAGTGACAGGAATTTTGGAAATAAAAGTAAGTACCTGTGGCTTCATATATTTAGAGGACATTTATTCAAATTCCATTTGACCAAAATAGTTCTGTCTCAGCTGTATGGATTTTAGAAAAGGAAGAAGAATTTTAGAAGAAATAAGTTATTAAAGCCAGGAATTTCAAAATAATTTCAATTCCTAGTGCTACATGTATACCATTTCAGTCAAAAGCCTAACTCGTACTCTGATTTTGGAGGGAAATTTGACCCAAGCATCACAAATTCCTCATCTGAAATGATCCGTAATGCTGGTAAAACTGGAGGTCCTTTGGCTGAGGTTGAGTGTAGGCACATGGGGGTGAAACTGGTAAGGAGTGACACCTACAGTACTGAACTTGTAGAGAGACTTTTGTTTTTAAGTCGTAAAACAAACATCAAGATAGTAAAATGAGGAGAGCCAAGTATTCATTTCATTTCACACGTACAGAGCCTGCTTTCACAATCTGTTTATGAACAGCCAAGTCCCCCATAACATGGATATTATATTGTGTTCACATTTTAAGTTGGAATTCTCCTATATTACAGAATGCAGAAACAGCAGTTTCCACTGTCGGTCAAACATCTGTATTCCAAGCAAGAATGTCTGTAACAAAGAAGTTGACTGCCTCACAGGAGAGGATGAAGCTCAAGCTTTGTGCTCAGGTTTCCATTTGAGACATGTTTTTATTGCTTTTCCTTTCACTGTGCTAAGTTACACCTAGAGACTACACAATGCGTATTATTAAATTATTTAACAATTAGCAAAATTGAAACGCATGCAACAATTAGTCTTTCTGATGGTATGGTATGCTCTACATACTAGGAGACTAAGAGAAGGTTGGGTGCTTTTCCTTGCCTTCCTTCTAGAAAAGAACGGCCAGAAAACTAAAGGAAATAAGAAACAGGTGACATTTTAGGAGATATAAAGCAGATTATGTTTTTTGCTTGTTTGGCCATCTATCAAACTGATATCTCATATTTCTGAAGACAATGTAGACAGAGTTGGCAGGAATATCTTCCTCACATGTAATGAATAGTTAATACAATGATTCTTCTGTGCTGTTCTCCTCACTATCGAAAAGATTTTGTTTTGAACTTAGAGGTTTTTCCTTGCTCTGCTAAGAGACAAAGTCTAAAGCCAAAAAGTAAACATTTTTGGTACATGGTAATAGGTAAACTGAACTCGAAAGGTAAACACTCGTCAGTAACATGAGAGCAGACCCAATCCTCAGCCCCTATTTAGGAACTGAATTCAGTGGGCATTTTGTTTGAATAAAAGCTGACAAACCAGATAGGGGAAGCATTTAATTTACCTCTCGTGTTGAGTAATCTCCTTTACTCTATTAAAGGAGGTACACAGAATACAGAAGCAGCATCTAAATCAGAAAGAAAAAAAAAAATAATCCTTTTATCTAATGCACCTTTGGGCTTCAGAAAGCTCCAAAAAGTTGATGGGGCAGGAGGAGGAATGTCTGGTGTTTCCTGGTGGAGGAGAATGGGCTATTGCTTTAGAGATCAGAAAAGAAAGGCCATTTCACAGGGTTCCTTTGCAGAAGGCGAGAAAATAAGAGTAGATTTTGTATAGTTATAAACAAGTGTCTGTCTGCTGGATGTAGGTCACTTGTAGGCTGTGGCAGCCAAAGAGTGCCTAGGAAAGGAAACAGCAGGCACTGTGCTTGAACAACGTTTTTGTCCATGTAAAATGGTGCACACCTACACATTTTAAAAGTGTACCAGGATTTTGGCACACAAACCTACATTTAAGTAATAGAACAATCTTAAATATTTGCAAACATTTTTAGTCTTTTATTATTCCATCACAGGCAGAACAAAGCGTGTTGAAAATTACAGTATGGATACAGGTAAGTAACTAACCAAAACACCCCAAACCTGCTTATTAGTGGCTTTCTAGCTACCAGCCAGCTGGCCGGATCCAGAACACTCAGATATGTGGACTTGATGATTTATGAGTACACACTCAGGGGCTTACCATTTGACTCACTTTCCACTAATTTCAAGAATGCCATAATAATTTATCCTGGCTGAGGATCCACATCTGCATGTTTTGGCAGCTGACAGAGGTAAACCCCAAGCAAATCTATGGGAACTGCTTTAATTCTTTTTTCCTGAACACTAGCAACAGTGGAAAATAAAAAGAAACAATGTGATGCTAAGACATAAGCAATTTTCCAAGCAAAAACAGATGCTGAAAGTTTTGGTCTTTGCTTTCCTGCTGCTTCAGCTACTCGCATACTCACAGCACTTGTGATTTCAAGACAAAGATAAACCTGTCTCCAAACAGAGAATGAATGCCTGAATTCTGAGACACGTTTTTCCTTTTTGTTAAAGAAAGAAAACTGACAAAGACCTTTCTTCCCCAAATACACTGTGGTGTTGTTAATCACACGTTAACTCGACGGAAAAGAATCGTAGGTGGAGAAATTGCAAGCAAGGTAAAAACAAACAAACAAAACAACAAGCAAACCTTAACAAATATGTGCTCATCTGCATTCATTCAGTATCACATTAAATGGGTATTATTATCCTTCTGTTAAAATATGCAGAAATAACAAAATCAGCAACAACACTGGCTTCATGTTTTGCAGCAGTACTAACGCTGCACTGAATGAATGTGAAGAGGAGCACAATTTATAACGTAAAATGCCAGGTTGCAAAAAGGAGCATTACAGGATCCAGCAAAATATTTAAAAATGTAGCTAAAAATGACAATTCTTACAAAACAGAATACAGACAAATGAAAAAAAAATACTCAGTTGTACCAGATCAGATGCTACCTCTGTTCCTCTGACTGGGAATTTCATGATAGAAAGCTGGGGGGAGGGAGGCATTGCACAAAGTCAGAAGATTGAGCAAAACTGCTGTAATTTAGAATATGGACCCTTTATATCCTATACTATATCCTATTTAATTACACCCTGTATATTGTATAGAGCCCAATTTATGGGCAACTTCTCAACAGCAGATTTTGATTTTACAGTCAGCTTTAGTCAAGGAGATGAGGTGATACAAAGGATTGTTTTTCCCTTTATGCATGAAAAATAGTGCAATTATAATTTCACGTTATTTGGGTTTTTGTTGTTTGAATAGGGTGAATTCCCTTGGCAAGTGGCAATTAAAGAAACTGGCACTGAAGGTGCAACAGTGTACTGTGGAGGGGTTTATATTGGTGGCTGTTGGGTTCTGACTGCTGCACACTGTGTCAGGTAAAAACAACAACCTGGGAAATGATTTCTTTGCAAGGTAGAAAGATTAATTTGGGCATTATTGCCCTTCTCAGCTGCTTGTTTGCTAATTCCTGTTTGCCTATTGAATGAAACAACTGAAGACAGCGGCTCACTCACATTACTGGCAGGGGAGATTCAGAGAAAGAGAATTTTGGCTGTGAGTAGAAAGATGAAAAAGCACTGATGAGTTTAACGAGACAGCACTAAACACAGAGGATGGCCTTTAGGGGTTTTGTCCTGTATTAGCTGCAGTACTCAGCAGTAAGTGTCATCAGCCTTGCGTTTGCTACACTTCAGGAAAACCTGGACATCAAGTCCAGAAAGAAACTATATGTACACAATATGAATTTTTATTCTACAAAAACTTTGATAAAACGCAAAAGTTTATGGCTCAGTGAAGCACACAGTGCCTGGGCTAGGTACCAAAACATATTTTATTTCATCGTTTCTTTTCCAGAGCAACTCGAGCTCACCTGTACCGTGTCTGGATTGGACTGCTGGATACAATACGCTACGACAAAGAGACAGACACCTACAGGCTAAAGCAGCTGATAATCCATGAGAATTATAATCCTGCAACGTATGAAAACGACATCGCTCTGATGGAGCTGAAAGGTCACGGGACAGGAGAATGCTCCCTGAAATACAGCACGCCTGCCTGCATTCCCTGGTCAGAGTATATGTTCAACACGGGTGATAAATGCAAGGTTTCTGGATGGGGACTTGAGAAAGGTATTGGATTTAGCTCTTTCTATGAGAATGTATTACTTTTATCACCATCTTTCAAAGCATGGTCAGCTTTCATTTTGAAAATGCTCACGGGAGGCTGAGCACAGAGAGCAGCGGTCGTGCTTTGGCACCGGGCTGCCACTTTGTTCTCTGTTCTGCACTGCTTCCTCTCTTGCCTCAACTATTAAGTAAATTGCTGTGGAGAACACCTCTGTTTGAGAACTGCCCTGACCAAAAGAAACGCTCAGTTCCCTGAGCAGGCTGACCCCTGGCAGCACATACAGTGATGTCGGGAGTGGAGCAGGGAGTGTGGGAGTGGGAGCGGGATGGCAGGAGTCAGATGGCAGCATCTGGAGGACATGCACGTAGCAAGGAAACTGCTGTGCTGATCCCCTACACACTGTTCAAAAGAGCATTTCAGTACCTTGTAGGCACCCAGAGGTGGCTGAAATCACGGATCTCAGGTTTACCTTAGCTGTGGAGAGCTGGTAACGGCGTTGAACACATGGCCCACAGCCATTGCCCCGTCCCCAGATCCCAGCAGTTACAAAACTTGGCACATCCGAGCACATCTTAGCCGTGTACAAGTTCCAAGAGGGCTGCACGGGGACGGAGCAGTGCAATGCAGTTGCACTTTCGAAGATTTGTCTAATGTCACAGCACAATTGCAGCCCGGTGTCAGAGCTGCCACGTGCTTTTTGTGGGGCTTCTTCTGTCCTAACTTGGTAGCAGTCTGTAAAGCAAACACAGAGCTGGGAATTATGGCCAAACGGACAGAGAACAAAACAGAGAATGTTCTTAGCCTTGGAATGTATTGTTCACCTGTATCATCTAAGTCTGGGCCCCTCTTCTCAAAAAAACAAAGTAGAATTGGGAAAAAACGTGACAAGGAGGATTGGAGGCATTTCTCCATTTCGTAGAAAACAATGTACTGGTTTCCCGGTGTATGGAAACCTTTATATGGAAATCATGGAAAAAAAATGAGGAGGACAAGAAAAGGGAAAGGGTAAAAATACAACAAAATGAAACTACTGTATTTAATGCTGCAATTAAACCACGCTGCTTTTATTTGGATACATATGGCCAAGGTACTGCATGACGTATGGGGTGAGTGTTAGTGGCCGTTTAACATAGCTGGCCTATAATAGGTAAGGTTATATTCAATAGGTAAGCAAATATGTAACTTTCAATTTCTGATATTAAATGTCCTGTGCATTTATCATTTTTAACTTAGAAAAGGTTATTCTTTTCTTTTCTAGGTTATACCAAGCAGTATGTGCTCAAGTGGGGCAATGTTAATTTATTTCACAATTGTTCTGAAATGTATCCAGGACGATTTTTTAAGAAAATGGCATGTGCAGGCAAGCATGAACTTTCTTACTATAATTTCGTTGCTATCAAACCCACAGTTTTCTAGGTCTGACGTGACTGGCTGGGAAATCTTTTAGACTTGGAAGATACAATAAACCAAATGCCACTACACAGTGTCACTAGTATACACAAGCACTTTGCAGCCCACCCAACTTCCTCCTACCTTGATTTTATTCTGATCCAGGAACATCTTTAAGCAAGTGCCTTTCCTGGAGGACATTAGTAGTTCTGTTGACTGGGATATGACCATTGATATGCTTGGACATTTGCTACCTGCAAACTGCACCCCAGAAAAAATCCTATAAACTTCTCAAACCAAGATTCGTCTGGCCAGGAAACCAGTTGTCATTCCTAGTACTAAAATAAGCATTTTGAGAACATGTTTTTGCTTCTCAAGTAACAAAAGGTATCACCAAATACACTTCTAAAAGAGCGATGAGCATTCAACTGACAGGACAGATAGTTTCAACTGTTGTTTAACTCTGAAAGTAAAGGCAATATTTAAACAAACTACTTACCAAGAAAAAGAAAATCACAAATGATTTGACTTTTATATCTAGTTTTTTATAAATTCAGCATGAGGTTGACGCAGATCCAAACTTTGGAACCAAGGACTGGTATCCACTGGAGCTAGTTATACAAGTTATTAATTCAACTGAGTAAAGGCAACAAAATCTAGCTTTATAGGAGTAGTCATTCCAACTCTCAAACGTTCACAAGGCTCTTTCTTGGCAATGTAGAGATTTGAGAAAGATGTTACATTTTTTTTGTTGTTACAACAGGGACTCAGTTGAAGAGAGCTGCGCTCCCTCCCATCCCATCATTCACGTTTCTCCTTGGCCTGCCCACCTCTTTCCACAAAGCCTGTACAGCGATGAATTTTGAGGCTCCTACCTCTCCGTGTAGCTCAGATGAAACTGGCCAGTGAATTACTGGGTAGAGAGGACACCAACGGCAGACACCTCAGTATGCACACATCATGATAGCTTCGTTTCCATATCTTCTAATGATATAACATGCAATGTGGCTGAACTCTTCTCTATTGCACAGGGTAAACCATGAAACATATCACTGATGTCCAAGCAAATTAATATTTGGGCCAGTCACAATTACAAAGAAAAGAAATAAGAAGTAATAGACCAAAGAGGTTAGGAACCTCCAGTACTGGTGACCATTTGTCAGGCAGTGACACAGACCTAAAAAAACGCCTGTGCATTCCTTTCTGTGCTCGCTTGTATATGAACTTTAGGTTTTGTTTCCTTTTTTTTGCACCAGGTACTTACGATGGCTCCATAGACAGCTGCAAAGGGGATTCAGGAGGACCCTTGGTCTGCTTTGATGCAGAAAACATGGCGTATGTCTGGGGTGTTGTGAGCTGGGGTGAAAACTGCGGGGAGGCTGGTCACCCCGGTGTCTACACCAAAGTCGCCAGCTATTACGACTGGATTAGCCACCACGTGACAAGGAGTCTCATTTCACGGTACAATATCTGAAGCTCAGGAAACAAAATACTTCCTTGTTGTCATCCATGCGATAATGAACACTAGGCCTTTTTTACAATCAGCAGCCATGTACCTTAGCAACTATGAGTACAAATCTTGAAATAATCTGTTTTGAAAATGCTTAATTCTTTGTGAATACCACAATTTTGCAGAAGCCCGTAGGAAAAGAATTTTATGGTGACATGACTTCACAGCAAAATTCTCAAATAAAAGCATGCTTACTGCAGGGAACTTGAAGTGTCTGTCTTCTTGTCATTATTTTTTTACTCTCTCCATGCTTCACATTATATTTCAGCTGCAGTTGTTGCTTATTTATGTATTTTAAATGTACAACCATAGTGAAAGCAGTGCTTGGGAAACAACTGCAGCAGCAATATGCAAGCATTGCAGAAAGGACAGCAAGCACAGAACTTGAAAGGAATTCCATCATCTCAAGGCCTAGGTCATTAGAAACCCTCAGGATGCTGCTCTGCTTGGCAGTCAATTCTGTAGGCTTACTGAGCAATCAGACTTCAGACCCCCTGTTAACTGACGGACTGAATATGATCGTGATGTTTGTTACTCAAAGATTACTCTGGTGGTAATTCTTTCAGCTAAAAACTCAGACAATTTTTAATGTAGTTAGTACTCTGTGTCTGATCATCTAGCTTAGGGCAATTTTTGTATTAATTTAACCACAGCCGATCACAAAGAACAGAGGAAATTCAAGACTTAACATAAACTAAATAAAAAGTATCTTTACTGTCTTAGGTTGCCTATGTACATGTATGTGTATTTCCAACATCTGACAAACTCTTGACATCATATAGGGTTTTCTTGTGTACATATTTATAAAACAATACAAATACATAAAAAGTCTGTATGTTATGCATATAGATTTAATTCTACACAAACAAGTTACAGACCTTAGCTTAAAATGAATACTTGAAGCCAGAAAAAAAAAAAAAAAAGAAAAAAAAGAAAGTTTGCTTCCTACATCAATATACAGAAGCATGAAACAATAATGTGAAAAACAAACAAACAAAAACACCAGACCACATCCTTACAAGGGCCAGATCCTGTACTGTGCAGCCAGGGGGAATTGTGCCACTGCATTAACTGACACGGAAGCTGAGACATTCAGCAAGGGTTATCCACAAAAAGAATTATGCAGAAGGTAGGCAAGGCTGCAAGGCAACCAAAAGTGATGCTGGCACTGTGCTCTTAAAAGGGCCAGAATTTGTTTTTTTGATTGGTAGTTTCAACACAGAACTGTTAAATGACTTCAGGACCAGCTCAGTCCCGTCAAACCCCTAAAGAGTTTTGTAACATACTTCACTGGATTCTAATTTACAAGAGTTTTAATACCTCTTTTACTTTATCTCTCTCAACGAATTATCCCATTGAATCAATAGCATTTGTTCACACAAGTTGTTGACGGGGGGAGGGAGGTGCTTTTTGTGTGTTTTATTGCATTTTTGCTGGTGGTGGTTATGCTTTTTAATAATTCACTGCTGTCTGCTTCAGACAGAAGTTTTACGTTTTCCCTGACTTTTCTTTATCTTCCATTGTCTCGTAGAAAAATCAGCACGAATTTGTCAAGTAAGGACCCTTTCAGTCTGAAGTTAAGGGTATGAATTACTTCTCTTATCTGCCCCTAACAAAGCTTCCTATTTAGGAACGCATTTAAGCATACTCCTTCCTTGTAAATACTTTGCTGAACCACGGTCTTTATGGAGCAATCACAGGGAAAGGCTGTTTGCAGGACAGGTGTAGGAAGAGCTCCCTCTTTTGTTTGACTTAGCATACTTCAACTTTTTCCACCTCTTTCTTCAGTTACCTCTGGTTAATACTAAATCCAAAGAGGTTGCAAAGAAAAAAACAGTATTTATCGTGTATCTTCTCTCTCTGACTGTCTATCTGGAGAGTTTTCCCTCCATCTCCCGCTTTTCACCACAGTTACTTTTCTCCCGAGACCCTGCTGTTGGCACGCTGGGGCCAATCCCACGCCACCTTAAAACAAAAATTTCCCTACAAAAACGAAACCAGCTCCCACACGGCTCCACTTCACCCCTCTGAGGAGCACGTAGGATTTAAATCTATAGATATATAAATATAGCGGCCTCATTTGGGTCGCTTTTCTGCGCCACAGCCCCAGCGCTGAGGCACGGTCACCCCTACCCCGCCGCCCCCTCAGCTTTTGGGGCATCCCCTCAGGTTTGGGGGCGTCCCTTCAGGTTTGAGGGCGTCCCCTCAGGTTTGGTGTCGCCGCCTCAGCCTTGGCAGCGCCTCCCCAGAGGCGGGCTCGGGGCGGTGCTCGGCGAGCCGATGGCGGCGGGCGGGCGGCGGGGGCTGGAGGCGAGCGGCCGGCCCTGGGCATGGCCGGCGCCCCGCTGCTGCTGCTGCCGCTGCTGCTCTGCGCCTGGCCGGGTGCGAGCCAGGAGGCTCCGCGGACCCCCGACTGGCGGCTGACGCTGAAGACGATCCGCAACGGGGTGCACAAGATCGACGTGTACCTCAACGCCGCCCTGGAGCTGCTGGGCGGCGAGGACGGGCTGTGCCACTACAAGTGCAGCGACGGTGAGGGGGCAGCGGGGGGGACATGGCCGCCCATGGGCGCTGACTGGAAGCGCCGCGCCGCGGCCGTGCCCTCGCCTCCCTCGTCGGTGCGAGGCAGCGAAAGGAGGTGAAGGGTCGCCTCCCGGCTCCGGATTGCGATCCGGATTGCGATCCGGATCGGGTCGGGACGCCAGGGTTGCGCCCTGCCGGGGGGACGGGGCTTCAGCGGGCTGTGGGGGTGCAAACGCCCGGGCGCTGAGGGTTGTCGGGTCCGTTTGGGTCCCTGGTTGTCGTTTAACCCTTAGGATCGGCGGTGCTGGCTGTGTACAAAGCGTGGAGCACCTTAAAGCTCATTAATGCTTCAGAGAGCCCTTCCTTTTAAATATAATCCTTGAGCCGTCTCAAGCCCAGCAGATGGCTGCGGTGAGTTTTGACGGCACTAAAATTCTGTGGAAAAAACATGTTTGAGGCATTATAAATCACCTTTTGCAGGATCAAAGCCCTTTCCTCGCTACGGGTATAAACCTTCGCCACCAAATGGCTGTGGATCCCCTCTGTTTGGGGTTCAGGTAAGTCCATTTGGGGGTTTCTTTGTGTGTGTGGATTTTCACACGTGGACTTTCTGTGATGCGGGTGTTTTCTTCCTCCCATATCCCAAGGGTGAGCCATCAGCCAGGTACTGCATCCCTGCCTTTATCAGCTCCAGCACGTGCTTTGGTAACAGCACGTGGGAAATAGTAGTATTATAAATGAACAAAACGTAAATATATTCATAAATACTATAGGGATAAAATAGTGATGATGATTAACTTCTCATTTTTTAACCAATAACGTTTCATTCTCACAGTCCTGAAGGCACTGAACAACTGAACAGTAGCCCTGTGAGAGTGGAGGTTTTGGCTCCCACCTTACCAACACTAATACATTTTTCTTTAAAGAAAATATGAGTTGTGTTACATACCAGGTCTGACTGAGATGGAGTTAACTTCCTTCACAGCAGCCTGCATCACACAATGTTTGGGATGTGGGGCCACAACAGCATCGATAGGTAACAGGCCACTGGTTCTGTCTCTTGCTGAGCAATGCTTGCACAGCATTACAGCTTTCTCTTTTTTCCCCGCTCTGCACAGAAGGCTGGCTGGGGCTGGGCAGGAAGCTGGGAGGGGACACAGCCGGGACAGCTGACTCAGGAGGGATATTCCGTACCGTACAGCATCGTACAGCATCGTGTTCAGCAGGAAAACTGGCGTAGTGAAAAAAGAAGGGAGCAAGAGGAAGGAATTACCTTCCAAGGTGGCTGTTGCTCAGGGACAGGCTAGGCATCAGCCTGCTTTGTTTTTTTTTCCCCTCTTTTGGTCACCTATTAAACTGTTATCTAGAACTATGTGTTGTCTTGCATTTCCTATTCTCTCCCCTGTCCTGTGAGGGGGCAGGGGTTAAGCAGGCAGCTGTGTAAGTGTTTGGCTGCTGGCCGGGGTCAAGCCAGCACAGCTTACTCGCGGTGAACAACAAACTACAGAGATAACTGAATGACAGCTGGATAGGTTGCATTAGTTCTTAATTTCTAACTTTTGTATTCTATCATATTTATAGCCCGAATCTTTCTTATGTAATATCTCAAGATTCCAACCTTAATTGTACCACCAATGTGATTTTCTCCACAGTTTGACATTGGGATCCCTTCGATGACAAAGTGCTGCAACCACCACGACAGATGTTACGATACTTGTGGCAATAAAAAAAATGACTGTGATGAGGAATTTCAGTCCTGCCTCTCCAAAATTTGCAGAGATGTGCAGAAGACACTTGGAATATCAGAGAGCGTGCAGGGTAAGCCTGAAAAATGCCTTTGTTTTTCCGACTGTAGCTGAGCTTGTTTGGCAAAGACTCTTTGTGCAGCACAGCAACGCCACGTTTTCTTAAGCTGAAGCTACTGCTGAAAGATGCCTTGTTCAGCCCCTCTGTCATGCAGCCCAGACACTCGTACAGCTGAGCAATGACACAGCATAGGAAAATGATCAGGGGAAAATGGAGAAAAAATAATGATTCCCGTGTAGGAGTAGCTGGCTGGGAATATAACCTGATCAAAACACAAGTATAACTGTAATTGTTGCATTTTTTGTGGTGTAGCTCAATATTCACTGTTTTGCTGGCTGAGTTCTAAACGTCTACTACACGTCATTGCTAGTAAACAGTGGGACAATACTGAATTGTCTCCTTTTATGAAACAAGATACTAGAATAATATATTGTTACAGCGGAAGCAGTTGACGCTGTCCCTTAGTGCATACATTTTAGGTTTTTCCTGAACAGCCCATAATCCTATGATTGGATTCCTTCTGATTGTTGGCCTGCATCTGATTAGTGCATGACATAACCACACTTAACTTGGACAATGGCACTTTTACAGTAAGTAGTCCCACCAAGAACAATCAGATTTTAGAACAAGCCTCTGTTTGAACTTCTCAGATCCACACAACTGCAGAGAAGTCGTCATGTTCGTGCTTTGTGTCAAAACTGATGAATGTTTGCTCAGTTCTGTTGAGTTGCTGTTAAAGGTAGCAACCTTTGCATAAATTGGAATGCAAAAAGTGAGGGATAAAACAGTTCTTTTACCTTGCCAGAACTAAGTGATGTTTCTAACACTGATAACATACCATATTCAATGAACTTTCTTGCTTGTTTTCATTGGCATAAGTAAAATCTTCATTCACAGCGTTAATGATTCTGTATTGGTTCAGTCTTTGGTTTGACACTCTGTTTGACACTTTCAGTCTTTGGTTTGCTATGCCCAGAGCAGATTGCTTTTTAAAATCCTTCTCAGTTTACCAGTCATGTTTAATAGTTTCATATTCTATCTAAAGACTGCTTCTCACTTAACTTCTGTCTGTTTACAGCTTGTGAATCAACTGTGCAGCTGTTGTTTGATGCAGTTATACATTTAGGATGTAAGCCATACCTGGACAGCCAGAGAGCTGCCTGTATGTGTCGGTATGAGGATAAGACAGATCTCTGAAAGACACGGACATCTTACGGTTCAGAATGAAGTAAAAGACTCAGCTGGAATGAAGCAAGACTTTGGCTAAAGCTTTACACTTTCCAGCAAGTAATATATTAAATGCTGATGTGAATATACTGGTTTGAAAGTTACTGTGATATTCTTCCTCATGTTTAAAAAAAAATGTATCAAGTCTTCATTATCTTTCCCTTTACACTAGAAGTGTGGAAACTGAAATTCGATTCCTTTGGTGGATGTACACCGAGGGTATGCTATTATAAAACATCAGTGCTATTTTAAATTAAAATAAAAATGCACAGTGAGTAAATCAGAGGCACAGAAGAGTTGAATTCTCAGGTGATTTTTAACGTAGGTCAAATGTTAGGTTTCCTAGTAGTTGATGCTTCTGATAAGATCTATCAGGAAAAAGTGTTTTGTGTGAGTTAATATGGCATCTTGCACAGCCAATACTTCCATGCTTTTGGTACAGTGGCCTTCAGTTCTTACGGATGTGTTCTGTCCTGTGGGTTTGTTTTAAAACAACAAAAAAGCGCCCTAAGCAAGGGTATATATCTGCACTATATATTTCTACCTGATTCTGTATCAAACTTACTTTTGCAGCACTTTTCAGATCAAATAAGTTGATCCTTCTAAGGCTTGACTGCTAAAATGAACAGTTTGCGACCTAAGGATATACTTCTGATTTGAGAACCTGCTGGAATGTATTTGTAATGTTACATAATTTTAAAATCAATTCAAGTGTTTATTTTTCAAATAAAACGTGTTGTGTATTATATGCATAGAAAGGATATATTGTTCAAAGAGGTTGATTTATATTTGTTTTGTGGCACCACTTTGTTATTGTGTTCATCTTTGCTTTCATTTAGTTAGTTCTGATTGAAAACTAGAAGAAGGTTCCATGGATAGGGTCAGCATGTCCAACAAACCATTTTATTTAAAATGCCTGCTGTGACACTGGCAGAAATTTGAGCTTGTATTTCTGTCGTGTATTCCCATGACCTCTGTGAAGCTGACAAACATCTGAGCCTTTATTTCTGTCATCAATTTCTTCTGTGACATCTCTAGCTGAAATCATCAGATGTCTGTATTATTTGGGATTGTCCTCCGTCCTGATCTTTTGTTGCTAATCTCCAGTTGTCAGACCTCCGTTAACTTTTGCATTGGATCCCGTCCTCCTGCTCTGTTTTGCCTTAGAAATCCACTGAAGATAAGTGAAAATCATGATACTGCATCGGTGAACAGGGAACAGAGACTGTGTAGAAAGCCTAAAATTTACCTGACTCATGGATTGTGATTTCTTTCTGGAAGTGCTTTTATATGTTTTTGCTTTTTTTTTGTTTTGTTTTTCACTAGAGCTTACTGTACGTGATGCAATATAAGTGCCTCAGAATAAAGTTCAAGTTCTTTGGCCATGCTTTTGTGTTTGTGACTACTACGTAATGCTGCAAGAGACATGCTACTGCCAAGTTTTACAAAACTGTGTTTGAAGAACTCGTGGTTCCTCCAAATTTGGTGAAATTTATTCTGTCATGGAATTGAAATGAGTCTGAATTACTCTCACTGCTTAAAATTAAAACTATGATGCATTATCACAGTGAGTGCAGAATAATATCATAGGTAAGCCAGGTAAAAGTGAGCTTAAACTATGTGCTTCTATGAACATAGAAGAAAAAACTGTTGGAAAGTGCTGGGCTTTGTTCCCTTCTGTATTAACCTGCAAATATACCATTAAAGGATTTCATAGTTTCCCTCAAACTATTTATAATACTAAAAAGAGCCTTTACATGGCTAGATAACACAACAGATGACATGTTAATAGTTCTGATAATAAACCAAAGGAAGCATTTATTTGAGGGAGTCTTTGCCTAAGTTTTGCCTGTAGCAGAAATCCTTGGTTATAGTTTCCTGCAAATTATATGAAACATTACAGGTTACAATGCCAAAGGGAAACCTAGATATCACCCTCATGTGATTTAACAACTTAAATATATATATATTGCAGTTTTGTCGTTTGGCTTGTTACTGTGTGCTTTCATGTAGGCAATAGCACTATTTTTAAATGTCTCTGTGATTTTTTTTTTTTATTTTTTACAGGTTTTAATACGTCCCTCAGGCTCTTTTGCCTGTCTGGATGACTTGAGCAGCACTAGCACGTCCAAAATCTAACAACCTTCTTCAATCTGCAGTTTTGATACCTCCACAATGCTTTCTGAATAAATAAATAAATAAATAATACCCACTTAGAGTGGAGCTACTGCAACAATCCAAGACTTTCTAAACATGTACGTGCAGGTATAACAAAAACATATTAAAATAAGCTGGAGATGCACGCCAGAGTCAAACATTACCTCCGTCTTCCTATGTGTGCTCAAATTACTGGTGACTCAGCTGAACGCAATGGCTGACTGAGTATGATCTTAGCCACTAGCAAAACAAAGTGATAAAAAAAAAAATGTTTACTTAAAATGGGCTTCTTGAGATCTAAGCTAACTGCAGGGCTAAGGAATATGGCTGACGTGAATGCAAACTGCTGAACAGAACTGTTTCAGAGCCCAAAATTTAGGCTCTCTGTTTGCTCCTTCATACACAGTTACTGCAGCTGGGGGCTTAGGGGCAGCTCTGCTGAGGGGTCTGGGGGCTGCAGTTTGAAAAAGAAGTGAATCAGCTTGCTAAGAGACTAAATGTTTTACAGTGTAAGAAAGATGCTGTTGTAAAATAGCATTCTGTTTTGACAGAAGTACACTCAAAACCATTTTAAACAATTTTATCTTGATGTAGCTGACTACAGCAGCTTGAGGATGACAAGTCCAAACAAGGGAAAAATAAGCAAAGGCAGTTAAAAACACCCATAGCTCCACCAAAAGGGAGACACCTCGTCTAAACCATGTTATTCACGGAACAAACCTGTGTAAAACAAGCCCGACAAGATAAAAATACCCCAAATCCCCCTTTGAATTTCCCTCCTGTAGCAGCATGGATCTCTAGGAGCTTGTTCACACTTACACCTACCTCCTTCGGTGCCTGTAGCAGCGCTGATCTCCAGAAGCCTAAGAATACCCTAGGGTCAGTGAATTCAGACCCACAGCATTACAAATCTCCTAAACTCTGCTACAGAAGGCTGGTTTTGTCCCCAGACCATCCCGGCTCTGTCACCACCCCGGTGATGGGTGCCCAGAAGGAAGGGGCTGACAAGATGGGCGTTTGTGGAGGTACCCAGGCAGGCTTTGTCAGCCCCTTGGCTCTCTCCTCAGCCACGACCAAGGGCAATGTGCTACACCAACAATCTAGGGTTACAAACCCAACTCCAACCTAACCCCTCAGGGCTCCCCTCACGCCCGGGCACCCCGAGGAGGGCGCATGTCGGGCGCCTCAAGGCGAAGGAAGCAGCCCGCGCCTTTAGGGGGACCCCTCGCACGGTCCTGAGAGCCTCCTCGGCGCCGAAGGGGACGTCTCAGCAGACTCCGGACTCCATCCCGAGGAAGCCATTCCTCGCGTTCATCCTCGAGGCTCCGGGTGCAGGCTGAAGGCTTCTCCTTCCTTCTCCCCCCCCCGTCCCCGCGTCCTTCGGAGGCGGCCGCCATGTCGGGTAGGTAGGAGGCGGAATGGCGCCCGCCCGCCCCGGCGCCCTAAAGCGGCTTCTGGGGGGGGACCGGGGTGAGCCGGGAGAGGGGCCCGAGCCTCATGGAGGGGAGCTCTCGGTTTCGGTGAGACGAGGCTTGTCGTTAAAGGTTCCTGCCCGCACTGCTCGGGCTCGGGTGCTGAGCCCTGCGGCTGAAGCCGGGCACCTGAAGGGCCGGGGCGGGTGAGGGGGGACAGGCAGCAGGAGGGGGCTGCGCCCCTCAGGGTGAAGGGTGCTCCTCTGGGCGCCCCCCTCTTTGAGAATACTCCACACTTTCTGGGCTTTAAACAAAGGCACTGTCGTTTTGCTGCATATAATAAAACCTTGCACTGGATGTTTTAAATTTGCAGCCCTTGGCATTCTCCTTTTGGTAGCAGGAGGCAAAGCTCCCCTTGGGGTACAACATGCTGTTTCTTCCTTGGCTGTATTTTCAGTGTGTTTTGTGTTCCCCAAGATGCCATCAGGCGTGCTGTAGAGTCTTTGTGCCCTGTGGTGGCTGCTGGTGCTTTCCAAGCGTCTCTTTGAAACGTTATGAGATTAAAATGTAGCCAGGACAACGCGCTGTCAGGTCCCAGGGTGAATTCAGTGCCCACCTGGTTTTGGATCCCTCTGAAAACAGTCCACAAGATTTAAAATGAGTAGACCCATTGAGAACAAACAGTTTTTAGAATGAGCCTGTGTGAGACAAGCAGAAAGTTTTTCATATATATATGTATTTAAGTAGTATTTACTGCAGAGTGGCAGCAGCAATAAGAAGCTCAAGGCTAGCCGACTAAACGGAACTAAAAGAACAAGTAAAACATCCTTCTCGCATTTCCTTTGGCCCAGGCATTCTGTGGTCTTTTGATATCTGTATGTCAGCATTTTCTGTCTAAAAGTTTGACTGTAACATTTTTAAGGTCTGTTAGGGTCTTTAGCTTTCCCCCCCACCCCCTCTATTTAAGTTGAGGCAAAAGCTTCAGACAGATCTCAGGTACACAAGCGAAAATATGACGTCAATTTAAACATACAGCTCTCTGGCTCATATTTTAAACAAAACCACAGGCACAGGTACTTTTGCTACACTTTATCTATACTCATTACTCAGTATTTCTGTCATTAATCTGACCTAGGTGTTGTTTCAAGCAAACTGAAATAGCTCCTTCTGCATTGGGTCACTGGTGATATTTATAAAACCCAACACTTGCAAGCATAATAAATATTTACAAAGGGGAAGTTTATATGTAAATAGTAATGCTTAAAGTAAATAGTAATGCTGACTCGTGTTGAGCTGTGCCCCAGTCTCCTTTGCTATGGAGTTCAATATAGGGGCTTCTAAAGTCAGTTCTAGATTTCTGCAAGTTTTTTCTATCGTCTTTATAAACTTTTCTTCTCTATCAGTGCATACATATGTTAGTTCACTTTGCAAAAGACATTAGTAAGATGCAAAAAAAATGGGGAAAAAAAACAACTAGTATCGTGTATACAAAACAGTTTGTAACATATGCACGTGTGTGTGTGACCATGTCTTTTTTCTGTTCCAATTGCAGGCCATGTTCAGTTGGATAGCAGATCTACATTAACCACCACAGGTTAGTATATAGCTTTCATAATGGGGTAGTTAGTCTCCAGTGGTAGTAGGAGGAGCTGTGATTTTATAGCCTACAGAGATGTTTAAGCAAAAAGATTAAATATTTTGGCCTAGACATCTGCAGGTCTTCAGTTTTACAGCTTCTGAACATGTGCATGTTCCCTGTTGTTTCCACAGTGTTACCTTTATTTGCATTCTTCTACTGGAGATACATATATCTATATAGCTTAGCAGAAGAAAAGGTACCAATCTTGCATCTTTTCAACTGTTGTTAGCTACATGTATGGTTATACTGCCTTCTGTGACCGATATGCTGCGTCCCAACCTCAAAGAGAACACTCCGTTCTGCATGAACAGCACCACTGAAACAAAACAAAACCAAACATGAATACATAGCTATATAGATAGCTAGCTAGATATAAAACATTCACATCTTGATCACCTAAAATTCAGACTGTTGGGGTCAGAATTTTAAGGGCAGCCTGCAAAATTTTGGGGTACAAATGCTAATGAAGCTGTTAAACTGCATGCCTTCTCAGCTGATGTGTGAATGAGCTTTTGGTTCATGCCAACAGCTAAACTTTATGGCTGGATGCACAGTTTAAAATTGTTGCTCTTAATGATTTTTTTTTTTTAAATCTCTCTAACAGACAGAAATCAGAACATCACCGAAGTAGATGCGCTTGATAAAAGGTAAAGTTATGATGGCAATGATAGAGAAACAACCCACTGAAGTCAGTTGAAAGTTGCCTACTTTTTATTAAGAGTGTGAATGGATTGGATTATTCATTCAACCCTACCCATTTATAGAATATGTTCCTAGTTTTAACTACATGAGATGCAGATCTATTCTTAAATTCTGCCACAGATCTTACAAAAATTTTTATTAACCAGGTGCTCATAATAAAGTGGAGAGGTAGAAATACTTAATGAAACACTTCGGTCACTCTGCAGTGAAACAAAAGCATTTTGGAATAAACTGTGATCTTTAAGTAACTTCTGCAGGCAGGTGTTCTGAACTTCTTCCACAAATTGCACCAAAACTGAACATTGCAGGAAATAAGCAGTAACATGCCAAATATTAAAGCTCTGCCTACAGACAGTTCTAGGGCAGCATGACCTGGAGTGTCATTCTGTACGCTTGTATCACTGGCCTTATCTGTTGCCAGGGCTATCACCAAAAGTGCTTTAGCTTCTGTTGCCCTGCACCACCGCCTCTTGTCAACAGAAGCAGCAAGATTGTATGCTTTGTCCCTCTAAATACATCCATGCCAAAGCTTGGAAAGGACCTTTTGGATCCAGGCGTACAGTCCATAGCATGCTGTCACAGACATCTATGTTGTGTGTGCTCATAAAACAATAAAATCACTGAATGCTGCTCCGAACTCTTATCTATTTGTTGCCTTAATATTTAAAACTCCTCTACCTAGAAGCTAGGTTGGTTGTTTGTGCTTGTACCAGCACTATCTCTCAGCTTTAGTGTTTCACTGCTAAACACTCAGATGAACAGTTGTATCATTTGAGCTTTTATTTTGGAAGGGTAAATACTACCAACTCATTCTCCTCTTGCAAACAGTGTGTATACCACCTTGTCAGCCACTGTACACTACATAGCCTATTGCTTATGATGCAGCACTCGGTTTATTTAGATCTTGAAGCAAACCTCACACAGTTAGAATTCCAAATAAATACATATGTACCATCTAACTATGCTAAAATAATGGTTAGCTAAACATATAGTGTGGAGAACTGGAGCCAAATCTGAAGCTCTCTTATATGCCTTACTGTGTTACTAACATGACAGCCTCCTGAAAACTGTAAATGCAAATACGTTGTAGAGAAACTGTTCAACACTACCTGATAGAGCCTTTAACCTACCCAGTGCTAGTTTTTACTGAACTTTTTAACGTGCCCAAGGTTTTCAGAAAGACCTAATGATTTAGGTTCTTTCTATATCATTACACATCTTGCATTTCTGAAATTGGATTCTCAAAGTCTCTAGTCAATTACAGAAGTCTCAGCCAGCAGGAATACAGGAAGGGAATTCAGGTAGCCACTAACTCACTCATCAAGAAAATTTTCCATCCCTGGCAACAGACAAACGTATGACCCTGCAGAGCAATACAAAATGAACCACCGAAGAAGAGGAGTTGCACTGATCTTCAATCATGAACACTTTTATTGGCAGTTAATGCTACCAGAAAGACGTGGGACTTCTGCAGACAGACACAATCTGAAACGCAGGTAAGAAACTTGGTTTCTCCACCAAAGCTTAAAAAAGTAAACTTCAGAAATAAGCAGTTACCTAAATCTTATGTTTAAGAACAGAAGAAAATATTTTTGCAGACTTAAGCACCTATGCAACCTCAGCAAAGAAAACCGTAATAAAAAAAGCTTCAAGGGACGTTCCTCTTAGTCACAGAAACTACTGGCACAAGTCCCCTGATTTGAGAGGGTCTTCAAAGTAACGTTGGGTACTACACCTGCACTGGACACGCGTTTGAGACCAACATCAAGTTCACTTTCTTTTTATTTCAATAAATAATGTGTAAACATGAGTATTAGTTCTCTCACAGTGAAAGCAGTTGAGTTGGTAGGAACTGACATATAATTTGTGAAAAGGTTTTTTTACTCATGCTTGTGTGTTTTAACAACAGCTTGACAGACCTTGGATTTGAAGTCAGAGATTTTGAAAACCTGAGAGCAGATGATGTGCTGCAGAAAGTTCATGAAGGTAGGAGACTATATATTGGTTATGTCTATTTGTAGCAGAATTTTTCTTCTATTCATTATGTTCATCTAGCTTAAAATACTTTTTGTGCACAAGTGGAATTGCTTAACGGTAAAGGGACATAAAGTGTTAGACTGAAGACACTTTTATTGCAATGTAAGTGATCTTTGGCAGAACCAACAAAGTTGCTAAGAGCTGAAAGAAGTTAACTTGCAGCTAGAAGTTATTAATATTCTTTTTACTTTTAGTTGCCTTGCTCTTCAGCCATGTGTAATTATCTTACCTTCACATCTCTGCAGTATTGCACTATCTGAAAGTAGGGTTCGTTTGAAAAACGATTGATCTGAGATTAAATCATAGGATACAAATGTGCGAAGTTTTTTACACCTGAAGATTACTTTCTAGTCCTCTAAACACTGCTTGATATTTCAGCCTCTCAGGATGACCACAGCGATGCTGACTGCTTTGTTTGCGTATACTTGAGTCACGGTGAGAATGATCACGTTTATGCATACGATGGCCAAATCAAAATTGAGACAATCACAAACATGTTCAGGGGAGACAAGTGCCCGAGTCTGGTAGGAAAGCCGAAGATCTTTATCATTCAGGTAAGGTTTCTGAATTCAATGGAATTGACACTGACCCGTGTCATCTTCTTGTAATAGACAAATCATTTTTTCCTGAAATAGTCTTTACGTAAGAGAGAGTTTCCTTTTTATTTTTTTTTTTTCGTTCCACGATCAATACTCAGCGTCTCTTTTAAATTGAATTTGAATTTAATTTGAATTTAAAGAATCAATTTAAGGCTTTATTGGCTCAGAAATACTGCTTGTGTTAAGCAGTCAGATAAAACCCATTCGTAATCTCCTGTTTCACTTCTTCATTCAAGGGATAGGGCAAGTTGGAAGGGATCTCAGGAAGCCTGTGGTCCAGCTTCCTGTCTGCAGCAGCCAGCTATGGGGTCAAACCAAGTTACTTGGGGCTTCAGCCTGTCCTTATCCAGGTTACAACTAGCAAACTCAAATGAGAACCAGACTGTACTTTAGTTGTTCATAGAGTAATTTTAAGAATTACCTTTTTTTCAAATGAAAGCTGACGTAAGCACAAGGCTGCTACAAAAATCACTATATCGATAATAATTTTTTCATTAGGACTCATTTAGCTTTTTTTTTTCTTAAATCTGATGCCAAAGATGGAAACTATATGCATATTTCATATTACAAGTAGTACTTGGAAACATTTATAAAATATACTAATCGAAAAGCAAATCAACTTAGTTCAGTTCATAAACTGAGTTCTTTTTTCAGCAAAAAGAACAATCAGTGTAACATTTACCTTCGGAAATCACAGAGAAAACAGCAAGGACAGAACTTCAGCACTGTAAAGGAAAGAAAATTTTCACGTTCCTCTTACGTGATATCTCTTAACTAATGCCTGTTACCTGCTTTGTACCTTTTAAGTGTGTTCTTACCTTCTTATTCTCCCTGTATAGCTTTTTCTGCAACACTGATAATACCGGGTTAATTTACTGACTTCTCACCAAAAAAAATAATCCTGCAACTAACAGCTAGACAGTGTACGATGATGGCTGTGCTTCAGAGCATTTATTCAATGCTTGTGCAGGCAAAAGGTTAGGTGAGGTGATCCATTCTCTAGCTGAGCAAGTCTAGTGCAGGGTTGTGAGGATGGTTTGGGAGCTGGAGGTTCTCTCTCATACGAGGAGAGGCTGAGATCGTTCAGCCTAAAGAAGAGAAGGTTCGGGGGGATCTCATCAGTGTGTATAAATACCTGATGGGAGGGAAGGAAGAAAAGGAAGCCAGACCCTTTTCAGCAGTGCACAGTGACAAAACAAGGCAGTGGGCACAAAAAATGCACGGAACCCCATCTCAACACAGAAATTTTAGTTTAAAAATAAAAAAAATAAAAATATGTGGGGTGGTCAAACAGCAGATGTCACCCAGAGAGGTTGTAGAGCTTCCTTCCATCCTTGGAGATGCTCAGAAGCCAGCTGGGGTATAGTCCTGTCCTGGACAACTTGCTTTAGCTGATCCTGCTTGAGCTAAGAGGCTTGGGTGAGATGATCTCAAGAGGTCCCCCATCCAATCTCAATGATTCCGTGATCATCTCAGAGCTTTTAGTGGGCTTCATCACCGAGATTTTAATTGCTAGAGATCGAAATGGGTCTTTATGGATCCGCAGTCACGGTTAACTTGGAACATACTGAATAGGAGTCCCCTCTGCTTAAAAGCATCGTAGTAACAAAGGTGAGCTTCACGGAGGTGAAAGCAGAATGACCCTTCTCTCTCCAACAGGCATGTCGAGGTGATAAACACGACGATCCAGTTATTGTTCAGGATACAGTAGACGGCAGAGAAGAAGCCATTGTTAATGAGACTGA
The DNA here is from genome assembly GCF_047663525.1 of Anas platyrhynchos. Lineage (NCBI taxonomy): Eukaryota > Metazoa > Chordata > Aves > Anseriformes > Anatidae > Anas > Anas platyrhynchos. Next base: position 7,599,894 of record NC_092590.1, read on the forward strand.
AGTGGATGCAGCTGGTGTCTACACCCTGCCTGCTGGCGCAGACTTTCTCATGTGCTATTCTGTGGCACAAGGTAAAGTTCTAGTATTTTACATGGGTGCGTCTGGTACTTCAATAACAAGCTTCAACACTTCCTCATTCTGCAGCCAAAACGAGTACAGTTCCAGGTCATCTGTTTTGCATATCTGATAAGTGACGTCTGTCTGAGAAGGAGCCCCATATGTTAAGGAAAAAGTAAAAACAAACCATCAAAATTGCTGTTAATTTGCCAAGCAGAGGCATTCTCATCGTAGTCTTGTTGCTGAGCTGTCTGCTGACAGCAAGCATTTCCCTTTTCTCTAAGACTGTGGTATGCTGGTGGCTTTTTAGTTTCCCTGTAGTATGACTGTCTTCCCCTGTCCACCACAGATCTTTGTCCTCGGTCCCATCTGCTCTCTTGCAACTTGCAGATAACAGTTCTGTGGTCAATGAGCTACCCATTCCTGAACCACACTCCGCTTGGCTAAGCACTTAAGTGATCTCAAGGACATTTCCTGTCTACAGTTTCTAGAAAAATTGCATAATTGACATGATACGATTTACACCCCTTATTAATCTCAACGATTACACTTAATGGGATAGCAAGGAGTAACTTGTTAATGTTTATTGGGTTAATGTTTAACTTAACCCACTTAAAACTGAATATCATTTTATGTTCTACAACAGGTTACTTTTCTCACCGTGAAACCATAAATGGCTCCTGGTACATTCAGGATTTGTGTGAGGCGCTGAGGAAGCACGGCTCTTCCTTGGAGTTCACAGAGCTTCTTACTGTGGTTAACAGGAAAGTATCGCATCGCAAAGTGGATGTGTGCAAGGACATAAATGCTATAGGAAAAAAACAGATTCCTTGTTTTGCCTCAATGTTAACTAAAAAATTGTATTTTCATCCAAAATCTAAGTAGGTTGCTAATTAACAATGCCAGTCTTTAATACTGGCTGTAGGAGTGAGAAAAACACTACCTTAGATCAGGAGACAAATATTCTATACAATTATTTGCAAAAACACTGAGATCAAACCTTATAGTTGGTATATGCAATGGTTTCTAAATTCTTAAAGTGATTTTAAAGATAGTATTACAGCTCTGTGCCTCTCAGGGAAAATGGGAAAAGTCGACTGGTGCACGACTAGTAAAAGGTGCTCAGATTTCATTGGAATTGGTACTGTAGATAACTTTTAAAGAAAAAAGTAAGATTTTTGCTTGCTTGCTTTCTAATTATGGCACATTTTTACTATTATGGCACATTTTTTACTATTTCCAAACCTTTTTAAATACTGCGTTAGGTTAACTTTTCTTGCTCAAAGAGCACTGTTTACAGGGAATATATTTGTAAGACATCTTTTTTAAATCTGTGTGCGGTTGTACCCGCCTTACAGTTTTTAGTGATTTATCGAGGATGATTTTTTAAGACTTTTTGGATTCACTTTTCTCTCAACGCTAAAAAGGAACTTAATTCCTTGAGTGCAACTCGTTATTAATGCAAATAAAGTGCTTCTTTTGCTTGCACATCACTTACATTTGTGCTAAAATTAAAGCTTGCTGGTGCTTTGCAAGGAGTAAAGCGAGCAGTAGTGAGGTGAGACCACAACTTTGGGTACAAATACACTCCATGGTGGTGAAAGCTCATCTCGTATAGATCTCAAAGCAAATCATTTATAGGGTCCAGGGTCGCTTACAACTCTGCTGGATATCTTTAGCAGCTCTGTAAATTACAACATGTACGCACCTGTATACTTCAGGCCATGGTGTTGGATCAGCCTCTGCCTCCCCTCAGCTCCAGAGCTCGGCTGTAACTGTCCCTTTGCATACAGAACCGACAGCACGTTTGTCACCATGAGATGTTTCAGGTTGCTGCAACTGCAGCATCAGTGATTTCAATTCTGTGCATAACCAAGTACTTCCATACATAATGGAAGCAAATTATCATTTATTTTTTTTTAATTAGTTTTTACATTATTGGTACACGTGCTCAACTCGGGGGCATGATGGAGAGCTCAAGCTGAGCAAAGTGGCCTAATCCACTTTCCTGGGTATAAAATAATTGACTTACTTGCTCTGCTTTACTAAAGTCCTTCTGCATACTGTGTTCTGAGTCACGGATATGTAGGCTTAATAGGGCTATTTTGAAGCTTTGTATAAATCATGTATGTGTGAATGTTTTGATAAGTCCTGTCAATAAAAAACAACAATAAAACAAATAATTTTACAGTAAATGAGTTTGATTTATGTCACTTTTCCAGCAACACTGACTAAAACAAACAGCTTACTTTGGGTGCAAGTCTAACCCCCACCAGTGGTGTTATACAAACACAATCAGAGAACAGAGCTAGTGAAAAGGAAAGAGAAAGCAAATCAGTAATACTTAATACAAGAGTTACTTATTTACTAAGCTAGTGCTGTGCTACAGTCATGGTCCTAAAAAGACAGCCCTCATTCTAAAAAACATCCCTGTCATTTTTACCAGGAAGCAGAATACCTCCATTTTACTGAAGGGATTTGACAAATATCTGAAGAACTTTGCCTCAGCAACTTCCTTAAGGGACTGAAAACACAGAGCAAATAAGAACAAAGGAAAACAAAACAAAGCCACCAACTGACCAAATCATTTTTATAGATATTTATTGTAATTTTCAAAACTATAGTGGTCAAAAATATCCAGTTTCTATACAGTAACTAAACGTTCACATCAGGTTTGAAAGGACAATTCTAACGTATACCAAAACAACGTCAGTCCTTGTTAGTAATCTCCTGGATTGGAAGTCTCAGGTGCAGAGGTTGGCGTAGACGCCTCAGGGATTCTTCTGCCTGCAGCACGAGAAAGAAGGCATTGGTCTTGTGCAAGAAACCAGACGAATCAAATGGAGGACGCTGAACATTTACAGACACTCGGGTCACTCAGCCCGTCTCCAGAGAGCTGGGTATGCCCTGTTACACCACCTTCCCCTCATCCTCCCCAAAGGATTATTTTCCTGAAATTACAATTACAAAACTCATACTTGCAGTCTGTTGAAAAAGCATTGGACTACCTAGCCTTCTGCCAACATTGACTCATGAAACAATACCATTAACCACAGGTCTTGAACTAAAATTAGGGGTAGTTTCAATTTTCTTTAATGACACACTGAACACTGGGTCAGAGATGGGATGGGAAAATAAGAATTGAGGAGTAGGATCAGCTGTTTTGTTTTTTTTTCCATGAAGACCACATTGTTTCTCCCAAGCACACCCACCACCTTTTCTACAATACAGGAGACCGGATGGAAATCTTTTACCTAAGGAGTAGGATTAAGCTGTCAAATGCTGAACTCTATTAGAATTCTAATATCCTATTAGAACTGCTGGGAATGCAACGTAGTCAAGTATGGAAAGAGCAGGTGTGCAGGGCTCAGAAACCAACTTGTCTGAACTTTCACTCATGCAGTCTCCCTTTCTGATGACGCACTGAAGCAGCCTACATGTCAGTGGCAAGCGCTGGATGGTTAAACAGCTCAGACTGGTTGATAAGCAATGAATGCAACAAACCTTGAGGTCAATTTCTGTTAGCTGAGAGTTTACTGAAAAAGTCTTAACCCAGAGGCTACTAAGGACTGCGTTTAAATACCTCTGCTACGTCTTCTTTTAGTTTGTTGTACTGTTCGACATTGAAACGCTTGGCTTTAGATTTCCGGTAGAAGTAGTGGAGGAACTGCCTGTCCTTAACATCAGGGTAAAGGTAGTCCTGGTGAAGAAAGAGGGGCACAGGTAGGAGGTTAGCAAGAGAAACAAGTAGAGGTCAGAAAAATTCAGCCTGTTTCAGGAAGGTTTGTCCAGTTCAACAGGTGTGTGCACAGATACACACACAATACGTGTACTGTTAAGAGGCTACGTGTAGAGGCGTGCCCCTAGCAGCCTTTTTAAGACACGTGGTAGAAGTCATTTTTATCACGTCTAGAGGAATTCTCTATCATAATAACAGCTTGATCTTCATGACTGAAGCCACCGGAGTGAATGGACACGGCTTTCCAAGGAGGCAGAGAAAGTTGAACAGTTATTTCTCCAAGACTTTCTATCTCAAGAAAAGGTGCCAACAGCTGTTCTGAAAAGCCAAGTGGCAATCTCTGTATTTAGAGATTTATGTATATCTACATACATGAAGTAGGAATACCTCAGCCCTTTTTAAAAATCAGTGAGGAGTAAAATTCAGAGATAGCTGGTCATAAGAATTGACACATCTTCCCTTTTCACTAAAAGAAACTGACATCTCATGAGGTCTATATGGATCCCCTGGTATTGTGGAAGGAAGCAGTATCCAGATGTCTACTTTGGGAGTAACGTACAGAGCTACAACAGGAAAAAGAAACCAAGTCTTACAGGATTTCAGGACTTGCCTGTATTTTGCAGCTCAGTTAACAACTGTTGTGTTTTGTATTTTTTGTTGCTACTGTTCAGTGCCTTGCTTCCTGGCCAGCTGCAAGGCAGTGTTCACGAGCTGGCACAGCACTACTAGCTGCTCTCCCTTTACAGCTACGAGCCAGGTGCCATTTACTGGTGAAAACGGTCTACCAAGATCTAAAATAAAAGGTAAATTTCATTCATCCCTTCTCATTTCCCAGGTTATGAAGTCCTACAGGCTCTAGTAGTTCTGTTCTAGGTTCTAGTTCTGTTCTAGTAGTTCTGTTCTAGGTTCTAGTTCTGCTCTAGTAGTTCTGCTCAACAGCTGCTCTGCAGTGCATGTGTAACAGCACCTGGCTTGACTTCAGATCCCATCAGAAACCAAACAAGCCCTCATCTGATGGCAAGGCTTTGTACCAAATTGTTTTCATCAGAGCCCAAAACATGATGATTTTCAGAATCAGTTCTTCTTCACAATACTCCAGACACTTCCAGGAGGAGGACTCACCTGTTTAGTAAGAACAAAGTAGGCATAGAAAGCCATGGCACTCCCGTAAGTGATGAAGTACGTGACTGGCTCCATGATGTCCCAGGAGTAGACCCACCACGTGAGCCATGCCAGCGCTCCGCCTTGTGTTGACATCAGAGCTAAGCCGACCCACAGAAGCCTGGAGGTCTTTGCGTCTGCACTGTCCATGATTTTGGCTTTCATCTAGGGAGAAGAAATACAGGACCCTGTTCAAGCAAACAGTAGTTGAGGAGCTGCTCGTCAGTTGCACTGCATTTACTCCTGCTGGGCTGGATCCCTTTTCAGTACTCTCCTTTTACTAACTTAACCTGCCAAGTAAGACAAGGACTGAAGTCCAAGGGCAACCAGACCTCCTGGCTGCTGTGCACCAACAGATGCTGCTCTTAAATCTCCCCTCCCCGCTACTGGAGATTCACATCTGCTGGATTTCCATTTATCATTCAAGGCAGCTCTGGTTGATGCTGAGGCTGGTCCTCACACAGCAGGTCTGAAGCCCAGGAAAAGTTTCTGCCCATCCTGTCAGGCTCTTTCTGGCTTCCTCAGCTCAAGTTTGGTTACCTTAACCTGCCTCAGATCAACATTTATACTTTCTCCTCTTGGATTACAGCAACCATTAGTCCACACAATCTGCCTTGATGCCTTGGTGACACCCAAAACCTATCCTAAACCATAGATGATTTTTACCTCACTATTGTTTTTTCTGTAATGAGCTCAGAACTCAGCCAGCAAAGTGGATGCTCAATCCCAATGCTAGCCATGTGTCCAGGTGTTGTGGTTTCTACCCAGAGAATACAAACAAAGCAGGAGGGAAAGAGAACTGAACTGAAAATTATTTGAATTGAATTTGAATTGACTTTGTTTGCATGACAAACACAGCAGACACACCCCAGCCTTTCATGCTGATCTTCTTCTATCACAGGACTTACTCTTGATAAGAGGAAATGCTTTTGTATTAAAAAAAAATAAAGAAACAACCCCCCACCCTCTTCTTCCAACCTGTTCAAGAGGCATCAGCTGTTCCTTCAGATGGTCCAGTTTCTGCAGCAATTCTCTCTCCTTCCTGATCTGGTGATCTTCTAAATGCAGAGCCACGAACAGTCTGTGAATCAAGGATTTGACATCTTCCATTTCAGTAGCATGCTCACTACTCAGCTTATCTGAAGGGAAAGTGTTTGTCATATGAAACATTTCAGGAATCTGCCCCTCTCTGTTCTCTCCCCCCACCTCAACCCCCAAAGCAGGACCATCCAATGGTACAAAACCACAGAGAAACTGTTTTCTCCTGAGTTTCCACTTGTCTGAGATTTCCCACGACTCTCACTAGATGAAGTGAGATAATCAGAGTCATTAAGCACGTCTCTTACCTTTTACAGGAGGTGACACGCTGTACGCTGTGCCGTTGATAAGAAGCTTAAAGTCATTCCTCAGTAAGACCTCCATCAAGGTTGCATCAGAAACCTTGCTACCATCTGCGGATGAAAGAGTAACACCATAAAGCATTCCCACTGAAAATAATCTTAAACCTTAGCTGATTTTTACTAATGATTGCCATTCTTACCCAGTAACTGATACTAAACAGTAAGGAGGAAAACATTAATACCGAGTGTGTGCCTAATGCCTTCTCTACAGGTAGCATTTGGACTTTGCAGTTCTCTCGGTGTCACTAGGTTTTACTGCTACTTTTCCTACTATTTCACTAGGTGGTCTTCAGTGCTTTACCCCAGTGAGACTGTCCCTCTGTGTTACACACATTTCTCACATTTAATTTCACCATGCTCTGCAATATCAGCATCTCTATTTGCACTGCTTGGATAAAGGAGACAGCATCTGGCTGCAGACCTTCAAAACACAAACACGCACACAGCCAAGGACCTGAAGCATACAGGAAATTTTGGAAAAAAAAAAGAAAAAAAAGTTAATTCCCCAAGCAACTCCCACTCAACAAATACTAATAATAAATAATAATAATAAAAACATATATAGTGGTCATTAATGAAGAAAGTGTCTCTCGTAAGATATTTCATAATGCATATTTGAGCAAGCCTTTAGAAAAGGAGGCTCAAGGTTTACTTTTAAAAGCCTCATTGAATGTAAATATATAAAAAATATAAAAATGGATAGAAGTGTAGTGATGTCGTCCCTAATACGAGCAGGCATGTTGTGTTCTCTTGTGTTATGACTCTGACTAACATTGGCACTCCCCGACCTAGCAAAATTCGCACTCTGGTAGACTTGTGGTGTCTTGAACAACAGGTTGCATCCACGTGAGAGATGGATCCATTCCTACCTGACATTCAACAAGAAAGGGCAGAGGGGATTTAAAACCTCTGCCTATGTGTGGCATCTTCCCCTACCCCTGCAGAGGGGTGCGCAGGAGCAGAAAGCAGGGGCTTTATTCTGGAGATGAATTATCGTCAGGCTACAAAATCCGACAAAGGTTTTTGTCTGCAAAAACTTGTCATGGTTGGCTGTTTTTGTCTGTATTTTTTTTTCCAATTATTTATTCACTGTAACTCTGCAGCCCGGCCCCAGCTGCTGAGATGGAGGCTGCTGAGCTCCATGAGCTGCTGCACCGTCTGGCTCCCCGACCTACCTGACGTGGGTAAGAAAGCAAACCTGGAAGGCTCTTGCTTTCAGTCCAAAATCTGAAATGTTAACGTGCCCAGCCACTTATTCTGCCCCCCTCCCTTTCTTTTTAAACGGTGTAATAGAACATGGAACCTCATTTGCATGTAAATTAAGGTGACATTTATAAAGTGACATTTAAGCAAAAAAATCCTTTGGAAAAAAATGCCAGACAGGCTCTTTGTGCTGGATCTGATACAACACACATTCATTAACCTGGCCAACCTTTCATTAGCTGAAAAGCAGGAAAGTTTGGGGAGGAGGGCTTGTGTAATTTCAGAAAATTCCATATGGGCATTCCTACACCTAGCACAGGTGTTCAAAAATGTGGACAAAAGGATATTTTTTGTCTGCAGAAATTTTGCAGATCTGCTGACAATGACAGGGGGCATCAAGTACAGCACTAATGCTTTCGTTTGAGGCCAGGCTTCATTTAATGGCTAAATGACACAGAAAAGTGTCTGCCTTAAATCAAACCTTCATGATTTTTCTTTGGTAATAAATGTTTAAATTCAACTCTGAACACTTGACCAACTGTTTCTCTTTACGGTATCAGTTTCCTAATGAATTAAACATCTGAGCTGATCTCTTCCTTTACAATTCACTTGAAAACACAGAGTAGAGTTTTTTCTGAAAAACAGCTTTAATCAAAGCAGATGGGGTTTTTACTCCAAAACTGGGTGTTTGAACAGATGACACTGGGTGAAAACAGCCCAAATTGTGCCTCACAACTGACTGAAGTCTGCACTGAAGCAGAATAAGAAGTTAACGTGGAGCTTTCCTGACATAACACTGAAAGATGGGATTCATCAGTGAATCACAGACATTTATTTCATGGATGCTGCTGCAGAGACAGCAGTACTGAGAGGCAACTGTTTGCTGGAGCGTGTTCCTGGTTAGCCCTGCCTCAACCCCCTGAGGCATCATTTTCAGTGAAAACTTGCCCATTAAGGGGAAGGCCAGCTGCTGACAGTGATGATTTGTCACAGTGCCTTCTGAAAATACAGGACAGCCTCAGAAAATTATCTTTTTAAAGAGAATTTTCTACCTTTGCTGTCCAGCAGATAGAACATAAAATCAAAACCATGCACAAGCTGTGGTATACATGAAGCTCACGCACACTGGGATCCACACAGATCACACCTCTACTGATCTAGAGAATGCAAATATGTTGTTCTGTGTGATATTGTTCTGCTTTACTAAGTCAACTTCCAAACACAACCACAACAGCTTCTCCAAGATCCACGGCTTCCTAATCTAGAAGCATCAGTCTGTTTTCAGTCCCTGCAGTTCCCTGCACTATCAGCCAGGAAGAAAGGGCACGTTAAGAGCGCACACAGTTCTGAACCTTTGGACAACCTGCCCTGACCCCATCCTTTCTTCTGTGTGTTACCTGACGGAAAATAAATCTTTTAACAGGGATATGCCATCTTTTTTTAAGGGGTGGTGGGGAGTTGGGTGTGAGGAAACAGATGCTTTTAGTTAAAGGGCTGCAAACCTCCCCAGAAATAACCACTTCTGAAGTGGTTATTTCTGGTATTTTAACACGCTACAAGCAGAAAAATCACATCAATGCTAACACGTAAGTATAGCCTTTTCCTTTCAGCCCAAGGGCCCTGAAATATGGTCCTCCAGCTGATTAATGAAACCTCTCTGAGTTTCAAAAAGCTGCCCTTTATCACTGCACACATTATCTGGTTGCTTAGCTCCTAATACATTTTACATATGAGTTCAAATTTGCATTAGGGGAAACAGATTCTTCCAGCTCCAGAGAACAGGGAACAACGGGCAGACATCGTCCTTAGGAGCCAGACTGGTTGCCTCTCAGAACAGTCACAGAGAACAAGGACACAAACAGATCCCAAGGAAACCAGAAGAGACTCATTTGTTCAGAAACAGCAGGACAAAGAGAAGCTACCAGAAAAAAATAATAATAGAGGAAACTAGGAAACTACTGGGGAGGTTATAATATGTCCAATTCTGCATTTTAAAACAGCCTTTCTAAAAAGACTCTGATACTGAATTTGAAACACCAGCAAACCTTGGAAGTTTTCAAGAACCATCCCAGCAGCAACGATGCTAAACCTGCTGGAGGACTGAAATCGTTTCAAGTGAGAAGTACAAAATGAATGAATTCCTTTTTAAATCAATTGAAGACAGGCAGGAATGGAAGATACCTGTTGTGAAGACTTCTGCTTTCACAATTCCTTTATCTTCTCTCTGTACGTCTTTCAGGAATGCCCCCACGGTCGCTACCATGGGTTTCACAGCGAACTGGCAGCGTTCCCTTCTGGTGGGCAACGTCAGCGTTATCACGGGAAGACCATGCCTGTAATTAATAGTCACTTCTGGGAGAAGAACAACAAACGGAGTGAGAAAAAAACAACATATTGTAAGTTGCAGCTTAAGTTAAACGTTGTTTTTGAAGTACAGGATGAATAAAGAAAACCAAGCATTACGTTCTGCATCTCCTTAATGCACGCATTACGATGTCCTCTGGAACATACGTATGACAAGCCCCTAACCTCATCTCACACCATCGAGCCTCGTGAGATGCGTGCTTGCATCTCTCTCTCTCCTTAGCTGATGGAGACATGCACCCTTGTCCCAGAGAAGCTGCCCAAGACCCCGCAGGGAGTCTTACCATCAGATGGCACCAGCGTGCTGTAGCGGGCTCCTTCCCGGCGCGCCCAGGTCCTGGTTTGCCTCCAGAGCTGCACCTGCTGCACAAACACAAAGAGCACGTTTCAGAAAGGTTTGGGTACAAGGAGGGGCTGGGCAAAGGCAGCACCCAGCCCAGAGATGACCAGGACCCGGCATTCCTCCGGGAAGCACTTTTCAGGAATAAATAAACTGAACCACGCTAAACCACTCCGGGGATGTCCAACACTGAGAAATTTGTGTGATGTAACCTTCAGGCAACAAAGGCAGTCAGAAACCTCGATGAAATAGCAAAATACCTTAGACACAAGAGTATTGTTAAACACACACACGGGCTAGCAGCCCAAGAGAGCCAAAAAACTCCACCACACGCTGTAATGTGGTCATTTCCTCACCCAAGTAGGAGAGTTTCCCTGCAACAGAGCACACACATACCACCAGGCTCCATTTGGGGTAGGCAATTACACAAACACACAAATTTAGAAACCTGCAGCCTACCAGCAAGGAGAAGCCATGCAGAATTTGATCTGTTTTACACAGAAGACCCTGAAGCAGGCAGGTTAAAACAGCCCCTGGTGATACTCAGCAGCCTCCCATCCAGCTGTAAAGGTGTGTCACTTGTTTCTTATTGGGGATATTTACAGGTTTGGCTTTGTTTTTATGACACAGACACTTGACATCCAACTTTGCCATCACAGTCAAGATGCCTGTTGCCCAGCCCTCCCCAGACACTGACCTGCAGCCTGTCTGTATCCGAAGGTTCGTTCATTTATTTTGCTCTGCATTTGGGCATCTCTTTCGTTTATGGAGGAAACAATGCATTCAACAATGAATATGTATTTTAACATATTTTGTTATTAATATAAACATATTAAATTACAAATATTTAATATGTTCAATTCAGTTTATCAAAATGAGATCTGTTAAGGTATTTAATCCTATTATTCCTTCCATAGACTTTAACATTTACCACTCATGATCCATTGAAAGCATCTTTATATATATATATATATATATATATAAATCTATATATATATCTTTATATACAGAAGTTTTTCTTCTTTTTTTAAACTGTCTGTTAACGCAGGCTACCCAGTAAAACCAGAATTTGTGAAGAAAAGCAAAAGCCACGGAGCAGAGGCGTTGAACTGAGCTCCTGGTAATGAACTCTCTCTGCAAGCACTTGGTAGATGAACGGGGCAGCACGAGGGGCTGAATTAACCTTCTCCCTAGGCCTCCAGATTTAAGTCTCTGGTTTCAGCGGAGTTATTAAATCCCGCGCCTGTCCCCCACAGCAAAATCGCCGTGCCCTTGTCAAGCTGCTCGGAACAGCAGCTGCTGTGCCACTGGAAGGCATCGATGCAGCTGTCACGGCAGCCGAAGGGAGGAAGGCTCCGTGCTACGGGGCCACGGCACCACCGCCTGCACCAGCACTGCTGGCAGCGGGAACAGCCGTGCCCCGAGCTCGCTGCAGGGCTAACAGCACAGCTTTGGGCACAGCAGCAGCAGCACCAAGAAAGCAGCCAGAAACAGGATGGGGGAGAGACGAGGACAGCAATACCTTTACGCTACGAAAACAAACCAACAAGCACATGATTTGAAACAAACAACAACAAAAAATATCAAAGAAAACCCACTATTTTCGAGTGGCAAACCACCCAACCTACCTACATCCCATTTTCTGAAATGAGCTGATCCGGTGAGCAACCTTTTACAAGGCTGGGTAGCTGCTGCTGCAAACATAAAACTCAAATTTCTGCGTGACCAGTTTCACGCACGGAGCTAATGTCACCCCCACTACAGGAGGGAGCAGGAAAGCCTCCGACCTCCCCCAGCACTGCACATGCAGACACAACCCATAACTTCTGCATAAAACTGCAACGCAGGTAGGGAAAGCAAGAACAAAAAGAGCATTTTTCGCGTGAAAAAGTTACCTTGCAAAAGGAATTCTACAAAAGAAAAATGCCACCGGGCTCAGGTCCCCACTCAGCTGCCCAAAGCTGCTCCTTGCTGCCAGGCAATTCCTGCTCCTGTAGCACGACGTGGGGTCAGCAATGCCTCAAGGCAGCCTTTAGGGAAAGAATTATTGCCACAGCCTGCTATTATCAGTGCTGTGGTCTCCCATATTTTCATTTCCTGCTCTCCAAGGCGATGATAAGAAAGAGACAAGCACACTAACACGGCGCGCTGCTCCCCTAAGCGTCAGCCTTCCGCCCTTTATTTTAATTACGCTGCATTAAAACGCACAGGAATTAAAACCTCTCTCGCAGCGAGGCTTCCAACAGCAGCCTAGCGCTACGGTTTTACCCTGGGCAGGAGGGGAGAGAAAAATCCTGGGGGAAATCACCAGCTGCGATGCCTGAGGATGAGCCCTGGGGCTCAGAAGGGGCAAGGTGGGACTCGATGGGGAGCGCAGCGAAGGCACCGCTCCAGATGCTGCCTCCTTGTCTGAGCCAGGAGGGGACAAAAGCCACGTTAGGCACTGTTCAGTGGGGAGACATACTACAGATAGCTGCTTTTATCTTCTGCGTTGGCTTGTGTATGTATTTTTTTCTTCATCTCTAATAAAGACACCCGGAAGGTCTCTCTCTGCGTATTGGATGGTCTCTGCTCCAGCCTGAGTGTAATAGAAACAAACTGAGCAATTAATTCATCACCGAGTAGCAACCTGCCATTTGAGACCAAACTATCTCCAGAAAGGTTAAAAACCAAGAGAAAGGAGGAAAAAAGCAGGTGTTGTCACAGTCCACTGGGCTGGCAGATCTCGAACAACCACGATTACCAAAAACGAATCTGTATTCAGCCCGGGTTTGCAATAACTGCACAGAACGCATTTCCCTTTTTAAAATGAGTCACCACCGCCTGTTTTGGAGATACCGACCGCTAGATTTCTGTGCCGTGCTTATAAGCAATCACACAGGCAGGAAAACAAGGTGTCAGGAGCCCTAGCAGCCTCCTACCATCATTTTGCAAGTGCTCGACTGAGCTGCAAGAACACCTTCTCTCTCCCTCTCTTCAACTTTTCAGTGATTTGCCCCCTTGCTTACATTGCTTCTCTGCTGGTCGCAGCTCTTCGTGCTACAACGGCTTCAGCACAGCCGGCAGCTCCGAGGCACGTTGCTGAGATTCAGCTGTGTCCCCTGCAAGGCTTCAGGCCAAGCAAAGCCCCCGCAGGAGACAGCGCAGATTCTGGGCTAACCCTGAGGTGCTAGGCTGCATCTCACCCTGGGATGACACTTCTGACACGTGGGAGTACTCAGGATGTACTTCTCCTTCCTAAATTAAAAAAAAATAAAAATGATGACAAATATCCTCATTTTCCTCTGACTCAGCCTTACCAGGGACCTCCCACAGCTCATTGCGAAGTCCCTGAGTATTTTTAAGCCCTTCCTCAGGGCAAATCCAAGTTTGAAAAAGTAACCCAGAGGCCTCTACATCCGAGAGCTTTGCCGTCTGTTCTCCAGCACCTCTCCAGGTCCGACGATTAATTCATCAGCACAGACTGGGTTTGTCATTTGTCCCACCTAATGCATCTCTGCTCTGCTGCCGTGCTTCCAAAATCCTGGCCTGGGAAGTGCTGCAGTATTTAAGGGTACCGAGAGGGACTTTGCTTTCAAAAATATGCTTATAATAGATCCCATGAGATAAGAAAGTGGGCTTGCTGCAGCTCTTCCTACAAAGATCCTGCAAAGAGAGTATCTTAATGCACACAGCTGTTTCCATATCACCCTCCAAAAAAATGCTCCAACTCAGCTCCAGGAGAAACAGTAATTCTTCAAATTGCCAGCCAGGAAAAAGCTCGTCTATATTTCGGCTGAAACGAGGTAAAAAAAGAGAAGTAACAGAAGGATGTGGAGCCAGATTTACACACTGAGAGGTTTACCAGAGTTGCAGCCAACTCTTGTTTTTCTCTTAAAGGGCTTTCGGGATTGAAGGCACCGGACAGGTTGTGGCTCACAGGAAAAAAAAATATTCAGAAAAGAGAGCTGCTCTTTCCATTTGTAAAAATAATTTATTGCACTCTTCTTATGTGTCAGCAGCTAAATTTTATTTAGTTACCTCCTGAAGAGCATTTCCCATCAGTTAAACTCGCGCTCCCGTTAAAATCCCGCAGATGCAGCCAAGCAGCACACAGCCTGCAGCAACATTTCCTTGTCCATATAGTTATTTAAACACGACAGACCATAAAAAGATGTCTTTATAACAAACACCCATACCTCTGCTCCTTCATCCACTTTCTTTAAAGGTCTGCAGTTAGGTGAGCCCAAAGACTTAGGGCAGGCAGCTGTAAACAGGTAGCTTTCCAAAGGGACACTACAATTTTCTTTTGATGAGTTGATGAAAAATAGGCAGGGACGGAAGAACTGACAGGTTAGAGCAAATCGAAAGCTTTTCTCTGTCAGTGGTTGGTATTAATATGCACGTGCAAAGATTTACATCCTTCACAACAGGTGACTGTAGAGTAATTCCCCAGAGGAGCTCAGTGGTTAGTTTATTTTCCAGCCCTGTATCCTGTTACTCCGCTGTAGATGCTCAAATTACTTGCAGGGAGTGCTTAATACACTTTTTAACCTCGTTAAAAATTAACCAGAGAAAACAATGGCATAGCAAGGCAAGGAAGCAGAGGGCTGATCCTTCTCCTTCCCATAGCTTCGGATGGGCAACATCAGAAAATGTCTGAGGCAGCCACTGGAAGAACATCCACAGCCAGAAACCAGAGAACTTAAGAATATAACTAATAAGAAACTTCAACAGGTTTTGTCAGGAACTGTAAAGCTGCCGTTTCTTAGATCCTGGCAGCAGGAAGAAAATGTAGATAGAAAAAAAATAAATAAAAAAAGAGACGAAAGCCACAATGGTAATATATGAGGACTTCTGTCCAAGGACCTACCACTATCAAATACTCGTGGACGGAGGTTTCCAACCTTGCCACTGCCCCAAGGGACACGCCGAAGTGCTGCCAGATGTCAAGAAAAGACACTTTTGCTTCCTTTTCTATCTTTCTCGTGGAAATCTCAGCTTCTGGAATGGTGACGGGAGAAGACTTTTCATCTAAATGCACCAAAAGGCTGTGGCTTTGCTGATGCTGCCAGCTTCCACGCCGCTGACACCTGTCCACCCTTCAAAGTCTTGGCTGTGGACAAGAAGCCTGCGCCTTCATAGCCTTTCTGCAGAGCAGGCAAAGAGAACAAAGAAACGTTTGCAGTAGAGATCTCCGGAGGCTTTTTCTAAAGCTTATTATCCTAAGAAAAACAATTAAACCCAGTAAGAGAAGATCAAAGCCCCCGTATGCCCTGCATGGCGTGTTCGGATGCACCCGCCGTGCCCTTGGGGGGGGGGGGTAAGCAAATCTGCAGGCTAGCTGCTCGCTCTTCACCCCGGAGCCTTTGAACTCCAGGCAATTAGGAGCTGCTCGGCTTCCTCTTCCTCTGCGAGCTCACTCAGGACATTTATTTGAAGGGCTGGGGCAACAGGCAGGGGAAGCAGCAGCCAAAAGCTCCTGCCCTTCTCCCCAGGCCCACCAAAGCATCGGCACCTCTCAGATGTCGCTGTTCCAGCACAAACAGCTTATCCCCAGATGCTCTAACACAGTGATGGAGAGGCAGCATCTCTCCTCCAGCCCCACACACCTACACCAAGCTGCCATGGAGGCACTGGGGCCGCTGCGGCCAGCAGGCTCCCTGAACTGAATTTAAAGTTATTCCTAGTCCCTAAAACAAATAGGGACCCCATTTCTCCTTTTTGTCAGCTGTAGCCATCAGGCCTCGAGATTTCCGTATGGGCACTTGGAGGGATCTGGGCGACATCCATCACCTGCAGTGTTCGCTTCATTACAGCATGGGATGAGGAATGAAGCCAACAGCATGTTTGTGCATCGTGCTTTTATCAGTGTGATGTGTTATATCCTCCTCCAAGCTGGACTGATGTCCACTTCCAAACCCCATCCTTTAATCCCAAAAGGGACCTATCTAAAAAAAAGAATATCTTCAAGGTTACTCTAAAGAGCAAGATATTTTAAGAATTTTCTCTAGAAGAAACAACCTGGTTTTGTGCTACAGGTCATACATGGAGATGTCAAATCTGGATGACTGTTATATTGGATAACTTTGCTGATAATATTCTGTATATTCAGTTTCATAGGAGAGAAGAAATGTTTGCATGTAAGGAAGCGTATGGAAAGCACGCAGGACAACAATCCTGTTTCTTCTTTTTCTTTTTTTTTTCCTTCCCCTTCTTCTCCCCCAGCCGTCCCGTCTGAGAAGCAATTTGCCACCTTCAGCCTTTTGGTGATAATACTCTTCAAAGACGTTTGAGATTTACATTTCCAAAAGGATACAGCAGATGATGTGCTCAATGTACTAACAGCTAGCTGAGGAGCACAGGGGGGTGCCAGACGATGAGAGCTCTGGGCACAAACACCTCCGGCCAGCAGCACCTCGGTGAGTTCAGGAGAGACCCACGGGTGCCTCTGGCTGTGGCTGAGTGACGGAGCACCACCAGCGTTACCTGAATTAATTCTCCCCCGTTCGAAATGCCACAGATAATGCTTACCTTTTATTAAAGCTCAACAGGCAACAAGCAGGCGAATTAATTTGTTGAGTTAGCACCCAAACGCGCTATCGTGGATACACGCGGATTGAAGTTCATGGAAACAACCACAGGGAAAGCTTAACTCGAGTCTTTGCAGTAATAAAAACTGAGTATAATCAAATGCCTGATTCAATCAGCCAAGCAGCAGAGCATTACACACAGGAGGACGGCAAAGAGCTCTGTTACGAGCTTTCATTTTTCATTTTTTACTAGAAAGAATTGCACGCGACGTATCACAGCACATCAGCATGGTTTGCATGCTCCCAAATGCAACCAAGCACAGAGCCTCATCTACGCTGCCTCAACGCTACTGCAGCTGAGTCACCTCGTGAGCAACCACAGCAAGCATCAAAAGGCAGGGACCCTTGTTTCCAGCCAAAATTTACTCGTTTGGGGGAGGCACAAGGCTGGGATCGAGCCTGCCTGCCGTGCTGCACAACGCAGTGAGATGCCTGCCCAAAATGCTCCTTCAGCCCCCCGAAACACACGGCAGCACTGAGCTCAGGCACTCTGAGATTCCCACTTCACTGACATCTTATTTATGAATATGACAGGTAAAATTTAGTAGCTATTACCCATCAGTGTATCAGTAGCTCCATTAGGCTTTATTGGTTCCTACCCCAGGCTTGTCAAGCATCAGGATTTCAAACGGGTTATAGCACCTTCTGCAGAAAGGAGGAAGACAATTTTTCAAGTGAATTTTACAAGGAGAATCAGCTCCAGGAATATAAATCACAGATGAAATAGCAGAAGGTTTCATACAGCACAAACATAATCATTGCTTACAGATTCCCTGCAATCAGGAGAAAACTGCTTATTTTCTTCCCCCCTCGGTCAAGCCAGCCTGCTCTGCCATGCCTCCGTCACAGCATGAATTCCTGCTTCCTTGCACACCAGGCAGAACCCAGCCTTTGCCAAACAGTGAGCGACTGAGTGACTTCCTTGCCTTTCTGGTCTGAAATCCTGCGCCGACAGCTGCAGGCGGTTCCCCAGCAATCAGTGAAGTCTCTGAAGTCTCTCAGCGCCGTTTTTAAACAGAGCTCACTTTTGTTTCCCAGTTCATCATTCACACGTAGGCGAAGTGGAGTCGGAAGTAAAACCACTTACTGACTTTAAGGGACCCTGGGACTCGATTTTTTCTTCCGTGGACAGCCAGGCTACGTCAAACACTAAGTGTTATCTCTAGAGGATTAAAGCAGCGAATCAAAGAAGCCTTTGTAGCCAGAGTTTCACATTAACTGGCAGGTCAATGAAACCCTGAAAACCGCGTGGACGGGGCTCAGCCAACTCCCAGTCCACTTCAAGGTTTTATTCTGGTAAGGAACGGTGACATTATTTGGGGCTTTTTCAACACGATCCATCCCTGTTTTGCTGCCAAACAAGCATGTTCATTGCTTGCAGAGCCTTACTGCTTGCCTTCCAGCCTCACCTCCCCGAACAGCAGCCAAGCAGCAAGGGGAAAAGCTCACACACTGCCTCAGCTCCCCGGGCAGGGGCTGCCAGTCCTCCTCGCCCATCAAAAAGAGATGCTGAAGCCTCACACTTCTCTACCAGCCACCGTCTCCACCGTGCTATTATTCCTTGCTCCTTCCTCCTGCATTTCCAGTAGCTTTACATGGGAGTTTAGTAGGTGAGAATAATAATAATAATAATAATAATAATAATAATAATAATAATAATAATAATAATAATAATAATAATAATAAGCATTATCAAGAGATGAGTTGTAATATCAAGAGCCTAGTGCTTTTGGCTGGAAGGCAGCTTCTTAAGCAGCAAATTCATTGCACAACTAATTAATCTTCCAGCTCAAATTCATCTGTCTGGCTTCTGCCTCACGCTCTACACAGCTGGCATCGAAGATGTCAGGGATTTACTCTCGCCGGACGCAGTTATGTATTGGTGTTGGTTAAGTTGTGGTTGATATGCTATGTTTGTTCCAGCATCGTTATTAAAACATTAAATTCAACAGCATTAAGTGCACAGTGCAAGTGTCACACACTTCTCAGGCACTACCACGTGCCTCTATCTCACCTCCAGCACCAGTGCCACTGTGCCCATGGTGACGCCCTCCCCTGACTCCCAATTTGCCTTCTAACCACCCCTAAGATCTTGTCTGTGTTTTACTGTTTTTAGGCAGACCTTCCGTAACAAGCACAACCAGCGGTGCTGCAGGAGCTTCGTGCAGCAGAGAGGGACAGATCCACCAGGAGAAGGGCAGAAAGGGAGCACCACTACTCCTGCAGCTCGCCCAGACAGCCTCAGCTGCTCCAAAGCATTTCCTTGAGTCTTGAAGAAGTCACCTATGGGAACCCATATATCTTAGATCAGATAAGAAAAGCAAAATAGACACAACAAATAAGTAGAAGTCAAGTGTTCTCTGAAAGGAAAAAACAGCCTTTTTCCTAAAAGGAGAGTCTCTGGCCTAGCTGACTACATTTTTATTAAGGCATCTATCTGCACTCACAGTTTGCATCCTCAGGAGGAAACGGGGCGAACACTCCGTGTCTTCGTGCCTCCTGTTTCGCTGTCAGCTGCTGGGTGCTCAGGCACAGCCGGCAGACAGCTCGTCCCCGCACCCAGCGGCTGGCAGGGCTCAACCACAAGGCACTGAGGCTGCCAAAAGCCTTTTTTTTTTTTTTTTTAAATGTTTTTGGAAAAGATGAATGGTTGGAGGCAGGAAATACGTTTTTAGTCTTTAGAGCACTTAGAGATAATTTGATTAGAAGTCTCTTCTCAGGCTAATTGAGCGTCTCTGTCTCTGATCCCCAGACACCCGCTGCAGGCAGGGCAGAACAACTACATCCTTTAGCCAGATGAGGAGAAAGCAAACAGCACCGCAGCTGGAATGACTCAGAAAGGTAACACACAAAGCCTGTGGGGCAGCAAAGAACAAACCCTGGGCGCCGTGTCTGCAGCACCTATGAAACAGCACCGTGTGCTTCCTCATGCCAGCACCTCAGCTTCACCCCAGCAGAGAAAAATACTAACAACTAACAAAATCATTACATTTTGGACTGTCCATCTGTCTTCATTTTAAACCTGTTACATATATATTAAGAAATCTGCATAATTGTGTTGATTCAATTCTGTTTTGATCAAAGCACCTTGTTTTTCTGTGTGTGTTTGCTTGCAGTGCTGCCCACCTGCTTAGTACACCACACATCCAGAGGAATGCATGGCACTGAAACCACAAAAGGCAGCTCCTTTCTATCTTCTGTGCTTTCACCTCTCATGCTTGTGAGATTTATCAACCCCATATCCACTGCTTAGGCCAGTTGTATCTATTTAATCCCTACGTGATTCCTAACAAATGAATCTCTGCAGCTTCCAACCATTTACACCGCCTGTGAGTTCCCTTCAGTCATCAGGATCTTGACGGTACCAGGAAGCCTGAAAGCAAATTTACTATTTCAGGTACTGCTGTGTGAGTGCTCTTATCCCCCTGTCCCCTGAAACAATTCCTCCCCCACACACAACCCGAAAGGACAGTGGTCTTTCCCAGCACCCCAGCATATTCACACGGTGTCCTCATTATTAAACCCTTTCTTTTCAGGGGTGAAAGTGCTGTGACAACACCAAAACAAGCTGTCAAACCCATAGCCATGGTGCAAAAGCAGTTAACCACAAGGAGAGAAGCCCTTGCCTGGTCTCCGCACCCACTGGTGTAACACGAACACAAACCATCACTGGGAGAATGGACTTAAAAACTGTTGGTTTTTTTTGTTGTTTTTTTTTTGTTTGTTTTGTTTTGTTTTGTTTTTTAAAGGAACCAGACATTAATTGTCCTTGCTCAAGAAGCAGGGCCCTTTGCAACCATTTCCCCAGAGAAATGTGATCTCTGCGTGGTTTATTACCTTACGATGCTGATGGGTGCAGAAAAATGAGACTGAGAGCAGCCGGCTGCAGGTAAATAATTAACCACTGCAATAATGTCAGCCTACTCCTCAGCTTCATTCTCCTTAACTATGCTTTGATCTTCCCCACAGGGCTGAAGCGGGTAGCGTATCTTATTCAGCAACACAGGTGTATTCTCCCAACTGGATGCACACAGATCCTGCCAGAAGACTAAAACAGAGTTAATCCAAGGTGAATTCCAGTCACTCCTCCTGTCTGTTCAGATAAGGCATCGCCGGGATGTTTGTTTGCTCTGCTCTTGTTGCTTCAGGAATTTCAGCTCCCCACGTCAGGAAAAAAAAAAATTGCTCTGTCTGCGAGCTGAGAGGGAGAACGATTCTTAGTCTTCAAAATTACTTGGAGGAGACAGAGGGCTGACATTTTGCAGCTTCGGATCAGCCAGATATAGACCAGGGCAGGGAGGAACAGACATGGAAAAAGTCATCCAACTCCAGGCCCCTGGGGCTATGGGCTAAGGCCAGCAGCAAGCACAGAGCAGCCCAGATTTCTGCAGCTCCCAGAGGATGCCCCCGAGTCCTGGCAGCACCCACAGCTCCACAGGGCAGGGATTACAGCACCTCTGACCTCTGCTCAGCACGGGGAGCTGCAGCCTGACAGCCCCGCTCGCGGCAAGGACGGGCATTCTGCAGCTGCAGCCAGAACATGAAGCAAAACATCCTGAGTACAACCAGTGAATAACAGGGCTCATAGCTGGAAAAGGTTTAAAACAAAGCTCGAGACTCCGTTTTCCATTGCAACCTGGGCGAAATTAGGAACTTCATCTACTTCATTGGCATCAAAAGAAGCTGACTTTCCTTCAGTTTTGAAGAAACTCTGATCTTTGTAGTTGACAAAACTCAAAAGTTTGGTGCTGAAACTTCTCCTCCTCCGAGACAACACCTTCTGCATTCAGCCAAGTCAACCTTTAACTTCGGTCAACACATCTGACCAAGGTAAAAACCAAACTCCCAGTCCCAGAACTCAATCAGACCCACCAGCTACGCACAGATGGGCACACTTTCCAAATTCCTGTGCTATTTTTTTTCATCTCTCAGGAATTGTTTATCTACAGGACATGAATCTCAGTTCTCAGGAAACAACGTCACATCTCCTTGGCTATAAAAGCCTGGAAAAAACACAACCCAAATGCACCTCAAGGGCTCAAGTAACAGTGGAAGGCAGATACACAGAGCCACTGCATTTTGTGTAGAAAGTAAGTACCTGATGTTTTTGGCAAGTTGTGACCTTATGAAAACACATACACACAAAATACTCAAGAAGGCTGAGCTAAGTTCCCTACAAACACACAGTAAAAGGACTCTGGTAAATCTCTCAAATGAGAAAATCTGCAGCTTCTTGAGAAAACAGCGCCTTGAGGGAGCTGCAGCAGCTTACACCAAACACCCCTCTGAGAGAGTTTTCCTGGAGTGCTGAAGAACATCTGAATTGGCTTACTAACACTAGCAAATGGGGAAAAAAGTATCTAATTAGCAACAAGTGAGTAATACAGACACAGAACAATGTTTACGATGTGCCATCACGGGAGAAAAACACAAGGGAAAGAGCAGTCCCAATCTCTTTGACACCAACATATTTTGCTGCAATCTGCTTTTGTAGCGTGCCAGCTCCACGAGGGAGCATTTGCTACGGATTCATGAGCATACTGAAAAAGCTCTTTTATCACTTGTTCTGTGGGTCTGCAGAGCACAAGAGGCCGATCAGGCTCTGTACTTGTTTTCCCCATGTCTGCATTTTACTTCCCCTCAGAATCACACAATTGAAGTCCAGTTCAATACCTGCCTTCTTCCGAGTCTACTTGTTGCAGCCGGAGTCTCTGAAGCAACCTGCCAACTTCTCACGTTTAAGCAGAGGCATCAAGGCTACAAAACAGTGATTTAAACTAACAGGGATGGCCTGAACAGTTCTGCACTTAGGAGGGGAGATAAAGACCCCAGAGAACGTGTTGTACAGAGCAGAGCACAGTGCTACAAGCCAGGACCCATGCAGACAAACTGCTCGCTAAATACAGAGAGTTTGGGCTAAACACGATGGTCCAGCACTTCTGTTCTTTCACCATCACCTCTGAATAAGCATTTTTGTTCAACATTTCCCTCCCTCTGAGTACGTGCTGCCGGGGTTCAAGCATATTTTCCTCAACTTGAGTTTTTCCTGCCCGTCTGACCGCTGCCACAAAGCCCCGAGTATTTTCGTAACGCTCAGCCCCTCGAGTCGCAGGACCACACAGCAGGCTCGCTCACTGATACAGAGCTTCCTCCAAACCCTAGAAACCATGAGGAAAACCATAAAAGCCTAAGGGCTTGACTTCTAAGTGTTACACAGCATCCAAAGTTATCAGCATATGAATGATCAACATGAACCTTTTTGTTTCAGGCTGGTAATAACTCCTGATAGCATCTACCTTATTATGTAGCTTCGTGCAGCTACCTGCTGCACTACAGCTAGGAATATCCCCGATCATCATACATGTAGGAATATCACACGCTGCCAAAATGCGTGCCACGAGCATGCGCACCGTGATGCCTGGATAGCTCGGGGTTCACTTAAAAACAGCCTTGGAGGATGCACAAACACGGATCCGGGATCCAACCAGCAGCATGAGAGACCAAGCAGGAAGGTGTGAACTAAAATAAAGCTCACACCTAACACAGGCACCATGGGGGTTTAATCCTGGGGGTTACCTCGCACAGAAGCTCCTCACGAAGGATCCCTGATGCTTAATTCAGTGCCTCCTGTCACACTCGTGGCCAGGGCGGGTGAGATGCACTTACTCTCGGTTCTGGCAGCAGCAGAAAACAGATTGCTTGAGACCACAGGCTGCTGCGCCTCAGTTCTCTCCCAGACCAGATTTAGCAGACTTCCTGCTTTTAGTTAAAAATCTTAGTGGGAGTCAAGACCCTTGACCAGCAGCGCTCAGTGGATTCAGCATTACTATCCTCGGGCACAGCCAGATCGTGACTTCAGCTCTCGTATAGCATTTATTGTGCCCCTGGTGCAGGAAGCTAACTCCCATGTTCAGGCATTGCATTTCTGTTACAGGTGTGTTTCATCCACCAGGCTGGTGTTGTTGTAGCCGTGTTTTCCTTTCACTCTTTGCAATCTCTCCCCTCACCTTCATCTTCTTTCCTTCTTCTGGGCAAGGCAGAAACAGGATCTGCAGAAAAGGAAACTGAGCTACCCTGTGGTTACACAGTGGCTTTGTCATCTCCTACCAATTTTCGGGCGGTTTAATCCATCTTCGCTTACTGCAATTAACTTAAAATTTGCCCATTCACAAACACGCCTGTTCAACCAGGTACACCAGGCTAGCCAAAACCTCGGCCCCACTTCTGGGCAAGGAAAACCTTCAGCACCCAGCCTACAGCACCAAACCTTCAGCACCCAGGTTCAAGAAGCAAGCGAAGGACATCAAGCAACATGAGAACGTACCGAGAATGGGACAGGTCTCAGAAACAAACAAACAAAAAAACACTTGCAAAAACCACAGCAACGTTATTCTGTGAACACTGTGGTACAGCAGGTCACACACAACAGGTAGGTGAGCATTCCCCCCACGGAGAACAACCCAGAGGAGAGCAGTCTGACCAAACTGATTTCCTTACGACACACAGCATTTGGTTTGCCAGAAGAGTAATGCAATTTCTCCTCCACTCGGGCAAATACGTTTAAAGATGCTTTTGAGATCTCCAAATCGACCTCGTGGTCTCTCGCTCTACTCTTAAGCAACAGCAGGGAGATGCTGGGAGGATGAAATCGCTGCCTGCACTGCAAACTGACAACACATCTCTCGTATGCAGTTAATTTATTCCCTCTCCATCTGACCAGAACATGAAGACTGAAGTCATTTTGATCTCAAATGACCAGACAGTAAATGCGAAGATAATTGCTTCAAAATTGTTTCTCTGAAGGAAAAAAAAAGTAAGTTATGATCTTGCCTGTGCATAATGCACTCAGCGTTTCTGCCCTTTTTGAAGACTGTGCTCGTCGCGATAAACACCAGTCTCAAAAGCCGAAGTTTCCTGTTTTCACAGTGAACAACTTTTTCTGGTTTCAGTCTGGGGGAGGACTAAACGTTTCCTCACCAGCAGCAGAGGTCGTGCCCTCCGGCCACCACCACACAAGCCCATAGCTGTTTATCCACGTCTGCCCAGCCTGCTGACGTGTGCCACGTCCTCACAGAGCACGAGCCTGGTGAAGAATTGGTTTATGGACCAAAAAGGGTTTAACCTTCAGCAGGCAAGCAGCCAGCCATGTCCACTTTAATTCCTATTGCTGTCTTCAGCTCTAGTGTTACACCACTCTAACGTGAGGGATTTACTCTGCTACTGATGGACCTGACCTTCAAGAGCCTAAATCCGTAATTTCCCAGCACTTGGGGATCGTGGACTTTGGGTCAAGCGTGCCCCGTATGGCCATCTATCCTCAGAGCCATCGGGCTCCAAAGCCCTCGTAAAGCGGCTCAGTTACAGGCAGGACTTAAGGCAGAGCTGGTCTGGCAAACACCAAGCACATCGGGGACAGCACGCAGCACCTGCACTGGATGCAATTTCAGGATGAGCCAGGACACACGGGTCAGCCGAGGACAGAAAAGGTCAGAGCACGGAACAGGCACGCCTGGAAACCGCCCGCTTCCCGGCCTCCCTACGCAAGTTCACAGAACAAAGAGCTCAAATTAATCGACGCTGGGCTCGCCGCTTCAGCCCGGGACACGGTGAGCAGCTGTAAGCCTGGCAGAACTGATCTCACAACAAAGCCACCTCTTCCCCTTGAAAACCTCATCGCCGAGGTCTTTACCAGCGTCCTGGCTGAAGACAAGGCACATGCAGAGAACCTCTCCCTCCTTTCGCCTTTCTGGAAAAGAGCAAAAGAGAGAAGTAAGCAACCCAGAGCGACAGCTGGTGCTAGATGCCCTTAGCAGAGACCTCCCATCATCAACACCGTACTCCAAGGAGGCCCCGAAGTGACAGCGACCCTCCTCCAGGCTCAGAAGAGCTTGCTGCCTTCTCACCTGCCTGCAACAGCCTTCCTGCCAATGAAAACCCTAAGGAGAAGTTCACCTCACCACAAAGAAGCAAACCCAAACCAAAACAGCCAAACAAAAAACCATCAATCCCTTTCCTTTCTCTCCCACCCCTTCAGTAATGAAGATATTACGAGCTCTGGAACAGGCTCTCACTTTTTGACCTTTAAGCTTTAAAACAAATTAAAAAAAAAAAAACAAACACACCAGAGCACCAAAAGCAAAACAAGCACTATTACAAGCGAGTGATACTCCTAAAACACACACGGCTTTTGTAAACAGCATTAAGTCCTCAGTGCTTTCACGGTGATTTGTGGTAAACCTCCAGAGCACCCAAGACATTTGCAGAGCAATTTTCTCAGACATCCTCCAGAGGTTCAGTATCAGGTTGTTTCCCCGTACAGAAAAACCTGACAGCAAAGCCTTGCTCGGGGTGCCAGAAGGAACAGCACCGGCCTCGGGTGATCCTCACCCCACAAGGGGTGAGAATTCACACACGGTTCCTGCACTGCTGGGATTATGGCAGCACCCATAAGGTTCCTGACCAGAAAGCAAAGTTTGGATCACGACGCAAACTTTTGTTGTTGAAAGGGGAGGAAAGACAGGGAAAGATACGCCCAGCAGCCACGAATTATTCCCGTTCTTGGCTTCAATTATACCTCAATTTCCGAAGGGCCTGCGTAGGCTGCAAATACACAGCAAGGACTTGAAGCACACTGCAGTGAGATACTCAGCCGCACAGCGCAGTCGATGATAAATCCACTCCGGTAGCTGCCTGTGATGCCCCGGGGTGGCTGCCTTGGCAGATCCCAACAGAGCAAAAGAGAAGGGGTAAAAGGAAAAACACGGGAAAAAAAGGAAAGGGACATTTCAAATCATTCCGTGGCTGTTTGGACACATCTAGAGCATTACTCCCAGCGCTGCCTAAAACCTAAGGACAAACTGGAAATGTTTAATGCTCGAAGTGGTATGGTAATTTGGGGGTAAACAAGGACAACTAAAAGTTATTAAAAGGAAGACCAGGAAAATGTTAGACCCAGTCTGAAGAACGGGGCAGTCGACAAACTTATCAGCTGAATGCATTAAAAGAAACATTTTTGACAGATATGGATGGCGCTGGGAACTGACAAAACAAGAACAAAAAGCTCCCTGGCCTGCTTTTTTGCAGATGAACAAGCACAATGGCTCTCCAACAGGCTGCAGTTTGCCACTAGGAAGAAATTTTTCCTCAGCAACAAGCACAGGCGATATCCTAACTCAGGAAGGAAGCAAATGCCCAACACTTCTCACCGATGCGTTTGCGAGTGAACCTGGTTTTAAGCCAGGACGGCCAGCACAGGCTGCATCTCCCACGGCTGCAGAGCATCCCCGGTGCTGCTGGCAGCCTGCTGCAGGTCCCCACTGCACGAACTGAACTGCGAGCCTCATGCATAGGAACGGCCAGAAAAAGCAACACAATTTTAGTTTCCCTGCAGTGCCGAGTTTAAGTAGATCAGCTTAAAAAGAAAAAAAAAAAAAAAAGTAAGTAAATCAGCCCCTGCAATGTTGTCTGGCTTGAACTGTTCATGAAAAGACAAGGAAAAATGGCAATTTCAAGCTCGATCCTGTGTTAACACATCCACTCTCCGTCGTGGCGTGGTGAGAGGCACTCCTCCTCGCCGAGAGCCGTGGCCTCGGCGTGTTTCTCTGAGCACAGCACGAGCAGCGGGAGTTAAAACCTGCAAGCCAAGTGGGAAGCGAAACAGCTGGCAACCCCTGGGTCTCGCCACATACCAAATAACTGCAGCATTACAAATCTGGGACTCCACCAAAACGAACCGCATCCTGCTGGGAATAATATTATGGGTAGTAACACCGAGGGCTGCCCAAAGAACACAACAACACGCCGCACTTTGCTGGAAGAACTACGTGCCTGTATAAATACCCAACGCTTCTCAGAAAGATAAAAAAGGCGTGTACTCAAATCAAACCACACAACCGAAAATTCAACTTTATAAAATTAAGTGGAATTCGCACAAACATTGCTCTGAAAGCAGAGCAGCTAATCAGAGCTGTCAGAGGTGTGGATTTTGTTTAAGTACTGAGCTGAGAAGACGACAGTGGAGAATCCCACTCTTTAGGATAGGAATCCCTGCTTTTACAGAAAAATTAAAAGCAAATCCGGCACTCTAAAGTGGTTCATTTGTCCCCAGGGCAGCTTATTTATTAGTCAAAACCAGAGCACACAGACACGCCGTGTACTTACGCACCTGCTTGTCAGCACGGTACCAGCTGAGCACCCACCTTGGCAGCATGTGAGGACCAGCCCTGTGAGGAGCATCACCTCCAGCTCTGCAAGTGGAAACCCCCAGATGGTGCCACCAGCAGGTATCTGGGCAAACCGATCCCCATCATGGGGCACGATCCCTGTTATGGGTCACAGGGCCATGGATGGCACCAGCACACACCGAGGGCAAAGGCAACAAGCAACCAAGCTCTGCTCTCCTGAGCTGACCACAGGAGCTCCAACCTCTCCTTCCAGAGCTGGAGGCAAAACACTTCTTCAACTGAATGATGATGATGAACAGGAGAACTAGCAACGCACACGAGCAAATATAACCCCCCAGAAAAAGCTAAACAAGCACAGTAACGCTTTTCCACTAGCTTGAAGTTACAACTACAGATCCATTTAATTGATCCATTCAATTACAAATCCATTTAATTTTTATACTAACACTTTTTTTTTTTTTTTAAGTGCCTTAACTGTTCTGCAGAGACATATTCACAAATTAGAAAGGCACCCAAAGATGAAAACAGGAAGGGGCAAAGTCAGTAAACGTGCTTCGTCATCTACCATGCTAATGGCTCTGTAGAAAAGTTGGAACTCTGGGCTGCACACATAAGAAGCAGGCTATATTAATACATTCCCAACACTTCTACTTTAGGAATGAACAAAATCTCCTATTTAACATTTTTATTTTCCAAATTAGAGTTTTCCTTGACGCTACCACACCCTCTCCCTAGCCTAGAAAAGCAGCATACAAATTTAATTCCTGAATCACGTCGATGTCAAGTTCCACCCTGGTAAGTCACAGAGCTCTTCGCTTTTCTGCTACTTCCTATACCAGCAGGAGTGCCAAATCAAGCACTTTTCCTCCTCCTCCTCCTCTCCTTTTTGGTGCATCTTCTGGAGCTTTCAGCCTCATTTTGGAGACCTCGAAAAGCATGAAGCTGGCCTGCAAAGCGGTACCCCGGGGAAGTTCGGGGTGATGCACTGGCTGTGTAACGCCAGAGCATGCTGAATGGCAGCGTTAATGCCCTCTCTGATGTTTTTAGCACTCTGTGTTTGAGCCGTAGGCGATGCAGGAGGTCACACCAGCATTTATTTTAATTTCCTTCCTTCAGCGCCCTCATAACCGCGCGTGCCAAACCTGAGGGCAGCCATTCAGGTTAGCGGAGCACGGGCAGGTTAAGGCTATGGGATCCCACAGACGGATTCCTGAGCAGGGTTTCTGCTCCATCTCTCACCACGAAGCTCTCCCAGGAGCTCGATGCGACCCTTGGGTGGGTTGTGGACGGGACAGGGATGCATCGCGCTGTGTTTATCGCAGCCACATCTTCCAGCGCCCTGAGGGTGGCTGCTATTAAAAACAATCCCCACGGGTTAAACCACGTTCCCTCCGGGCGTGCAACCACACGGGCCTTCCGCACCCCCTGGGCGCTGTGAAGTCGCAGCAAACTTTTATTTTCCTCGCTTTCCCCTACCTGCTGGGGCTGCCCGAGCCCAGCGAGCCACAGCCCCGAGCCCTTCACGCAGCCAACTTCCACCACAACGCCTGGCCAGGACCGGGCAGCGCCGCTCCGAGCAAGCAACCACCACCGGCTCGACCCTCCCCGGGCTCCCCCAGCGCCCCAAATCCCCCGTCCGAGCCCCTGAGAGCCGGGGGGGAGGCAGGAG
This sequence comes from Anas platyrhynchos, assembly GCF_047663525.1. Taxonomy (NCBI): domain Eukaryota; kingdom Metazoa; phylum Chordata; class Aves; order Anseriformes; family Anatidae; genus Anas; species Anas platyrhynchos. The sequence goes on from NC_092590.1 coordinate 7,629,582, forward strand.
AGAGGCAGGAGAGAGGCGGGGGAAGCCCAGCCCGTGCCCGCCGCCCGCCCGCCCCGCTCACCTGAGGCGCGGGCATGGGCGCCAAGCCCCCCGCCAGCAGCCGGCGACGCCGCTCGCCGCTCCGCAGCGCCCGCCCCAGCATCGCCACAGCCTTCCTCCTCCTCCTCCTCCTCCTCCTCCTCCTCCTCCTCCTCCTCTTCTTCTTCTTCCAGCTCCGCCGTGGGCGTTGCCGCCGGGGCTGGGCGGCGGTGGGGCTCGGCGCCCTTCCCCTTCCCGCCGGGGAGGAGGCGGCGGAGGGCGGCTCCTCGCTGAGGGAGCTCCTACCACAACCCCTTCACCCTACGGGTTTGGGGTGCTGTAGGGTTTAGCCCCCCGCCCTGCCCGTTTTTGAGGCTGTTTCAGCGGGATAAGCGCTCTCTGCTGCCCCAGCGAGGAGCAGGCAGACGCCGAAGCAAGCCCCGGCGAAGTTCATTATTTCCCAGAGACTTCTGTCTACAGGAAGCTGTTGGCAGCTGCTTGCTCCATCCACATCAGCGTCTCACAGCTCTGTCACCACAGCCCCCACTGCGTTCATGTCCCCAGCTCGGGGAGGAAAAATGTGCATGTCAGCCTTTTTGGGGCTCTAGGAAATAAGCCGTGTGTCTTTTCCATGGGCCAAGAGAGCCAACAGCCATTTTAGCAGCTGGGGCTTGTGTCACGACCATGTTTAAAACACTGACTTTGCCTCTTCAAAAATCCTACCCTCTGTTCGCATTTCTTACCTTTCAGATTGCTTCATGAGGTAACTTCTGCTTTGTTCTCCAAGCAACGTGTTTCGCATCTTAGTTTCCTCCATTAAATATTATCTGTTGGCTGTAACTTCGGTTTTATCATCTTATACCTCATAAAGGTATCTGCTCAATACTTCACGTCTAAACTACCACGTCATTAACACCTGACAAGGATAGGCCTACATAAATATCATCCTTGTATTTCTCTGTTCACACTCAAACATTGTGTGTATATATATATATACACATATACAGACACGCATATATACAAGTGAAACATCACTAGTCACAGATACCATAAAAATGGGTATAAAATGGAGCAAATAGCAAAGTTGCTTTAGTACAACCACTAAAACAAAGTCTGGACCTGCAGGCTATTCAAGTGGGGGTCAGCTTTTAGGATGAAAGAAAATATAGCAGAATGGAATAAAGTTAGCCGATGCACCTCCCAAAAACCAAATCCTACTGCTTGTCCCTGAGCCATTATTAAATAGCCTGAATTTTCCACATAGTCACAGGGATGAAACCTGGACTCTCATGTTTCTGTGAAGAGGAGAGCATATAAAACCTTTCTCCTTTTTGGGCATGGTAATATGACTGTGGCCATCATTTGGTGCAAAGACAGACTGATTTTTTATTTTTTTTTTCCCCTCCAGGGAGAATTATGTTCCCTCCCAGGGCACAGAGAGCAAAGATCTCTTCAAAACACAGAGGAGCAGCTCGTTGCAACATGTCAGCTTACTAATCCTCCTGCTCTAGGAGAGGAGCGAGGTGAGACACCTCCCCAGCTCACCCAGGACAGACCAAAGCTCCGTATTTCTTACGGAGCGGTGTGTCAGAGAGGTGGGATTTGCTAACCAGGCTGCTGGAAGGCGTGCTGCCACAGGGGAAGAGAGACGGACTTTTATTACAGAGAGAAATTCTTACTCCAGGAATAGGAAGTGCTTCGACTGGGCGGAGGGAGGATCATAAATTATGCTCTTACTACAGAGCTGCCAGGCTGTCCAAACAGCAGGGGAGCACTTCGCTGAGACCTGAGTCATGCCTGCGAGGAGCTTGTTGCATCTGGTCAGTGCTCTTCCCTCCTCTGCTGAGGCGCTGTACTGTGCCTCGGTGGCTGCTTGGGCTTTTGTGTGCGCTTTCTCCTTGTAAATCCATTTCTGCTGAACTGGAAGCGTGAATTCTTACGGAATGATTAACAATTTCGGTACAATTTCAGTGGCTGAAGTTTCAGCCCCTTACGCTGCAGGCACTAACAGTGGCAACGGTCTTTTTGGGGTAGGAATTATCCCTCCCTTTGACATTATCCTTCATGGAAGTCCTAACTCTTGCTCCACCGAGTCCTCCAGGCCTGGCCAAGTCCCTTTCCACCACACACACACACTGTCTGCAAGGTTTTACTTTTTATTTTTTTTTATAATAAAGTCCTAAACTCCAAAAGTATTGCTTTAGGAAGAAGCCAAAGCATTGTTCCTGCTACCTAAGAAACCACCACTAAGGAGGGAAGATAATTCACTTTTTGTTCTTAAAGTTCTCCCAGAAGCCATGTAACAACTTATATTTTATAACACACACTTATTAAAAGACCGAGGTAGCACTGTTCAAAGTTCACCGTTAACAACACATCAGGATGACAAAGAATAGAATAGGGGAAAGGGCAGCGATATCCCATCTGTATGGGAATCACTTCATGGATCTGAGGACCTGCATCAAAAATTTAAACACAAAAAAGTGAAAGCCCAAGAAAAGCAAATTAACAAGAGGACAAGGTACCAGTGCATCAGGGGCAGGCTGGCACAGAGCAGTTGGGCATCTCCAGGTGCCCCCAGCTCACAGCACAGGAATTGACACAGAGCAGGGGGCCCAGTCCTGCTTCTGGCTTCTCCGAAGCTCTGCTCAGAACAAAGGCAGCACATCCAGGTGCACAAGAGCCAAGGAACAGAGAAGAACCCTTAACTACAGAGAATCAGGACACATTTAGGTTTTTGTCTGCTTCAGCTTCAGTTTTTAGTAACATTTTGTATTCATAAAAGTTAGGATTTACAATGGGTCAAGCTTTTTGAAAGCATGGTATCTCGAAAAGTTAGTAACAAACGACAGCATAATCCTAGATGTTATTTTTCCCCTTCAATGATTTTCTAACACAATTTTTAAAAAACAAGCAAACAAAAACAAAAAACAAAAAACTTTTTCAAACAGTTGATAAGAATGACATTTTCTATGGCTAACAGATTACTAAGATGGTAAATCATCACCAACTCTTCCTAATGCTTGAGGATTGTTGTGACAGTAAACTCGTCACTCAAGAAAGTCACAAAGCCTGTGTCTCACAAGGGGGGGGGGCTTCCTACACATGTGGCAAAGAGATAAAATGCAAGAAAAAATTATTACACTACTTTATTACCCAACAGAGAAAAAAAATCAACTTTTTCCTACTGGAAACAGTCAAAAAATATATAATTTTTGAACTGGTGCTTTTGTTTTAATGATGAAGAGTGTAATTTGAAATCTGTATTTGCTGATGTCTCTGGGGTAGTTTTCTCTTGACAGCTGAAAATCAAATACCCAGTACTTTTAGAAAATATACAACAGAAATCAGAAAGGTAAATTGGTACAAGAGAAACGATACCAAAACTCATTTTCCTTTTTTTTTTTTTTTTTTTTATCAAGTTTTGAAATGTTTCCAGAAGTTCTGCCACCTCCCCTCTCCAATTTCTCTCTTACAGAAGCATGCAACCACTCAATCTTGTGTATGGTTGCTATTCCTAATTAGGCATCTCCAATAAAAGTTATCACTTCTGCTGAAGATCTTCACAAGAAAATAAAAAAAATAGGTGAACTTTTTTTTTTCTTGTTATTAAAATTGCAAAGGAAGGACAAAGGCCCTGCAAGCAGATAATCTATAATAGGTCAGAATTCAGGGTTGGAGTAAAAATTGAAGAATCATCGATAATGTGTTTGTTTGAATTTTCGTTGCTCTTGTAACAATCTCTTGTATGCAGCACTACCCATGCGAGAACTCGCTTGCGAGACACAACCCCACAGGATGCCTTTGGATTTTGCTGTGCAAATGAATCATCAGTAATTTGCAAGCAAATATACTCAAGAGACCTCAAATTCCAGTTACTTGCAGTAGTTGCAGCCAAACTTTCCAGCCTCCTCCTGCATTTGACTACAACAGTGTCAATCGAATTAAAGGCAAGCAAGGCCGCTCTGTTTTTAATTGTAGGGAACTGGCAGATAAATACATCAATAAATCATCATAGGCTCTCTCTCCCCTTGCATTTAAAATTCCCAATACCATTGTACCAAAACAAAAAAAAGAAAAGGAAGAAAGTGTTACACTGAATCTCAGAATTACCTGGGTCCAGCAGGCTTTTAGTTGGAACTTAACCTTTGTAATTCTGCAAAAGTGATCATATTCTACCTCATTTATGAAAACCTGAAACATGATAGCATATATAGACCCCATTTTTTTTTTTTAAACAATACATCAGAAAAATAACGCATTAAAATCTGAAGAATTGCACTTAAAGAATAAGTCACTGCAGTAATTCTTGACATAGAAACTGATACACTTGAGATATTCAATAAATTCATTTTCTCTTGAGCAAAATCTACACCATGCATCAGCTGGGAGACTTGAAGCAATTGTTTGAGTCTGTTGTTTGTTGTATTTTTATTGTCTGTTGTTTGACGTATTTATTAAATCACTGGAGCCTGCTAATGCCCAGGATCTGTACCTTCACTGCTTGCTCCCAGCGTGAGAGAACTGACCTACAAGGTCCTGCGCTCATGACCTCTTTCAGGGACTAGGTAATCTTTTGTGTGACCTCACAGCTTTTGCACAGGGAATGAAACCACAGGTAAGTCTATTAGAAATGCAGCACGAGGAAGAAGATGGCTTCTCTAAACTAGGCTGGCTGCTGCCACTCCTCAAAAATTCAGGATAGGCAATTCAGGATAGGCTTCAGCATAAACTCATTTTACTTGAAATCAGCTCTCAGCTCCTGCACTGCTCACACCATGCAAGTACCACCACCGGGAGGTCTCTGGCCTCTACGCTGTATGTTTCCAGTTTCCTCTACCCATATCTATAAAGAACTTTCTTGGAAAAAAAAAAAAAATGCCACTTCTCCAGAATAAAGAATTTGGTAGAGAATTTTCTATGTGAGCAAGACAAAGACTGCCAGCAAGAGCCTCAGGCCTCCAAACCTTCTTGTTTCGGTCACTCGCTGAAACTGGCCACCAAGCTTTTGCAGGATTGCAGCCTGTCCAAGATCAGAATCATAGAATCATAGAATATCCTGAGTTGGAAGGGACCCTTAAGGATCATCAAGTCCAACTCTTGACACCGCACAGGTCTACCCAAAAGTTCAGACCATGTGACTAAGTGCACAGTCCAATCTCTTCTTAAATTCAGACAGGCTCGGTGCAGTGACCACTTCCCTGGGGAGCCTGTTCCAGTGTGCAACCACTCTCTCTGTGAAGAACCCCTTCCTGATGTCCAGCCTAAACTTCCCCTGCCTCAGCTTAACTCCGTTCCCGCGGGTCCTGTCGCTGGTGTTAATGGAGAAAAGGTCTCCTGCCTCTCGACACCCCCTTACGAGGAAGTTGTAGACTGCGATGAGGTCTCCCCTCAGCCTCCTCTTCTCCAGGCTGAACAGGCCCAGTGCCCTCAGCCGTTCCTCATACGTCTTCCCCTCCAGGCCTTTCACCATCGTCGTAGCCCTCCTCTGGACACTCTCCAACAGTTTCATGTCCTTTTTATACTGTGGTGCCCAGAACTGCACACAGTACTCGAGGTGAGGCCGCACCAGCGCAGAGTAGAGCGGGACAATCACCTCCCTCGACCTGCTAGCAATGCCGTGCTTGATGCACCCCAGGACACGGTTGGCCCTCCTGGCTGCCAGGGCACACTGCTGGCTCATATTCAACTTGTTGTCTACCACGACCCCCAGATCCCTCTCTTCTAGGCTGCTCTCCAGCGTCTCATCGCCCAGTCTGTACGTGCAGCCAGGGTTTCCCCATCCCAGGTGCAGGACCCGGCACTTGCTCTTATTGAACTTCATGCGGTTGGCGATCGCCCAGCTCTCCAACCTATCCAGATCCCTCTGCAAGGCCTTTCCACCCTCATCCAAGTCCACAACTCCTCATCAGAAGACAGCACTGTGACAAAACGTGGTCAAAAATTTTACTCAAGATCTTGCAAGTCCTTCATACATGAGTTAACACCAACTACTGAAATCAATGATTAAGGTTGTAAGTACACCCTTTAAAAAAATCCAGGTCTGTCCCACTATCTTGGAAAGATTTTTTTTTTTAAATTGAGTTCTTGAAATGTATTTGGGGTCAACACCAAAGTAGTATTTCATATTTGAAATTACTAAAGAGCTTTTGAAACACCAAAGTAATATTTCATATTTGAAATTACTAAAGAGCTTTTGACTGTCAGGATTACTGGCAGTTCATTTTGGCTTGTTAAAAAAACACCACCACTAATGACTGAAAAACATCTTTTCAGTATCTGACAAAATGTACAGAAAGCCAAAGTCAACTGCGCCCACTCATCCTTTTTTTTTTTTTTCCAGAGATATGAAGCTCTACATCAAAATTAACAAATAGGCTTATTTCTGATATGTGTGAAAGTTTAATACACAATTATGTTTATTACTAGTTCTCCGGGAGCTACATTACATGTCTTTACTACTCTAAGAGCCTCCTGGACTGTAATTTCTCCATCAGCAGTTCACATATTCCTTTGACGTTAAAAGATGTAAACAATGTGGTTTTTAGAACTAAGAAATGGAAAGGGATGCCAGCTGTATTTAAAATGTAGAGAATTTGAATCAATTCCCCAAAAGACTTACTTAACCAGGGCTCGTGTATCTGTCTCCTAGCTGATTTTGAACTTCTCATGAAACAGGCGTGATTCATACGACAGAGTTGAAAGCTTTTTGGGGAAAAAAAAAAAATCAATCCCTAAAACAGTCAGAGAACCTCAAGGGATAGTTCAACACTTTAAAAAGATACAAAAGCTTACCTCTTATCTCCTCACCAAAATATTATCCGGTGGGCAAAAATCTTTCAAGTTTCACAGTGTGAGTCTTCACAGGGATTCATTTTCTGGCACGCACCTTCAGTACAGTGGTGTGATCCAAGCCATTGTAAGTGAAGCCATCTTTCAGATGCTACTTCCATATCTACAGATACTCTATTGTTCAAAACACTAAAATCAACGTGCTAAATCCAAAGATGTTTCAATTCAAAATATTTCTGTGGGACTGTTGTCTTGAATTTGAAAACAAAGATCAGTCAGGAAGTACATGTGCTCCACTAACTAATTTAAATAAGTCACAACAACAACAAAACCCCTAGATTCTGTGCCGTGTTAGGGTTTTACTGAACAAATAGCTCTTGCTGTACTTGTTATAATTTTTCATATACAAAAAATGATAGAAGAATAAAGCTTTAAATAATGGTTTTACAGAACACATTGCAATTAATCATGGAATAGGATGTTCCTAGGTATTCAATACCAAGCTCACAAGTCATGGGGCACTTAAATTGTAACATGCTCTTCTCATCTTTGCAATTACAAATAATTTTGGAAATGCCCCAGTCTTCAGCAGTGTGTAGCTTTCACCCACCGTGAAGCCATCTACGAACAAGCATATCAGTACCAAAATCCTGGTGGTCTGATTTAGGGACAAGATTCAACATCACCTCAGACATTTATTACATGACAATTTACTAAATGGAAAAAAAATATCTCAAGTAATTTCTTTTAGGTAAGTTTCTTTTAGGTAACTTAAAGACATTTAGTTAAGGACAACACACATGTAAATCATATTTTCCCCAAACAAGGAGTTGATGCTAACATGCAGACTAACATCACTTGAACAATTTAACTAGGGTAACTTTTTTAAAGCATTTGCAAACCATAGCTAGAACATTTTTTCTCCACTATTCAAGTTCTATTTTCAGGGGATATGGCAGTTACGCAACACGGTAACATTCTCAAGACTACCTTAAAATAAAATGTAATCATACTAATTATTATTTACTTTTTGGTATTTAATCATTTTAGTTATATTTCATCAAACAAACGAACAGAAAGTACTATGTATGAGTGACTATAATTTGTTAATTACTTCTAATGTGCTTCAAAAAAAAAAAAAAAGAAACAAAACCATCCCAATTTCACAACAAAGTTTCAAAGTCTGAGCTAAATCCATCTGAAACTTCACAATTAAGTTACCAAAACATTACCAAGAACAAGGTTTTGGAAAGATGTACGAACGTGAATGTGTGACCGCATTTTGAAATTTTGTATTTTAAAGCCTTTACTTCCCTTGTTGCAAGCTAATTCATTTTTACACCCCTCTTCACCTTTTTTTTCCCACCCTTCAGATCACAGCAGAAATCATATCGTCAAGTTAGATTGAGTGATTACCCATACTTACTCTAAACAGCAGACAAAAGTTACAGAAAACCTGGACCAAGACTACAGCAGTTTACAAAATGTAAAATAAGGTTAGCAGATATGTCTTCTTTAGGATAATACATAAGGAGGGTTCTAGGAACTTTAACTATTGTATTGTATTGATAGCTCATTTCAGAGAGTGCAACATTTTTTCCTCCCTTCCAGAGGTTTGCAAAATGAAGTGGTAAACATGTTCTCTTCAATATATAGTTCAGTTGCAAAAAGATAGTATTTGCATAAATATAAAAACACATGATAAAGCAAAATATTTTTAATTAGTGAGCCAATCATAAATAAATCCACCTACAAATTAAACAGAACAAGAAGCTGTGTTCCTTCTACATGGATTTTTTTTAAGCATGTTTTAATAGTCAACTTCACTGTCTAGCTTGGGACTGAAACAATTCATCATTGAGCACTCAACAATTCAGCACACTGAGCTAAGTCTCTTTTTTTTTTTTAGTTACATTTTTACATTTTCTTTACAAATGTAATACTTATGTACATTATATATTTTATTTCTACAATTCATTTACTTTAGTGAAATTCTACAACTTTCAAAGGGAATTTGCTGAAGTCTTTACTAAATATGAATCATTCCTTTTAAGAAGAAATTCATATAAACAACCAACATACAGCACTGCCCTTTGACGTGTCTGTTAAGAATTTGAATCTTGAAGGGCTACCATAACAAACGTAAGAAAAAAAGGCTTTACCTAATTGTACATTTCAGTAAGAAATATCATCCCACATAGCTACATAGAATCACCAGCTTGCAATAAACAGAGCACCATACCGCTGCACTACTGGAAACGTGGATAAACCAATTTAAAGTTTACTACTGAAAACAGCTTCATCATCCCTAGCACTTTTAGACTGAAGTAAATCTGCAAAACTCTTCTGGAAATGTATACATCTCCTCCTTTAGCTGTAAAGTTTCCCAACCAGCGCCGATTACTGTATATTGTGAAGAACAAACATCCACTTTTGTAACTTTCCATATACTTCTCTCAGCCAATGCTTCTATCTGGAGTCATGATTCTTCTTCTAGTTTACTCCTTGCTCATTTACAAATCTGCTGTTGAATATGAAGTAAGAATTCATAATAAGAGAAAGCTGCTTCTGTCCGATCTTCAATTAAATGCTGAAAAAACTCTGTCTTGGCAGGATTCTCATCTCTGAAAGAATAGATGGAGGAATGTATTTTAGTCATTTAGCAAGAGATAAGCTGTAAATTCAAGTAAAGGCATAAATTCTAATGAAATGCTTATTGTGTTTTGAAGTCTACATTCAGTCCCAAGATACTATAGTACAAATAACCCAAAGTTAAGAAAAAACCCCTGGAGTCTGTGATGACGATCAAACAGCAGCATCTTCTTAACAAGCGTAACGTGGAAGAAAGATAGGTGAAATAGCATTTAAAGTATCTTGTAGAAGCTCAAGAACTGAAGCATAAAAGTGATCTAGTGTTTAGATGTAAGCAAATATGCTGATGGCAATGAATTCATTGTTATGTTATATGTGTTATATTAAATGTGTTATATTAAATCCCAATGTTGATTGAACCCAGAAGAAATTACATCTATGTATACAGAATTTGAATGTTTTTTCTTCCTTTTTTCCTCATTTGACAACAGAATATACAGACCTCCATTGCAAAGGGGTTTTAGATAAAAGCACTCTACCAAGTGTAGAGGAGATGGTATTTGGTTTCTTCTCAGCTAGACACCCCCACTTTTCAGTGTCAATTAGAAACTGTAAGTACAACTTGCCAACTCAGTATCTAACAGAAATACTTACTTTATTACTTGAAGAACTGGGCTTAAAGGTCTATTGTCCCTCAGCCAGGCTATGAAAGACCGCGTCCTTTCTGAAGAAAGTGCAACTACCTCAGGAAGCTGTGTCTAGTTGAAGGTAATGAAAAGAAATTATCTTTTAATATCAGAACTATTTTAAAGTACAGATCCTCATATTCATGACATGGCCCAATGCCAGAATAACCACAATTTCTGTTACAGAATTACCATGTACTAGATATACACATTTTTTCTTCAGATTAAAATACAATTCTGTAATATCTGTTTTACAGGAAGTAGTACACCTTTATCTAAAACTGCCTTTTACGTGCAAAAGATTTTGCAAAGTGAGCTCATGTAAACAGTAATCTTTTTAAAATGCCGCTTTCACAGTTTTCCTGCCTTCTTTCCCCATCAATCAAGTTCCTGTACGTTGTCTTTTGCACCACTGAAAAACTGAAACGTGAAGAAACAAAATTTGAACTGTAAGCAAAATTCAATGCAAAAATAAGGGATTATTTGGTTGGGGAATGAGCTTAAAAAATAATCCACCACCACGAAAACGCTTGTTTGAGGCATTCACTGAACTAAATATATCAACTCCAGGGATGAAATAATTTAACACAAATCTATAACAGGACGGATTTTTTTTGTGTTACTGCCGTTGTAGTAAATGAATGGGGAATATAATTTAAAAGCAAAGATGGCAACTTTGTATGTTACTTTTTTCTCTAATTTTTCATTACAATAAATGCTATTTAACATCTCAAAAAAAAAAGCCATCCTTTGTTTATTAAAGTTTTTTTTTTCCTGAAAATACTGTCAATTAATAATACCACTAGTAGGTCAGAGGGAAAAATTCTATCTTGGTAATACAAGCAAAATACAAAACCTTGAACAAGCAGTCCAATTTTATAGTCGTGTTAAAGCTCACCACTCTTTCTGACCTATTCTCAGAAGTACTGCTTCTCTTTTGCTTTTTCCCTTTGTATCTTCCTATGTTTCCACAGTGCCTAACACATTTTTGGTACTATCTGAATATAACCATTCAATTCAGAACTCTTCTAGAGTATGTCAACAGGGTTCATCCTTATCCTTACATCTTGGAACCGCTCCCCACAGAAGAGGGAGTCCTCTCTAATTGCTGCTTCGCTTCCCATAGAAGATCATAGACACAGGTTACAACATAAAAATTTCTATGCTGAAACACATATTGAAGGGTCTTCAATGTTCTAATAGCTAAAAGCATTTTGTTTGTCCAGACTTGAGCCTGGAAGCTGAACAAAACCTAGCTTTACTTGACATACAGACCTTTACATTACCCTTCACATCCAGACCTATCCCCAAATATCATAGACCTGGTATATAACACCACGTTCGCTGAATGTAAGATTTCAAAAAATCGTAACAACAAAAAACCCTTCAATCTTAACAACTACTGTTTGTGAAATAACTGAATCAAGACGTGATCTACACAACTTCACAATATTTTTGTAGGCCCAAATGCATTTCAAAACAAACAAACAAAAAACCAAACCAATTATATTATTGAACATTTTTTTGACATTCAGTGAACACATTTATATTCTTTCCTTAAAACTGACAACTTATGTTTTCTATAAAGCTGGCAAGAAGTTAGATTGTGTCCATTAAAAAAAAATCACAGTTACATAATTAAAAACTGACAATTCAGAAAAAAATAGATTAAATATAGCTTCCAAATGTAAGCGTTATGCAGTACAGGTGATTAAAACGCCTACCATTTTCTGTGGTACTGACGCATAGTTTGGGTATCCAAGGACATCTTTTATGAAGTTGTTATCACAGTTTTTTCCAATCCAAATATAAAAAGCCTGCAAGATGTCAGAATCATTTTTAGTAAAGGCCTTGCATATGTTTTAGAGAAAGAGACAAATAGTAATGAAATTGGAATATTACCAGGAAACACCAGTCATGCAAATTAATCACCTGAGAGCTCCAGTTGCAATTCACTTCTCTATATTCATTATTTGTACATCGACTTAGTAACAATTGGTACCATTCGGAAAAAAGATGATTGAATGTCCAAAACCCAGTTAAAACACAAATACTGAAAGGATGCAGGACATGTCTATATTGGTACAATTAATGTATATTACCTCCCAAAATACAAAAACTAGATTTTTATAAAGTCACACCACTGTCAGTTACTGCACACTGACATCCAATCTCAACAAGCTATAGTAAAGCATTAATTACCAAAACACATTAAAATAATTATTTTGGACATCTGAAGACAGAAACTAATTTGATATTCACACTCAGCACCTGAACTTCAATGCACTTTCCTTCTACAGTGCCATTACAGCACTGTATTTTATTGCATTATTAGTGCAGCATAATGTTATAACCCATTAAGTGTTTTTAGGGTAATTCCTATGATCAACTTAAATTGCATTTACAGGTTTTATTCCCTCTCTACAAATCCCTCAACTCTCGCAACTCTTATGGTATATGGCTCATGTGGCATAAGACTACTTGCATTTATGTGTAACTGAAAAAGTTCCTCCCTCAATGACAAGTGCTTTGTTACAGACAGATTATAGTACATGCAATTTAATAACCGTTAAAAGGAAATTTTCAAAATGGAAATCCATTACTTCCAGAAAAAAAAAAACAACAAACTTGATATGAACTCTTGGCATATTTCAATTTGTCTAGCATGAAAAAATGAACCTTTGAAACCTTAATGTGCAATCTTGATTAGAGATTTTCCACAGATCAAAAATATGAAAGCTTTTTACCGGAACACAGACTATTCCCAGGTTACTTAGGATGCTGATTCATTATACAGCTAAGGTTGAGTTGGCTGCTTTCAACAATTCAGCATTATTTTATTTTTTAAAAACAGGAACGTGCAAAACTGGTCACTTACTGAACCACAATCCATAAGAAAAGCTCCTTCTCTTGTCAACTTCTCTGCAGATAGCTTCTGAAGAGGAGGCTGAGGAACAACTCTGTCATTTACATGTATTGTACTCTGTAAAGAAAACAACAATCAGTAATACTGTAATAATAATAAATTGTAATTTGGTATTTTTGTCTTAAGCAGGTGTGATAAAATAGGAAGAAAAACACTGGTAATCTCTACAAATGGTTTGAGAATTCTCATATAATAAAGTGCCATGTTAAATCTAAAACGTTCACTTAGATCAACCAATTTGTTTAAAAACACTTTCAAACTTATATATGGGAATGGCTACACAGCACTGAAATTGATCTGATCAAACAATTTGGTTAGAGCAATGCTGAAGAAAACAAAACAAAACACCACCAAGAAATTCGCAGCATAATTTCAGATTAAAGCAGGCTGTGACAAGACTGCCCCCCCTCTTGGATAACAGAAATAAACTAAATGACTATTAAGTCTTACTTCTTGTATCTAGTCTTACTTCTTACTATTAGAAATAAATGCATCCATTTCATAGGCATTTCATAGTTGCATTTCATGCAACTTTATCTGGTTTCAATATACAATACCTAGTATTCTCTACCAAATTTTATCCATTTCCCACTGAGAGTTCTAACACACAAAAACACTGGATAGCCATCTAAGGCATACAACCTTCTCTGCTTTCTTTATTAATTGAAAAACATGAAATTATTGTGATCACTGAAAGAAGGTGAAAAAAACAGATCTCTTCATAACATACTATCGTACCTGCATATAAATATATATGTCTGTGTGTATACACACACACACACATCATGTATGTAATAACTTAGGGAAAAAGCCCGGTTTACATTACAGTAACAAGTTTTAAATTAATTACTGCAGCACATTAAGCGACACTATTAAAACTAGAAAATATTACAAAACAGGCTTCATACATTACCTCCTCAGTTAGCTTGTCTATTCTGTACAAGTTGGGATGTATCATTTTCATCAAGTGAATGAGAGGCTGACTCTTAATCTGGCACATCGCATACACACGATCATCCAAACGTGTACTAGTGCCTGTTCTAAAGGCTTTCTGTTAAAGAAAAAAATATATATTGTTAATCATGAAACCTATATTTTACGTCACACCTGAACAGTGTATTTCTTATTTCGGAGGCTTGTCAGTTAAAGATAACAAAGCTTCTGTAAAGACATGCATCTTACCTAGATACATCAGAAAATCCCAATTTATTATAAAAACGTGCGCTATGCTAGAAAAATTCCTAATTAAATACAAATTGAATACCTTACAAAACTTTATCCATTCTCCCTTCTTACTGATGAAAAAGAAGAAAGATTTACAAAAATCCCCCACTTTGTGTAAAACGTTAATGTGGTGGGACCAGCACTACACGTTTTCATGCTTTATGAGTGGTACTGGCCTTTGAAATTCACTGACACAATGACACAGGAAGACGAGAGCCCAGCAGGGTTCAAAAACGATACTCAGGTGGATAGTAAGATGGAATCTGATTTTATATTAGCAAAGATGAAATGGTAAGGAAAAGCTCTGGGATGAAAATATATTTCCGTATCTTATAGCAGAAACCAGGCTCTCATAGAATAAAGATTTATTTCATAACTCTCCATCCTATTGAATCTTTCAGCTCTCCCCTAGAAGGAGCCAATAAGACCATTCTCTCGGTAACAACACAATGGAGAAAGCACCATCTTCTGATTGAATGGAGAATATTCCTACAACTAATGTGCAAATTCACCTCTCCAACCAAAGTTGTGTATGCAAGCCCTCTTTTTCCAGTTTTAGTTTCTTATTATTGTTAATGAAGGTAAAACCTCTATACATTACTTATTTTCTCAGCAACTCTTACTCTAAGCTATCTTTTACCCAGATTCTCCTGATACTAAACATGGTTGTTTTTTCCCCCCTATTACTTGCTTTACTTACATGACTGCTAAGAAGTCCTAATCAGTATATTAGGCACTGAAATCATCACAAAGCCAAATGAAAATAAATGATCAGGATCGTATTTCTTACAGAATTTACATAAATCTTTGTTTATAATAAGAAAAAATGAACACTCAACTGTCAAGTACTAAATATCTTGAAGCTATGAGATTTATTGAAGATAAAGCCCTGCAGTAAACTCTCATTATACTTAAGTATGACTTTTGTTAACACAAAAGATATTAAAAAAAATCAAAAAGCAGATTCCAAGTTATTAGAAAAGGGGAGACTTTAAGAGCCCGTAGGAAACAGGCTAACTACTTTTATATGAACTTTAAACTATTCACTTTAGCTTCTTTAATATGTTTCATTTCATTTCCATGGAATTTAAGTTTTCCTTCTTAATACCTGAAAACACAAACACGTGCACTGAAAACTGTATGATTTTTCTTCACAAAATAAAATTAAGTACTAATAAGAGCCTTACAACAACCCCCCCCCGGCAACTTTAATTAGTTGCCAAAAGAATTTAAGAATTGCTGCTACAATATACATTATGATTTTCACTTAACATCAAGTAACAAAATATATTTTAAAAAGTCAAGCAAAAACAAAAAAAAATATTCAGGCACTCATCAGTTAAAATAAGCTTGGTCATTTTTTGTTTCCGTCCTGGAAGTTCAAGAAGGAAAACTCTATTTCGATAATTATAGGAAAAGACATTGCTCAATTCCTCCAATGGAACAATGAATCAAACATCACTACTACTAGCTTATACATACCTGTTTGAGAAGAGCCAAAACATACAATGGAAACAGCTTGAGGGAATTTGGTGCTATCAGCATGGACTGCTGCAGATTTGAGGCAGTTGACATGTACGCTGACAAAGAGTCTACCACAGCATTAACTAAGGCATCTCTTGCATCTGCAAGACTAGATGAAACTGAGCGATCCACCGCTGTTGGATTAGAAGAATAGAAAAGGTTAGTAGAGTTGACCTCATTCATTCCATTTTCCATACAGAAGCTTCCTTTTACAATGCTTAAAAAAATAAAAGTAGACGTTTTATCACTTGATTTAAGCTGTAGTATGAACCCAAGACTACGTACACATCATGTTTTAAGTATTATGCAAGTAGGTTAGCTATTGATTAAACTATTCGCTATTGTACATCCAAGATGATTTGCAACAATTCTTGTGACAAAAAAACAAAAATAATGTTCTCTCATCATTTCCACAGCATAACAGTTTGTGCAACTTCAGTTCCATCTTTCTCTGCTAAGAAAAAGCTGCAAACCTTTTGGTTGGAGGAAGCCACCTGCTGGACTGAATGCGCATTTGAGACAAGATCCAGAAGTACTGTTCATTTCTTGTAATTCATTTGACTACTAATATACAACAAGGCGCACACTAAAATCCTGCATGGAGCCATAACATTCACAAGCAGAGATCAATCTATGAAACCTCCGCTTGTGGCCCATGCGTAGGGAGTAAGCAAGAATCCTCAATCTAGCAACGGCAGGTTGAAAGCACTGAGAACTAACACAGAAAGCGGAGATGTCAGCAGTACTCCCCATCTCCTTTTTTATTTTTAAAGCACACAAAAACTAACAAGAAAATGAATAGCCAGGCTTCATTTGCTACTTTAAAAGAGAACATGTGAAAAGACATTTGAAACTCACCCATGTTTGCTAAGAGGCATACAACTGCTTGTACATCTGCTCCTGCATATACATCAGCCAACGAATTTACTACAGGCAAGCAAAGTGTGTGCACTCGAATTCGGCGTTCACCTAATAAAAATACATAGAAATCATCACACAGTACTGCTTGGTAGGAAGAAGTATCCAAATGCAGTCATTACAGTGCATCTTCTCTTGTCCAAGATGCACTCTTGGTGAAAACACACCAGTCATGCGTTTGCTGTAACACCATTTCTCAGTCCTGTCTCAAATTCTGAAAAGCTCTCAAGTATTCAACTGAATAACGAACACAGGTTCATAACATGAACTACTTTATAATGTCCACACAAAGCTTTTTTGACCGTACAGATGAAGTACAGTCTAAAATTTGTGGCATCTTCCACAACAGAAAGTAGCTGCTATTCTTTATGCCCACCTGGTAGTATCCACCACTTTCATAGCTCTGTGATTCTGGATAAGTTAAGTGCCAAATATGTTACTGCTTATAACAATGATATGCCTTTTAAGTCAAGTTGTTGAACAAGATTATGTAAAATTGAGATAAATACAATTTTTCCATCAAAATAGAGCTTATGAAGTTTTATATTATGTGACTAATGGCTAACCAGGTTCCCTAACTTTGACAAGATTCCCCTAAGTTATGAAGTTCAACAGAAGGCTGCGCAAATAGCTATACAAACATTTCCTTAAAAACAAACCAAACAAAAATAGTGTTCAATTCATTTGAATGCATTTACCTTTGCTGGAAGTATACAAAAGAGCTGTTTGAAAACAAACCAAGGATGTGTCAGCAAGACTTTCCTCAATGGACATTTGTACTGCAAATCCAGCATCAGGATTGACATTGGCAAGGGATAATAAATCAGTAGATCGTACAAAAAAGTTCCCATGAAAAGTGTGGATAGAAAGACCTAGAAGCAGATGAAAAAATTCAGACAATGAGGTTGTAACAGCATGAAAAACTTCCTTCAGTAATTAAAGCCCACAGTCCTTATGTTTTAAAAATACAGTAAAAAAATATTTATCCCAAATATTAAGCAGAATCAATTATAGGAACCACCACACCTTTCAGAGTGATCCCATACATTTCATACTCAATTTTGAACGCTCCAAACTGAACAACACTCTTACACTACACACTTAAACTTGGTTGAAATGAATTCTTAACTAAGAACTGAAACAAAAAAAACCACACAACTAATATCCAAATAGCAAAGGCTACCAGCACATCCTGATGTAAAGGTGACAAAAATCTGATTCTTCAGTGACAGAAACAGACTGAAATGTAATCTTGTTGAAGACTAAGCACATTCAAAATGACAGTTAACATGTTTACATCTGTTTTTCCATTTGTAAGAGTGTTTACAATATACCTTTTGTGCATCTTATGCGCATAACTGCCTCAAAACCAATCTTCCTCGTAAGATATCTTTTAAGGTCTTTTTGCAACTTCTCAGCCTGAGCAGGATTATGGATATGATGAAAAGATGGATAATAATAGATGCACCCAGCAGAGTATTTGGACATGCAAGCTGTGAAGGAAAAAAAGATGTTGTTAGAAGGTAAACCATGAGGTCAGGACATAAAGATTGTGTACAATGTTCTTCAAGTCACATCTATATTGACCTTTTTCCTGATATGAACTGCATCTGTAAGACGACAAGAGCTGGCCTTGACTCAGGCCACTGAAGACATTAAGAAGTCACTTCAAGACACAGTTACCTTAATATAAACTTACTTCAATAACCTATCTTAGCTGCCAAGGGTAGCACAGAGTGCTTGCAAGAATATTTAATGACGTAGGCATAAAACTAAGTGTGCGTGCAGAGACAAATCCTATTTATACTCAGAGGTGAGAACTGCGTTCTCCTCCTATGATTAAACTTCATATTTCCTGCCATCTTCCTGTTTTCTATTCTTGAGCAGAAGAGAACTTTCTCATTTAAAACTGAAATCTCAGAATAAATTGTCTTTGATACCACCAACCAATACACCTGCTCTTTACTGATATCAACTTCGAAGTCAATTCCTATGCAGTATTAGCTGCATTTACAAGAGTGCATAAAGACTTACAAGATCAAAGAATTTCTGAAGTAGCCTGTGCTTTTCAAAGACAGACAACACTTTGGGAGGAATAAATACATATATTAGGCACTCCTTACCAAGAGAAGCTAGATCAGAATATTGCGAACTTAAGAGAAACAAATCCACAGCAATCTGTTGGCCTGAACAGTCCAATGCCAACTTCTTATAAAAATCTGTAGCTGGACCAAGATGTTGGACCACCTTTGGTGAAAAAGTTACATGAGAAAGAATTAAAATAGTGATTGTGCTTCCATAAGAATTTAAGAAACAACAGATTTACCATTCAATAGCAAAGTATCATAAGCAAGTTTCACTTAAGGAAAATTTTATAGGCATTTCAAAATACCTGCAGAAATTATTTCATGTTGTACATTCTTTTAGATCATCTTTACAAGCAGGTATAATACTCCCTTCGAAAAGGTTTACACTCTCATGCAAATAAACATTCATGTTAACTCTAACATTTACTAGATACTTCATTTAAAACGCCAGAAATAATAATAAATCGTGCTTTAGGTGTACAGTTCCATACATACATGATAAATATATATTCAAAGCCTCGTTTGATAATGAATTGAGTTAAAAGATACCTGCAGTTTCTTCTCGCTGTCAAGAAAAAAAGGTTTTGCTGTTGAGAAACACACGCATGTATGAATTAGTGATCATACATGCACAGACACTGAACATTTAAACGTTAGCGAACTGCTATAAACAAAAAACAAGTGTTGGTCTGTAGATGATGCAAGTCCCTAGGCTCAAACGTCCAGTCCCTAGGCTCCTGAGATGAATAATTAATGAAATTTTTATACCTTTGTGCTTGACCTTTGATTGGGATCTTCTCTGGAATGCAAAAGCCCTGCACCCAAGGATGGTAACTGTGTTTGAAACACAGATATCCGACCTCCAGTTGGAGACATCAGTTTAAATGCAGCCTGTAGAGCAGGGCCCAAAGCGCTGTGGGTTTCTCGTGTATTGGTGAACATATTTGGGAATGCATTCAGCAGATCTTTTATCAGCTGCAAAACAGATGGAAAGTTTCTTATGAGATGTACAATCTTAAGTTTTTCTGCTATTTCTAAAAAGCTGTAGTGCCATGACCAAATCAGTACTAAATACATCAGCTCAGTTTAAACAAATTGGAAAAAACAGTTAGAACTTCTAAAACTACATTGCATTGAACGAAGTGTAATATTTTTATCATTAAAAAGTAACACTGGAATTACACATTACATAGTCTTGAATTAAGTGTTTTGTTTTTTTTAAATCTATTTTGAATATTTAACTGCTTCAATGTTGTGATCTATTTTGAGTAGTCATACCTCTTTGCTTTCATGGAGATTTACAAGTAAACTATCTGGTGTAGGAAGGAAAATATCTGTAGGGAAAAGGGAAAAAACACTTTAATAAATAAAAAATAACATTCAAATAGAACATAACAGCTCATTTCCCATAGATATAAGTGGCACTAAATAAGGTCTACTTTTCTGATAACTATTAGAGTAAAAAGCAGTCTCAGCAAAGCTTGCTTTGTTCAAATAAAAAATTAATATTTGAATTTCTCTTGTTAAAACACCAACTATTCTGCAAAAAGTATATGACTATTTTTGAAAAGTATATTATCTCTCATTTTAATAAAATTACCCTAATACCAGAACATGTAAGACACAATCTTTTTATTGGATTTTAAAAAAAAAGGGAGCTTCTCAAAAACGTAGTTACTTACCATCAATATCTGAAACAATCAGCATCTGAGGCTGAGATAAACCTTCTTGCAAGTTGTAAAAATGAACAGTGCTGTCAAATGTTATGAACCCTATTCTCGTTCTTGAGTCTCCAGGCAGCCTGAAACATTAGAACAAACCAAACCATTAAGCCCCGAATTTCTCTAAACCAAAATCCAGTGTCTCTACAATGCAATATTTAGTTATCCTGTGGACCATCTTTTTATATATAGCATTAAAAACACAGATACAAAAACTAAATGGGATTTCTAGAATTTGTAGACTGCAAATATGACTTGTGAAGTGCTGAAAACCTTGACTTTCAACAAAAGTAAGAGGCAGAAGTTGGTTCTTGCCATCTGGATATAAGTTAATTGGATATACTGATTTTTGCGTAGGCTTTGCATGAGATTTCATGAATTCTCCTAAAAAGTAAATTAGTATGCTTCTGAAAATCTGTTAACAAAATACCAGTAATACTCTGAACAAAAAATGATGTATAATCAATGTAAGAGAAGAATTAAATGTACATGCTGGTGTCGATATCAGAAAGGAAAATTTCCTAACATAACTTTTTAGAAAATAATTTTCATAGTTTCATCCTCTTTTTATCCTCTACAGGATGAAAAATCAGTTTCCAAAAGACATGACCATAGTGAAGTTTATCAATCCTCAACATAAAAGCACCAACAAAAATCCCACACATATTGTTCCAGTGCAAAAATGAGGAATATACAGGAAGTGGCACTGGTTGATCTAGGTAACTGTGAACTAAAAAACCCAACTGACAACACAGTTCAACTAGGTAGTCCACACTAGTGGTCACAGCATTCCAGCAAGCAGCACCTCAGCTGCTTCAGCACACAAAACCTGATGAATTTAATTGCTGTAATTTAATAATTTTTGTTGTTCTTAAACATAAAATAGCACTTCAGATGTTTGTAGAATCAACACATTGTTACAAGTTACAGCTAAATATTCTTTGCAGATCCATCTTTAATCACATAAAAGGAAGATGCCTCTCAGCTGGGTTGTTTTATTTATTTTATTATTATTATTGTTCTTGGCTTTAAGATATGTAAGTTTCATTTCAGGATCTCGTGCAACAGAACATCTGTCCTTTAGAGACAGCTCATTTAAATGTTATATGCAAGTTTTCTTCAAAACTGTAGGTTAGTATTGTTCATAATCACCTGTTAGGTAATTTGAAAAGGTTATTTATAATCTTACTTGTCTAGGTTTTCCAGCAATGAATTGCAGAGTATTGTCAAATATCCAGCCTCCACTGCATTATGAGAGACATCTAAAACAAATAAATATACCGCAGGCTGAGGAGGACGAAGCTACAAAGTAAAAACAAACAAACAAAAAATAAAGTAAAATAATTCAAAAATCATATTAAAAGAAATAGTAAAAGTGTTTAGTCATTAGAAAGGGAAGTGGGCAAAGGGAATACTTAGAATAATACAAACTACACATCATGCAATAAAATGAAATTAAACAACTAACAGTCATGTGAATAGATTTGAACACAATTCTCAGCGGTTAATAAACCCCATTTGCAATAAGCACAAGTTACGCTTCTGAGTGGAAATCGGATATTTCAGTCTCTCCTTCCAACAGTGAACTCAAACAGGTTTTTTGTTGTTGTTGTTTTTAATGTCAGATACAGAATATGCTCTTCAAAACTATTCTTTCCGAATGTGGACAACGCTATCCATTAATCTGAGTTGCAATATTCTACCTACAACCTTTTTACAACCATGTAAGAAGCTGTATTTATTCACTTCCAAACATTTTGGCTACCCTGTTCCAATTCTAATTTAAGAGAACAATTTATTTTTGCTGTGGTTATAGTGTCATTGTGAACAGGACCTCTTTCCAAGCCTTGTTTATCCTTCTAACTAGGATACTACCACAGCAATTAAAGGCTGATTCCTAGTTAGGATCATGTTTGTGAGATTACTAACTAAAAAAATTGAACCCAACTTAATTCTTTTATTATTTCATTACCGGTCTTTCAAAACTTCTTAATAATGTAGGAAAGACCCAAAAACTAGCTTGCATCAGACTCAAAACAGACTATACAACGTTAAACTGCACAGGACAGCTACATACATTGTAATTGCCTTTAACTGACAAATCTTTCAATAGATGCATTTGCCAAAAATCAAATATGAACTTTTGTTTGGTCTTACAGAAACTTCATGGGAAAATTAATATGTACCACTGAAGTAATATGCCATGTTAATTTCAAATGTATTTATATTAATGTGCAATTTTGTGGAAAATCCCCATTAGAATTTTTATTTATTTTTTTACCATGTAGTCAGAGGAAGCAATGAATTCCACTGTAGAATTTTGGACCTCTGGACGTTTGTGCGGCTCTCCATAAGATCGTGTCAGAGGATTATACATAAACTCTTCAGGAACTACAAAAAAAAGTTTCCAAAATTTATGTTTGCCACCAAACAAAAACCATTATGGAATCTAAAGTAATGCAGACATTGCAATTAATTAAAGAAAAATAATTAAGATTAAGGACACATAACATTTCAAGTATCCCACATAACATCAAAGGTAAATAGCTAGAAATGAAAAAAGCTTTGTTTTCAGCAGTAGTGTATCTCCAAATTTAAAACAGAAATGCAAAGAGTATTTCACAACAAGCTTCAATCTGGATTGCTTATGATAATATCTGGCTTAGATTGCAGACATTAGCTGTCATCATCCTACCATTTGCATATTGCAACAGCAGTTGATGGAGTAAGTTCATTTTGTTACAGAAGTAATCAGTGTAATTTGATTACGTCCTCTCTGTCTCCCACAGAATTGCAAAAAGACCTTTTCCTTCAGGAAATGCATGCTATATCTGACTTAAAACCTAGATACTCAAAAAACACATTAAGAGCTCTACTAGCCTCCACTTGGAGTACCCCATGGACCGATATGATGCAATTACTTGAAAGAGATATTAATGCAAGCATCCTCATTTACAAAACTTACCATCATTAACTCTGTAGCACAGATTGCATTTCCACCTCCTTTGATCAATGAAAGAAACAAAAGGGTTGATATATGTCCTGCAGGATCTGCATCTCACTATCGTGCTTGATGTTATTACTGGTAATTGCTAAAAAGAAACAAAGGAAAACTGTAACAAAAGGAATGTAATACATTTTACAGAGAACATCACTGCACTGCACAGTGCGTACAAGCTTCAAAAGCCTAGATCCTCTATCATCTTTTATTCTATCTTTTTTTGACCATTTTCATGTAGCAATAACAATGCCTATTAAAAATTCCCTTTAAAATCATAAGTAATACTTAAAATTATCTTAATCCAACCTCATTAATCCTCAATGCAATAAAATCTTTAATGAAATCAAATTACACAGTTATGATAACATGGCTACTATGGTAAGAGAAATTATCAAAGACAGGATGACTGTTTGACTAACATTGCTAGACAGCAAACCTTACATGTCAAAGAACACACGGGATATGGAAAAAAAAAGGTTGCACTAGATAGATATTCACCTTTTAAATAATTATAAACAAACTAGATGGGAAAGAGTGGATTAAGAGTTCTGAACAAGGCTTCAATCATATATTGTGCTCAGATTCTATTGACAGCAATTATCATGCTAGTAATAGTCCCATTAGCACCTCTTTTCAAGAGAGCAAAGTAAACACCTTTTTAAGAGGTATACGACAGTTCTGAGTCCAACAATCAAAACTTTAATTCAGAGCTCCATAGAACTACTACCAAGCAAATCTTGGTTAGTCATTCCAAGAAAAAAAAAAAAAATGTAAGGACAGGCATGTCTAAAGCCTTTACAAAGTTCAGTGAGGTAGCAATTGCAAGCTTTCTTTTGCCTCATTTTTAATTTGCAAACTTTGTTTTTTTTTTTTTTGGAATTGCTAAATTTAGTTATTATACTTCATTACATTTTCTTCTGTCTAAAACAAAACGGGACATATATATACATATATATATATTTGATGCGCATATATATTTTTTAAAAAGTAAGCTACTTTACCGTTAAGTCTCTGAAGGGATGTAGCAACAAACCCAATGGAAGCTTAGCTTTGTTTAATAAAGCCTGTGTCTGTGGAATATTTGTCAGCGTACATCGAAATGAACTGAAAAGAAATAAAAACACTTAGTTGAAAACTTTCAAAAGATGCTAAAAACGTCATATTAACACCTGATTTTAAAGAACTTTGACATTTAAGAAACCACATATTTAATTAAACTGATTTAAAGATACACAAAAGTTATGGAAAATGATTAAAAAATCCTCCTGAAGAATCAAAAAAAATCCCCAATTTCAGCAATGCAAATACAGAAAAACAAGCTTAAAACAAAGGAAAAAACTGCTTTAGGTACAATGCTCAATTTAAAACGACAGCTTTTATTCATCCTGAAGATTTTTTTTTAAATGAAGTAAAGAACTAAAGGAGAAATACAAAATTTACTAGTTCTCAGAAAGTAAAATTTATATAAGAAAATGGTAGAAAAGAAGCTCAAATACTGAAAGAGTCATAGCCTTTTATTTTTATTTATGTATGTAAAGAGCAGGATTGACTTCAAGCTAAAAAAAGAAAAGGCACTAAAGAAACCCAAGGCATCAATAGCACAGTCCAAAGTGTTAAATGCCTCAGATTGATTTTGAGGCACCCAGCTGTGCCTCCTGTTTTCTGGTGGGACCATGCACTGTCAATATGGCAGTCACCTGAGTTAATCCAGGGCAACGGATATTTATTTTTTAGTTAGAATTAAGATCTTTGTGGGAGAGCAATTTTCGCTGTACCTAGCTGCACTGGACTTGGGAAAGCAGATTAATAATAATTAGAGGTGAAAGTATTCATCGTAATTACAGTATGATGGTGATAGAACATACTCACAGTTTATTTAGTATATTAAGGCATGATCATCATAGTTTTCTGGAACAAAATCCTATGCAATATTATAAAAATATTCCATGAAATGTACTGCATAACATGAAAGTGTTTATTAGCAGATTTTTTTTAGATGGACAAAACAAGATGAAGATTTAGCAGGTTTCTTAATTTTTTAGTAAGTGAACTATACTCGCACTGCATATAAAGTATTCTGACATATGGATAACTTCAAGTTTTGCATAAGGATGCAGAGGATTACTTATTTTCAAATGAGTAGGATTATATTAACTTTAACATTTCAAATTAGGAGCATGTTTACATATTTTTTGATGGTTTAAATAATTAATAGTGACTGAACATAGTTCTAGACATACTATACTTACTCTGGACTGCAGTTTAATTTCCTAAGATCAGAATTCAAGTTAGGCACAGGAGCTGGAACTGAAGATACAGGCAAAATATTCCTGTCTTGTGTAAGGTTTACTGGTCTCAAGCCTTCTGGCTGCTGAGAATGCTGTAGACTTAACCCTCCTAAGGAAGAGGACAGCTGGTTCACACCTGGATATTGCTGAAAAAAAAGCAAGAGCATTGCAAATCATAAATATACAATCATGTTTATAGAACTTATGACATAGACAGTGGGATCGAGAGCACCCTCAGCAAGTTTGCAGATGACACCAAGCTGAGTGGTGCAGTTGATAGAACAGAAGGAAGGGAAGCCACCCAAAGGACCTGGAGAAGCTGGAGAAGTGGGCCCATATGAACTGCATGAGGTTCAACAAATCCAAACACCAGGGTTGCATCTGGGTTAGGGCAATTCTAGACATGAGCACAGATTGGGAGAAGAATTCATTGAGAGCAGCTCTGCAGAGAAGGACTGGGGGTTCTGGTGGATGCAGAGGTTGACATGAGCTGGCAGTGCTCATGCAAGGCTACCTTCAAAGTCAGATCAGGTTGCTCATAGCCTCGACGAGGCAAATTTTTAAAGTCCCCAGGGACAGAAGATGTCACAGCAAAAAAAGCACACTCTGAGGAATTTGCACTTTTTAAGTCCAACTGGAATTTCACCTGTCGCACCTAGCAATTTTTTGTTCTTTAACAGCACACTCTGGAAAACAACTTAGCTGCATCTTCACTATCATCCACCTGCTACGTGGTTGGAATCTGCAATTAAGATGCCTCCTTCTCATTATGTCTCCTCAATAAAAGAGAGGTCTTGGACTTCATCATAAGCCTCGCTGGTTCTATGAAAGAACATTACAAAGCTGTTGCAAGCTTAGGAGCTCAAAACTAGGTTAAGCTTTGAGTTGTCAATTTAAAACAATTTCAGATTCATTATACATAGTATTTGAATTCAAAGAATGCTATCATAAATAAAGATGATTAACACAGCTTTAAAGAGATCGCTAAGCTGTAAAGCGTTCCAAATTAACACCTGCCAGTACTCAAGTTAGTGCCATTTATCCCTGAAATCAGAAAAAAAAAAAAAAGGACAAAAATAGGTAGACAAAGCTATGGTGAACAGAATAATTTCTTTCAACTGGATAAAAAAAAAATACTTTGTCAGATTTTACATTACCTTTATAACAATGAAAGCCCTCAATTCTGACTGTTACATACTTCCTTATTGTATTACACTCAGATCAATAAGGAATTCTGATCATGTACAGCAGTAGTTTTGATGGGTTTGCTTGCTGGGCCTTATTTTAGAAAGAGCGGGATATAAAAAACAGAAGGTTTTGTTTTCTACACCAGGGGTACTGCTATGAGCAAATGTGTGCTAGGTGATAAGGAACTTCATAAGACACTTCTGAACAGTTTCCTATCAGTAAAGGACAGGTCTTTAAAACAATAAACCTTAAACTGTGACTGCTATCAAAAACCAGTAAAGCAAACTGGCTAAGCCTGATTATTTGGAGATACACTTAAAATCTTACTTCAGAAGCCTTCTAGTAAGAAGTTAACACTAGTGCTATGACATGAGCACTATAGCCAACATTTATTGGTCCAGAAGCTGTAAAAATAACACTTGAAAAAGACTTTTCACTACTTCATCAAGTAACTTTTAAAATAAAAATATGAACCTGTGGATAATGCTGAAAGCCAGGATGGTGGCCTGGATTACTGGGCTGCTGCACAGGAGTAGGTGACGCTGTATTTTGGTAGCCAGGCTGCAGTGCTGGATATCCATAACCAAAGGGCTTGGAAGTTTTTGATGTCTGGGGGGTTGGTGGAGCAGGAACTGGGCTGCTGGTCACAGAACGTGTCTCTGGAAGGACAAAAAAAAATCCCACAGATATTCAATATACTTTCTTTTTCTTAGTTTCTATGTAAACTCCTGAATGCTTAACAAGCAACGCTTTTTCCACCTATAATTTTTTGCATTATCCATCAAGATTTTCTTAATCTTTATTGACCATATAAAAAATTATAAGCCATTAGCAAGTAAGAGTACTGGAGCTGATGCTGATAAGGAGGGTATACTTGGGAAGATAACCATAGACTTATATGTTTATTAAGATAAACTTCAAAATACTGTTCTACCAAAACAAAACAAACCCACAGCTTTCAAAAAAGCATCGCAGCTGAAAAGTAAATATGTAAAAAACGTAAAAATAATTAAAAAAACTGGAAAGTAAGAAGTATATATACATATAAGAAGTCCAACCCCACTTGTTGTAACTACATTATATTCCAAGATTTACCCTTGACATAAATTGCAGAAGAGACTATTCATGCTCAGTCTCTCTAGGCACTTTTGAATACTTTTAAAACATAAGGTTGACATGAAAGAACTTTCTCTAAATGTAGAGAGAGTTCCTTTCTTGAAGTAACTCAAGTATATCCCTGCAGCAGTTTGGTCTCACTGTTGTTAAAGATTAAACTGAAGCAACATATAGTCCTCAAATCATAGAGAATCCAACAGCTGTAAAGAGACAGAACTACTCCTGCACCTGGGGCGCAATAATCCAAAGCAGAGCTACAGGCTGGGGGATGAGTGGTTGGAGAGCTGCCAGGCAGAGAAGGACCTGGGAGTGATGGTGGACAGTCGGCTGAATATGAGCCAGCAGTGTGCTCAGGTGGCCAAGAAGGCCAACGGCATCCTGGCTTGTATCAGAAGCAGTGTGGCCAGCAGGGCTAGGGAGGTGATCGTCCCCCTGTACTCGGCTCTGGTGAGGCCGCACCTCGAGTACTGTGTTCAGTTTTGGGCCCCTCGCTACAAGAAGGACATGGAGGGGCTTGAGCGGGTCCAGAGAAGGGCGACAAAGCTGGTGAGGGGCCTGGAGAGCAAGTCCTACGAGGAGCGGCTGAAGGAGCTGGGCTTGTTCAGCCTGGAGAAAAGGAGGCTCAGGGGCGACCTTATCACACTGTAGAGGTACCTCAAAGGAGGCTGTAGCGAGGTGGGGGTTGGCTTGTTCTCCCATGTGCCTGTTGACAGGACGAGGGGGAATGGGCTTAAGTTGCACCAGGGGAGTTTTAGGTTGGATGTTAGGAAGAACTTCTTTACCAAAAGGGTTGTGAGGCATTGGAATGGGCTCCCCAGGAAGTGGTGGAGTCACCATCCCAAGAGGGTTTTAAAAGATGTTTAGATGTAGAGCTTAGAGATATGGTTTACTGGAGGACTGGTTAGTGTTAGGTCACAGGTTGGACTACGTGATCTAGAGGTCTCTTCGAACCTGGACAATTCTGTGATACTCAAGAACTGAATGCCTTCAAATACAAGGTAAGTTTCAGAAGGATTCAGACTTGGTAAAACCTGCAGGGGAGTGGCAGGTGGATCACTCATGAAACCAACCTCTCAGAAACTGGGTTTGGCTTGGGCAGTTGGGGTGGGGATCTCTTAAAGCTGATCCTGTTACTCTCAAGGAACAAGCTGTTTTTAGAATATGCCTTCAGCAGGACCAAGAAGCTTACTTAGTAGCTAAGAAATTAAAATTCATAATCCTGCAGCCATGCCTTTTCTGCCCTTTAACTGCAAGAGCTAGACCCTATATGGACAGCGGCATCAAGATCTTGACAGACTTCACTTTAACGAGGAACCCATCACCTAAGCAAACTACTGTGACATTTTCCCAGGTCAGAGCAATGCCAGAGGCAGACAGGCCCAAAATTAATCCAATCATTTAGAATATTAACTGACATATCTACCAGGAACAGAATCTTTGCCACCTATTCCCAATAGGAGATTTCAAGACTGTTAGTCTGGTAGTAAGATCACGTAGTATAAACCTGACACTCCTGATATTTCTAGAGATAAAAATAAGTGACATAGCATCCATATTTTTCCCATTTTCTTTATATGTAGAAAAAAATAGAAGAAAATAACCTGATCCAAGCATCTCTGCAAACTGTTATCTTTGGTCTCTCAAAACGTCAGTGGCATGTGTCAACTACTATCAGCTACTGATGCCAACACAATCAGGCAAACAGCATAATCTAGAGAAAGATACCTGCTTTCACACAGAGCATACTTTTGGCACTACCCTCAATATTACAACAGAAAGTATGACTTAGGATACAGGGAGGTTTTATTAAATCATTTGTCCAACTTTAGCGTTAACACTGTGAGATTTTAAAAAGCAAACTTGGTTCTCTCTGATGATTTGCACCCTTCCACTCATAGGTGAAAGGCAACTCCTCTAAACTGTTTGTTAATTAATAATAATCGACATCAAAATCAGGAAAAAAATCATAGCAAACATTTAAGTCAATTTAAACAAACAATTCAAAATTGACATGCAACAACAAACAGCTCACCTGGATAGCCACCTCCTTCCAGGGCATCATAATTGTTCAGAACAGGAGAGGCACTGCTAGTAGTAGAAGAACTATCAATTGCTAGAGAGGGAAAAAAATAAAGTTAGGTGACTCAGAAACAGCACATTTTTGAAAAAAATTTAAAGAAAGACCAAGATATTTTCAAAAAAAATTATATAAGAAACTGAAGAAAGATTCTGGGGGAGAAAAGAAAAAGGGAAGACCACTTCAGCCCTATGACTTGAAAGCAATTATCACTGCAAAAAGGAGAGGGTAAAAATAAAAAAGAGATAAACAATCAGCATGGTATTAAGCAAGCACACATACACCAAACATCAAAAGAAAGAAAAATGGGAGGACAAAAGCAATGAAAAAAAGTTGTTCCTTGAAGCAAACAAAAAAAATTCTAATAAATTATCACGTGTTTCTAGACTATGTGAAATGAATTAGCATATGACATTGTTAAACTAGTCTCTGTCATGATTTCCTTCATGACACAAGATTCCTGTTGCCTTCAGAACAATCACATACCATTCCCACTCCACGCAAAACGGATGCATTTAATTCTTTCTTCCTTTCTCTACTGTTGTTATTCAGAGCTTCTTTTGGTTTTGATGTAAAGCTAATTTCTACTGAAATTGAATGAGCAAGTCTGGTACAGCCAAAAGTAACTACATAAGAAGTACCTGGGTTGAAGTAATGAAAATAACTAGTCAAAATTATAAAGAGGAGATGGACGAGCACATGCTGATTGGTTCTGGAGGGACTGCTGATGCTTAATTCATAGTTTACCCTATGCACATATTCTGAATATCTGACTGTAAAACATTACATGAAAATATATTTTAAAATATTTCTACTGGTGCCATTTTATGTTCATTTCCAAAGAAAAAGGGCTAAGGAGATGAAATATATGTGCTCCTTAACAAAAACAGGCCATGAAATTTAACAGAAATGAAATAATACGTCAGAATTAAAAATAAAATAAAATAACTTTTGTGGCAAGACAAGCAGAACAGATGCAGAGGAGAGATGCTGACACTGCTCTACTCAGAAGGATCAACCGTGACCACATATCCCTTTGTGAAGCCAAAACTATTTCAAGTGAAACACTTCAGTGGCCAAACACTTGAGACTCAATCCCCCCTCAACTGATGTTTCCAAGTAAAGATGCTCCTGCAGCTGCGTGAATATAACATCACTGAAATCTAGGAAACATTATTAATATCAAGGCAACATTATGACCGTATAGAATATTTTTGAGCATGTTGTCTTTAAAGCGTTCAGGTAAGAAATAGAAAAACAGGTCCAAAAATTAACGATAGATTTTATGTTAAAAAAACAAACAAACAAACAACAAAAACACATATATATAAAATAACACTGTGAAACTTATACATCAGTTTCCAGTCCTGTATCCCCCAAACCCTCAAATTTCCCTTGGGTTTTGAGCTTTATAAATTAACGTAAATGCAATATTTATTTATTTATTAATATTTATTCTATGAAGTGAAAGAAACAGGATGCATTATTTTGTGCTCTATCATGAGTAAGAACATGGCTTTTCTAGGTTTGGAAAGTCCTACTACTGAAAAGCCAAAATACAGTTTTACTAGGTCAACAAGATCAAGATTTAAGAGTTTCCAACTAATTGTTTTCATCTGACCAGAAGAATTTTTCTGCATTTCCAAAAAATACCAGAAGGATACATGCACAGCTTGGAACAGCTGAGACTAGTTCAAGCTTTCTGATTTAACTATTGTGTCACTGGATACAGTTTTCTCCACAATAAATTGTATTCATAAAATCTTACCCATCTCTAACACAACTCCATGTAAAATTAGTTTATTCTTTTCCCTAGCAAGATATTAATGACACAATGACTTACTAAAAAGGAAATATTATATACTTCAAGTCCTGCTGGAACAGGTAAGAGTTCCAGCATAATCTGGCAAATATGCAGAAGTAGAAATATTTCAAATGCATGCTAAAATTCATCAGCTTAGTCATATTTCTACTAAAAAAATGAACAAACAAAAAAGCCTCATTTTTAACGTACAGATAAGTTGTATTCAAAGCAAAATTTCAGATACTTCAAAACATAAAAAGGTCTGCTTAACGAAATAACATGAATTCTTACTGAGCATCCTATATACTTACTGAAGACCTTACACGTAAGGCCTTTCCTTCTCATGGTTATTCTATTTTCTTAAGGCACTGATGCCTACAAGAATTATGTTATGCCCCATTCCTTTTTCTCCTGGTGAATATCTGGTTGTCTACAAAAACAATGAGTTCTGCAGTTTCCTGCACACTAGGTTCAGACTCTAAGCTGGCCACACATATCTGAAATCTCACTGATTCTTCTTTGACAAAAAACACAGGAATTTCCACAAAATGAAACAGTTGTCCTTTGCTTAAATGAAACGATGACAGCTGTCAATTTGCTTTAGTACTGTAAGCACCAAGCAAGAGAACGCATTAGGAAAAAGGGGAAAGAAAAGGTTTAAAAAGGAAAAAAATAAAATAGAAAACTGACTAGACAGAAACAATGCTTATAAAATACTTTTAGGATGATGTAATTATTTACATCAATATGACTTACACTTTTACACAGTTTGTTCAACTGTTTTGCAATGTAGTCAGAGATGTAACTACTAAAAAAAAATAAAGCTTTGAGGAGCTGTGTAAACAGACAACCAGATGTACAACACCTGTTCTTCATAAAACCACTTGCATATCCTGAGCTAGAAATCTGTTAGGATTTACATTCACCCCTGGTGATTGGGCATAAACCAGGAAGTTTATGGGCTGCCTGGGTGCCCTTTCATTCTTTTGCATAAGAAATTCAACTACAACAGTAGCTCAAAGGCTAGGACTTTAGCAGAAGCACAGAACTTGAGAAATACAGGTGGCAGAAAGCATGCAAACTGTCTCTGGTAAGTTTAGGGAACAACATAAGGAGAAAAAGGTTGCAGCTGACAAAAATTGGACATCTCCTTTGACAGAAGCCTTGGGATGAGATTAGACAAAGATACTTATCTGCAGAAAACTCACTAGGGAGCCCTGCAAGAAAAAAAAGAAAGAGACCAAAAAACCACAACTCTCCCAGTTCTTTTAACCTATTCTGAAGAACTGGTCCAAACAGCAGCTGCATCAAAACTGCCAAAGCAAACTTTGTTTTGCATTAGTCAGAAGAAAAAAACAAAAACCCCAACACAACTCAAGAAACTATGGTAGCAAGAGGCACTGAGCTAGTTTTTAAAACCAGGAAATTTTGACAAATACAGACAGAATCCTTGCAGCCAAGAACATGACATTTCAATCAAGCAGGACAAACTGCTTCTTAAAAACATGAAATGCACTTATTAATTTCCCCGCAAAGCAAGCAGGATAAAACTTAATCTTCCTGAATTGCAGAGATGTGCCATAGGAGGAGGAAGAAAAGCAGCACAAATGAATTCACTGCCTTAAAATAAACATACTTATCACCTTCCAGTATTTACTACCTTAATTATAAGACTTCTCCATATATAGAATGGGAAGCCAGGTAAACACTGTTTAATGTAATGATAAAAATGGCATGTAGTTGATTAATTTGTAAAACAAACAATTATCAGTCTGTACCTCTATGGCTTGGTATATTTGCTTAAGAGTTTAAAGCCTACTGCAAATGGAAATGGTAGAACTCAGGGAGTCTTTTAGGTTGTGAATATTATGAGATACATAAAACATCTGATATTAATATGACAAAAAACACACCAAAACATTTGATGGCCACTGCTGAACCCCTTTTTGTTTACTCTACTAGTAACATTTGGAAAATTTCTAGTTAATTTGATACGTGATGAGTCAGAGCAACTTTCTACCTTAATGGAGGAAAAATAACTTCAGAGGATGGAAATATGGAACAAAACTTGAGTAGGAAGAGAACAAGATACTGGTGTAAAGCTAAAGCCAACCTGCTTCCTCATCCTCCTCATCCTCTTCCTCATCATCTGAACTTGATGACAAGGGAGCTGGTGCAGAGCTAGCTTGATTATTAACATATCCACCATACTGCATGCCTGTGAAGTGGAAAGCACAAACATAAGAGTCAGACAGACAGGAAAGATGAAAAACAAAAGTCACAAATCATTGCATTAAAAGTGAGAGAAACCAGCCATTCCAGCGAAAATCCCAACATGCAGATAGTTAATTCTACAACCCTTGACCATCTACAGCACCAGACCCATAGTTCCTATGTGAACTATGTACGGCAGAAGCAGTTTTTAGTGGGCTAGTTAAGTATTAGTAGCATACAGAAGTTAGCAAAAAGTTTGTGTGTGTGTAAGTTATTAAAAACGTATGTTGAAAGTCTATGTGTACGCATCAGTTTGGTCACTGGAATACTTTCGTAAAGTGATATGCATGGATAAATGTGTCCTTTGCCAGGTAACTTTAAACTGCATTATTAAAACATTGATATTCAACTTCAGCTTAGCACGCCTGCCCTTCTAAGGCAGCAGGCATTCACTTTGGAATTCTGAACACAGCCAGAGATCAATGAAACAAACTGCTACTGCAGCGTGTTACGGGTACAAACGTACACTCCAGCTACACATCCAGTGAAATTTTCATCAGGTGAACCTGAAAACTTAGTGTTATTTTAAAATGGTGCCTAAATTCACGCTCATAGACACATTTCAGCACCTAAATACACTGCCCACTGGCAACAACTCACAGGCACCTCCAAACCATGTAACCATTTAACACATACATGAACAACACACAAAAGCAGCACATACACATACCATTTTTAAACAGAGTAAAGCACACAGCAATGGCTTATAATTAATGTGTGGCATTACTAGTGCAGCCCTAACACTTCCAAGAAATCTCAAGCTTCTCTTGGTGTGGGGCAGTGTTAGAAAAGATTTTAATACATGTTTGCAGTCAGGCAGAGACATCCTTGGAAGAAATGTCACTTTCTCTTCCAGCAATCCAGTGGGCCATGATTGCAAGAAAATATCTTAAGGCTTCAAAATACAGGAGTTTGGATTTTTTTCCCCTGTAGAAACACTGTGTCAGCATCACTCTGACGTACTTTTTTCTAATTTTATTTTAACACTA
The DNA here is from genome assembly GCF_047663525.1 of Anas platyrhynchos. Lineage (NCBI taxonomy): Eukaryota > Metazoa > Chordata > Aves > Anseriformes > Anatidae > Anas > Anas platyrhynchos. The sequence goes on from NC_092590.1 coordinate 7,664,807, forward strand.
TAATGCACTACAGAAGTGTTGTAGCTACTTCAAACAATCTGAAACCACTGTGGCATTTCATCTTCCCCTGACCCAAAACATATCTGCTACACCAATCTTTGTTTTGTGTAATGCACAGACTACAAATGCTGTTATTTTCATGTCTTCTTAAAAAATGGTTATGAATAAACCCAAGAGGACAGCTTTACTTTCACTTATGAAAAACAGCAGTCAAGGCGAAGAGCATCTGTTCAGAGATAAAGAGAAAATAGAACAAAACCCTATTGCAACATCCTTGGGAAGCTGTAACTTTGATACAGAGTTTAGAGGAAGGAGAGGCTGGTAGTATTTCACTTCATCTGGCGCATATCGCTCCCATGACTCTGGTCAAGTTTCTCCATAATACAAGGCACAATGATGAAGGCAACCAAGGCACAATACTTCAGTTGCTCTGTGCTGTTAACACACAGAACTAACTCGACTGCTTCATATTCTCATCTTTTATAAAAGGCACTGGGTGCACTCAATACAGAGGATTGGAAAAAAAAACACGAACAAGAACCCCAAATCAGACCCCAGCTGAAGAGAACACATTTTTTTCTCAGGCCTAGGAGAATTCTGTGTTACGGTGAAGGAGAAAAATCAACTTAAAATCGTTAACGTGCAAGTAATGGGAAAAAGATTCAGAGCAGAACAGGATAACAAGAGATGCAGTGTAAGATAAATGTAGAGCCCAAGCTCAGCCCAGCGTGAGTGCAAAGACAGAGCTCCGACACAGCACATCAACAGGGCAAGAAGAAGCAGATGTGCCTGGAAAGGGCAGAGCACTGCAAACGTGCCAAGCGCAGGCCAAAGGAAGGAAAGGAGTGAACCAGTCATTCTGCTACGCCCCTCTGGAGGAATGCTTTTTGGAAAAACAAACAAGCAAGCAAAGAAAACCCTATTGCTAACAGTCTGCCTTTTCCAGTTACTGGTCAGAAATACAGACGAGCGATAAAAACATGCAAGTGCCAGGATTAAGTAATGACAAACTGTGCCATTGTGAGGTCTGGAGGCAGGACTGGTTTGACTCTCAGTTGCCTAAGGAGTTTGGGTGTATCTATTTTTGCTGCCAGCACTGCTCCCAATTTCTGTGTTCAGGATACTGTAGCATTCTGCTAGCACAATTGTCCGGAGTAACAAACAAATCTGGGAGCTGATCTGGCCAAAAAATAAACTAGTTTAAAAGTCAGGCTGAGATGGGGAAGCCTCCTATCCTGGTCTGCAGCCCAAAGACAGCCCCAGTGGATAGCACGTGGGAGAAAGCAAGCAAAGGACACCCACGGGGGGCTGAACACAGCAATTTAAGTGCTACCACACTGATCCAATCACCCTGTTCTGCTCAGTATCTTTTACAGTGGCCAAAACTTGTTAAAATCTTCCACTCTTAGAAGTGTGAAAGCTTACTTTGAGATCATTATTTATTTTGAATGAGATTACTTTACACATCTGGCTTAAAATGCAACCACAAACAAACTGTAACAGCTGTCAACCCTGTTGGTAGTGCCCCTGTATTACAGCAACAGCACACTAATGCTTTATCTCACCTTATTTTACAGACACCTGTAAACGTCTGTGGGAGGAAGCAAAAGGCTAAACCGTGTTAAGGACACATTTGTCTGAAATAAACCAACGATTTAGGTATTTTAAGCAACGACCACTCACCATGAAAGACTCACGTGGGCTACGTTTCATAATAGAAGCCCCACCAAAAATGAAATAACTACATGCAACAATAAACTGTATTCTAAAGCTCTTTAACTGCCTCTCTACTCATTAACCCTCATATTTTCCATTGCACATACCATGACATTAAAAACACCCTACTCTTCTATTCCCAACAGTAATTTTTACGAAACGAACCCTCCTTTTCTCCTCTCTTGAACTCTTTGCTTTACATCATTTTCATTTATTCAACAGCTCCTGTCATCATCACAAATCCTACAGAAGTCTCTAAGGTCCTGATAGGAGACAGGCACTCCAAAGTTCATCTCTAGGATGTCATTTTCAAGTGGATAGGTTTATCTGCATGAACTCAATATGGATATTTATAGAAGGAATGTGAATGAAACAGGTTTAATACAGTTTAAGTGTTTTTTTTTTTCTTCTCTGTTAGAGCTCAGCCAACTAAATAATTACAATACTTTAATACTGCATAAGAATGCTCACACCGAGGCTTAAAACAAACAAACCAACAAGTCAAATTGTTTTTCCAGAATGCTTCCACGTAGACAACACCACTGCATAACATGACTTAAAGAAAGACAAATTTTTTTTAAAAATCAGTCTATTTCATCACTGCCTGAGAAACACTTGGAATTCTCACGACTCAGAGAAATATTCAGATGCGTTCAATTTTTCAGGGTATTAATTTCAGCAAATGAATTTATCACACTTAATTGTTGATGAAGTTTTACAAGAATACAGCATGTATTTGAGAGTCCTAAAAAGAATCCAATTGCAAAAAGTTTCAAGTTTTCTAATGTTTTCTAAAAATATCATCTAAGTACAGAGACACGTGTGATGACAGATATGGATTTATTATTGCTTAATGTAAATGCAACCAGATGGATTCCAACTCTTGTTGACTTTGCTTTATGCTCCTGACACATATATTTATAGGGTTGGTTGTAAAGCATGCTCATTCATCTTCATACATACTGCACATTAAGGCAAGCACAATCTAACAGCTAAAATCCATTTTGTCATTTGAAGCATTTTTGCTGTTTCTTTGGAAGTCGAGCAAGAGTTTATTCGAGAAAACACATTTGCGGAACAACTAAATTCTACCCTGTACCAAAGCAAACTATATAACTGTGCAAGAAACAAACACAATTAGAAAAACTGAGTTGTTTTCCTTGAAATGGTACACTGTATATAGGTCTTGGTAGCAATGAATAATTATTTTTGTAAAATAAACAGAACCAATTCACAAGCAAATTATTTCTTTACAGTCCCTAACTCACTGGAAAAAAAAAAAAGAAATGGAGGAGAAGGAAAAATTAGGACATTTACGACAGGGGGCTTTGAAAGTTAAGAATAAAAAGCATGCTGTGACTATCAAAAATTATTTTGAGAATTATTTTGAAGGCTAGCTATACCACTTTGCTCTGGACAAAAATCAGTGTGTAGGGCACAAGTAGACACTAAGTTACGTCTCCAAAAGAATTTTAAATCCTGAAGTTCCCAAGAGAAAACATATCAAAATGAAATCACTGCAATAAAGTAGATTTGGAATACTAGACAAAAACATGTAACAGTCTAAAGGGTAGTGTCAAAACATCAGGGCAAAATTCACATGGCAAAAGAAGGCTCAAGATCCAACTGATTCTTTGTCAACAGGCTACCAAAGGGGAGAATGGGAAGAAGCTCAGGAAGAACCCCCTGTTCTCCAACAAGAAACCCTGCAGCAGCTTTCCAAAGGAGCTTGCAGCTAGGGATTAAGACGATAATTTCATTATTTCTAGTTTAAGTCTGCTTTTGCAACAAACTGATTACAAAAGATCCTTTTAGTATCTTCTTCTACTAAGTCAAAATAGTGAGAAACTTTTTAGAAAAACAATAGTGCTAAGAGAAAGGCTTTGTAAGGAAGAGACGCGGGCAAGCCAAAGACAGTGTACAGCTAAGAAATCAAACAGAAGAGCTAAAAAGAAAAAGACAGAACAACAGACCTACAAAACGAGAGCTCTCAGGAGCCTGACAAAGACACAAGAGCAGTACTCTTGTCAGACAAACATAAAAGAGCAAAAAAGCTTCCAGCATTCACATGTGCACGTGGAACAGGGCAGAAGTCTGTATTACAACCTCCCATTCCCTTTTAGTACCTTCCTGAAGAGCTGACTCAGGTGGCTGTGTGACAGAGGGGGACGATCGTGGCTGTGAAGCAAGTCCTGAAGCAGATGTCCTTGCTGAGGAGATCACAGCAGGGGAAGCAGATGTTCCCACCCCAGGCTTGGTGAACTGAACGCCCTGGCTTGCGGAGTGCACAGGCTGTACAGAATCAACGCCACCTGAAAAGGGAAGAAAGCACAAACACCATTTGTATCTGCACAGGCAATCACACAATGCAAGCCACTGTAGGTAATGTTGGTTTCACAGTGACTACAAGAACATGGTACTTCGGAGAGATGCCATCATACAAGTAAATAGGAAAGAGGAGGCTATCTTTTTTTTAACGTTAAAGGTTTGTAATTTAAAGAACTCCACTAAAATTAACAGATTGTTCAACAGCAAAAAAAGGAAGACACAATGCAGCATTAAAAGACCAAGCAGAAGCTGAAGTAATCCATTTTTGTCCCCAAAACACAATGCTTTCACAGGTTCCTCTTCCTAGGTAAGAGGAACAGAGCCTGTGCACGATCCCTCCCCAACAATACTCCTCTCAGCAGCAGGAAACCTGCGAGGCAGCTGCGTAGCACAGCAGCAATCTGCCTCCCCTGCAGGCTAGGAGCTTTGCAATTTCGTTACTCAATTATGAGACCCATATTCTAAGCAATCTGCTTCAATCAGCCCTGAGTATGCCACAGAACTTCTGGTGTGTTTTAAACATCTGGACTAGATATAATCTGCTTAAAAAAAAAAAAAAAAAAGTCAGATTAGTGCTTTGAGAGATTTAACACAGTCCAGTCAAAATTCCTATCAGATAAGGACAATATAACTTCAATTAAGTTAGTTTTAAAGAGGGTCTCTCCTTGTTTATAAGTTGGAAAAAATCATCGTATGATGATTCTTTTTAAAAACTCCTCCTTTCTACAAACTACCGACAGACCAAATTGTTAAAAACAAGAATAGAAAGAAAATAATTTGACCAACATGACTCAGCAAACACACAGGAATTAAGCAACGAGATTGAGATGTTTTTATTTGCCGAGTCCCAATTTAGGTTACCGAATTCACTAGAGGATTCGCGTGTAATTGCAACTTGGCTTCCTCTGCACACACAGCTGAGCAGTGCACGCAGACCCAGACTTCCTCCTAAATAATGGAGCTGGCATTCGAAAGGACTTCGTGGGGAAGTTGAGGCTTCCTTTAGAGGGGCAAAAAGAGCAGGTTTAAGATGATCCTCCTGCTTTTCTAACTTACCTTCAAAAAGTGCCTTTAGCCAGCCTTACTGCCTTTACCCAGCTTCTGTAGCAGAGAGCTGCATACGGGGTTTGGGTATTTTCCACGCCAAGGCAATGGAGTGATAATTGCAGCTGTAGATACCTGTACTGCTGCAGAGCATGACAAACGCTGGTGTCACAGCCAAAACCTGTTTACACCTGGATTAGCCGAAGACAAAATACTTCCTTGCCAAGTACGAGATTGCTATTCTCAAGCATAAGCTATCCAAAGTGTCCTACAAATGACACGGCTCCTTCAGAGTTACTGTAAGAAAATGTTTTTGAACTTTGACCAGAAAGATATTTATTTTTTCCTTCTTACAGAAATCCAACCCACAAAATTACAAGCTAAGCTTTCTTTTGCAACCCTAGAAAGCTCTGGGAAGCCATACATAACTAAATACAAAGGATTAGAATGGAAACTTGAACAAATTTAATCTCTAGGAACGCACAGTTAGTAACTCATCTCACGAGACAACGTAGGGTTATAGGAAACATGCTATCAGTTTTTTGTTTCTTCTCTGTCTAGCCAGTAACAAGATTGCACACTGTTACACAAGCACTGATCAATCTAGGATGATGCAATTTAGGATTCTAGATCAAGACAGAACTGGGCTGACCACTAGTTTAAAGTTTCCCATTAGCTTGTCCAGGACGAGCCCCGTTAACCCATGCCACAGCCCAACAATCGCTGTCACAAGAAGCACATAAAGCCAAGACCTCTGTCAGGCTGCAGTAAACACAACACTTTGTGGCAGAATTTTCTACATTTCCCCCCATACTCCCTTCCTCCTTCAATGTGCACTGACTTTTCCTTCATGCCTTTCAACCATGAACAACCTCCTGGACTGAAAAATACCAAATGACTGAAATGATGAAAATACCTGCAGTGCTCTGTAAATCAGAGATAAATCCTCATTTTTCCTGTGCACTACCCCAAAAAATTTGATTCCGTTTCCAACTTGAAATCTAAACTAGTAAAGTAAATCATAGTAATATCTTTGTGTTTAAGAAGAGATGGCAGAACCATCCTGAGTTGCTATCTGCATGATCTTGATTTATTTCCCCCAATATAGCATGTAATTTCTACCAAGATATTGACCAGTTCCCCGCAGCCTGGTTTTCAGCAGCATCCTATCTGCACAACTTCCTACACCTTGGCTGCAGCCCCTTCCCCTTTTTCCTACCACACCTCTGCTGCTGGATTTACAGGATTATACCCTGAATTCCTACAGATGTGGGGCAGTGAGGACTTGAGACCCTGATCTGACATGAAGGAAAGTACAAGTACGTTCATGAGATCATGAAATGGAAGCGTCTCCAGCTCAAGCTGCCTGCCCACAGCACAGTCGACAAGATCCATAAAGCAAAGAAATCCACACCAGGCACCCTCAGGAGTCCTCTCTCACCCTCCTCTTCAGGAGTGGGGGGAGAATCAAGTAAAATTTGGGCATTCTTGCTGACAAAACACGTGGATCCACAGACTGGAAAGTACCAAGGAAGTCAGAATGTACCAATTTCAGCTGAAACAGCTGGAAAAAACAATAAGGAAAGCTACTGACCTAGAAAAACAAAAAGCCTAAGTAATACAGCGTGTGCTATTTACATAGGACATCACTGTTTCCATATAGATTTATACCAATATCGTTATGCTGAAATACAGAATTTAAAACTAGATGAGGGCATTTTTGTTAGAGAAAACTACTTTAAACCAGCAAGAAGAAAATCACAAATATTTGTTTCCTCCTTCATTTACACTCCCTAAAGGAAATAAAATTACTCTTACTGGCAGGTATTCATCAAAACAGGCCAGCTTCCAGAAAAACATTCTTCTTACATTTCTTCTTTTCTTCCGCTGAAATTTCAGCAAGCTCCACTGAAAATACTTTAATGATCTCAGACAGTGGCTGACAAAGTTTTAGAAATGCAGCAAGATCTTCTCCTGTGCCCTCAGCACATGACACAGACAGCTCAGTGGTTTGATTTTAACAGGCATCAGCAAATTTGGGGCTTTCAAATGCCCTGCACTTGCTCTTTAATTGGTTTATTTAAAAATCTGCTTGTAAGTACAACACTTGCAACTTCTTAACTCAAGCATAAAAACATTGAAATTACCACGTTTCATAAAGTCATGCCAACCTGAGTTTCTTGGGCAAGTCCTGGGTAAACACAGGGATTTTATTCAATATTTATTTTATCCAAAACACAACATTCTTCTCTGTAAAGCATGCCCCATTTTCCTCCCAAAGAGCTCTCAGCGTTCACTGACTGCACAAAACTAGTATTGAAAAAGTACAGTAAGTCGGTAGCATCCTGAGTCCTTCCAAAACGTACTTATTTATAATTTAAGGACTGTGAGGGGTCCTCTTTCATAGCACAGCAGCAGTGACAACAAACTGCCTTCTCAGTATTCTAGGAGTAGGAGAGGGTAATAACAATTTCTTTACATGAAGAGTTTTAGAAAGCATCCTTAGGAATTTCAACATATCAAACAGCATTCAAGCAACTTTGCACAGAACAGACTGCAATCGTTTTCCATCATTTCCCTCCTGGAGAATAAACAGCAGGAAGGATGAAACATTCCTTCTTACAAACCATCATGATTTCCTTGAATTCCTCATGTGTTACATTCATAGTCTTTCCAAAGATGTACAAGAAATGGCAAGCCATTTTCAAGATTACTGTTGGTTTTTTTTGAAGGGTGCTAATGCTTCAAATTCTATACAATCCACCTGAGAACACTAAAACTGCAGTGGGAAATTCAGGAAGTACACCAGTGCCCCAAGAAGTGACTCAACTACATCAGGACCAAACCTTCATTTGGCATCTTCTATTAGCCTGGTTTTGTAGCAATTGAATTATTAATGCATTTTAGCCAAAGATATTGAATTCTACACTTAAAAAGAAAAAAAAAAATCACACAAAGATGGTCAGACTTCGTCAAAGGCAGTCTGTTTAGCCTCAGACTTCGTAAGTGATGTCATTCTGTAAAATTACATCATGACAGGCTGGTATTCTATGAATCCTAATTGTGCAGTTGGAATTAAATTTGTATCTAATCAATTGTATGTGGCAATTCAACCTCATCGGATGCCTACAGTGACATACAAAGCAGTCAAGTACTAGCGTAAGCATGGGACCACGTCGATCCAGGCTTTAAATTCCTATGAAACTGCACCAAAGCTGCTCTTTGAGCAGGATTTCCAGCCTGTCACACCAATGCTGCCAGCAAATCAGCCTCACATTCCCTTCAGTCCACCTACTGCTTGCTACCTCGATTTGCTCTCTCCCAGTCGGCAAATCCAGAGTCATCTGTGTGCTGAGCATGAACCAGGAGATCATTTCAGGCTGAAAAGAAAGAAGTTAGGCTCCAGATAAATCAGTTCCACAACCCAGTTTTAAATAAGTAAGGTAGGGGGTATGCTTATCTCAGAGCTTTACCAGCTCAAAAAGAGTTTGAGTAAGTGTAACAAAGCCAGTGGACTAGCGTTCATTTTCATAACTACGAAGCATGTACCTATTACACACTGCTACCACAATCAGTTCTATCATCAGCTCTTGGAAATTTAAGCATGAAATTATTACTTCTTCTCGAGGCCATGTGTTTACTCAATCACTCCCTTAAGAAGTGCACTGAATGGCTCAGGAGTAAGGCATCCGTGACTGTTCTTCAGAGTCTGGCCAGCTATGTTGCCTCACCTTCAATCCAGCTGTTCCTTACTACAAAAGATAGGAAAAAATAAGGTTGCAAACAAAAAGGAGGAGAAGTAATAGGCACTTAAATGAAAGACTTCTAAATAAAGAATTTACAGTCTGAACAAACAATAGATGGTTTTCATATGACCACTGCAAATCTCACTATTCTGGAAGGATTCTGAACAAACAAGAAATCTTTTCCATACAACTCCTGCAATAGCCCAGAGGGATACCTGCGTTCTGCAAAGTCCAGCTATATGTTCTGTACCCACAGTTCATTTTTCAGGCATACTTTTAAACCTTTAGTCCATGAAATGTTTTTTTTTTTTAATGCTCAGCCTTGAAATACCATTCATTTCAGAAGCTTTTTAAAACTCTCCCTTCTACTTTTCTTAACAGTATTTTGTTTCATTTTTGAAATAGTAAGGAAAACCATATAATTGCAACACCATATAAAGACAGAGTTCAAATCTACTATTTCATCTTCTAAAACTGTGCTAAAGGATGCCACTCTGTATCACAGTTTGGGAAAAAAAATAACAAAAAACAACCAACACTGAAAATGAATTCAACCTTGACACGTACTGTATGAACTTGATTTAAGCTCTGTTGGTTTCCCCAGTCAAAGCTTTACCATCATCAAAACCATGTTTTTCATAAGTCCTTGGCCTTAGAAAACCTCAGCTACAAGGACTCTGAAAACAATTCCAATGCTTAACTATAAGCTGAAGTAACTGGCATTAAAAAAAAAAAAAGAAACATTCTACAATTCTCTAACATCTGTCTCATCAGAAAGAAAAATTGTTGGTCTTGCACAGCTTACAAGTAAGAACTGCACAACACCAGAACATTACCAGCACAGTAAGACAAGCAGAATTTGCTTGGACGCACTATTTGGAGAATACAGATGAGGAGCAAAATGTTCCCTTGTGTGTGCCCTCCCACATCTCTAATCCCTTCCACCTTTCTTACCCTTCAAAGCTGTTGTCAGTTTTCCCATAAAGCAGCAGAAGCTGCAGCTACCCGCAAGGACTCAGTCTGCTTGTCCTCACCTGGCACCCTCACAACCTCAATTCTCTACTGCTGCATCCACATCAAAATCATTGTGCTGTTGCTTACAAAAATCATCTAAAAACACCTAAATGGCTGTCTCATTTAAATGCTTATTAAAAAACAAACAAACAAACAAAAAACACAACTAATTGACCCCTGACTCATTTAGGCTTTCACTTTTCCTGAAATTCCTGAAGAGAAGAGCGCACACATGTTCACTTTGGTGTATGTTACAGAACAAGTTCAACTCCTGAGTTAACAATAAAACTCTCTAGACAGAGACTGAAAAAAAAAGTACATTTTCAATAGACATACCTAAGAATCAATACCTTCCTTCAAAACAGCACAAAAGACTTCCCTTCCAAGCCAACTTAAAAATGCAAAAACAAACAACAAGCAAAAACACACAACCAAAAAAAAACAACCACAAACCAACCAGAAAAACCAAAACCCTAAAACCATCTGCCCAGTAGGGTCTTTTGCTGCATCATTTAACTGAACATGTCAGTGACACAATTAGCTGCTGTTGTCAAGACTGTGATAACCAAATGAGAAACGCCTCAAAAATCAATAAAGACAGAATTCAAACTTGTGATACAAAATTTTACATACTGAATAAGTACAAAGCAACAAAACCGTGATTTCTGACGTTTCCCAGGCACATCTGGAAGTTCACTATCATTCAACTAATACTGTACCTGCATTTATTTGGTTGTTTACTTTAGCAACTGATCCAGTGAGATTCCTGCTGAGGTTGTCTTGAACGGGCTGAGCAGATGAAACGGTCGATAACGTTGAGTTATATCCCACAGGAACATGCTGTTGAAGCGAATGAGGTACTGATGTACTCGGGCTAGACAACATATTTGTCTCTTTGAACTGTCCGGCAGCAGGTAGGCTCTGAGAAGTAAACGCCTGCCCATACATGCTGCCAGTAGCTGCAGGAGGATAGGAAACGTTAGGGTACACGGCACTAGAAACCACGGGCATAGCGTAATGGTCAGAATTAAGGGGAAATCCCTGAGATGCCACTGAAGAGCTGACAGAAGTGCTGTAGTGATTACCAAACGCTGAATATGACTGTGGAGCACTCGTATGCAAGTAGGGTGCAGGTGGTATTGCTCCTTGCACAGGTCCTTCAGCCGGCCCCGCTGCATGGGGAGGTTTGTTGTAGAACTGCTGCGATTCCCGGGTATTCAACACGTTGGGACCCACCGAAGGGGCCATGACATTTTGTGCTGGTGCTGAATAGTAGCTGGAGTGGTAACTAGCTCTGTACTGATTATCCATGTGTGGAGAAACAGCTTTATTGGGCACTTGGGAATAGTGTCCTGAGGGCACACTGTAGTTTGGAGGATGCGAGCCATAGCCAGCAGGGAACTGCATCGGACTCTGCACAGGACCTGGAATGAAAATAAAACATCTCAATATATTCAAGGTGCATCTGCTGGTAGTGCTAATGAACTCTGTACCTACTGCAACTAACAAACAACTGCTTTCTCCTTGATTTCCCTCCCTGTTTTTGAGGTCAAGGTCCATCAACAGAACAAAAAGAACACACCAAGTACAATGCATGTAAAATACCATGTTAGAAATAATTTGCATACACACAGAAGTACCAGAAAAACGGATGCTTTCCATGCCAGGATCCTATGCATCACAGCTCTACTTTGAATATTTTAAGGTTTTAGGAAAATACTGAAGCAAATACTGAGCAATGACAAGCACCAAACTGGTATTTCATTGTCTGAAAATAACAATATACCCTACAGAAAGTGAAAATGAAAAGCTGCAGTCACATCAGTCCGTCAACATTGTCTTTACAACTCCCCAACATGGTGACCAAGATAAAGTGCTTTAGAGCATTTATTTTCCTTTATGTTATTTTATGCTTTTACAAAAAACCATCATTTTTATGAAACCACCAGGTACCTGACAAGGCACTTATGTTTACTGCCTGATACTTCCATCAGGTAGGGGGTTGTATCAGAGAAACTGACCTCAGCTGTCACTGCAACCGCCTCTGCAACAATAGAGGTTAATTACATACTGGTCCTGCAAAAGTAGAACAAGTACTTGCTTGCTAGAGACCAAACATGAAGTATGTCCTTTTTTATTTTTATTTTTTAATGCAAATCGATCAATGGTAAATCTTCACGTCTCCCTCAATTTCTTTTCCTGCACCCTGTTTTATTTTCCAGTGAACCCTACATGCGTTTCCCTGGATCATTTCCTTTTTTAAGCTCACCACACCCTACTGCTTACATCCCGCTGTGCGCCCGTGTTATTTCCCAGCTCTCAGTGAATAGAAACCCGCAGCACGACACCGTGCCACTTGCATTAAACAGCAGCTGTGCCAATAACGAACTGTCGATTTGCCCCCCTGCACTTACTGCGATCACAAAATATAAGCATTACTTCTGTACGTGCTTCTGTTGAAGAATCAAATTCTGGGAAGTCACTGTTCTCAAAGTAACATCCAGGTGGTCTGTGATTAACTTGCAAGGCAATTTTGATAATGATTTGTTAACAGAATGTTGTAAGCAAGGAACACACTGTCCAAAATTGTTCTCTGATGATATTAAAAGTGACTTTTTGTAAGTGACAAACCCAGAACACTGAGCAGAAGAGAAGGCTAACAAACAAACAAACAACAGTAACTTGGACTGCTGGGCCAAGAGACAGAAAGGCCTTTAGGGAATAAGCAAAAGGAGCTTAAGAAAATACAGACATAAAAAACTAGAGACGTACTAACAGTTTGGAGCCACACGTAGTTTTCTGCTTCTGATTCACTGCTCTTCTGAAAAAGTGGGAGCTGCTTCCTAATGCTCCATAGCTTATTCTCCTTTAAGGGAGAATGATTTTCAAGTTGGTGACTCACCGACAACTAACTCCAGGCTGCACTTACGTGACCTTTAGCAGACTTTCAACCTGCTTTTTGGAAGTCTGAAAGAGCAAACTGAAAAACACACAAATAACTTATGTCTGTCACGGCTTACTGCTGTAAGCAGCTACAACGTCAAAGGTAGCAAGGAAAGTTGTTTTAGCTGAGGAGGCTGTGCATTTGTGCTACTATGGCACGGTATGCTGAATAAACTAACTGAGCAAGTGTAATTTAGAAACTGGTTTAGGAGCACCTCACTTTAAATAAAAGGCTGCACATCAAATCATCTCATAAAGCCTTGCAGTATCCATCTCTGGTTTAAAAACACATACCATAAGGGGAGATTATATTACCAGTAAAAGATCCCAGTTACCACACTACAGAATGTCCAAGTTGCCTTTATTCCTATTCCTAACATCCATTATGAGCTTAGAACAGCACAAGAGAGTATGAATCCCATCAAGAACTCATTAAGAAAGACACAGCTGACATTTGAAAAGCAGCCTTTCGGATTTCAAAATCCTGGTCCTTTCAAAGCAAGTTTTTACAACTACAGAGGAAAGATCATTCCCATTATCTGCACTGAGTTTTTTGTCCATTTCATCGTGAAGAACGTGAACAAAGTAATTTCTCAGTGCAATTAGTAGCTGAAGCTGCTAATGATGACTAGATAATTGGGCCGTTTTCAGCGCTGGAAATGTGGGTATGTTTTTGGTGTCATTTTGAGATCTGGTTAAGTGCACGAGCTGTGCTGGTGTCTCAGGCAGCGTACCTTCCTTGACAACTCTCTTCCAGAAAACTCTGTAAGAGGAGTTGAAAAACTTACCTGCACACAGAAAGCACACGGCTAAAATGCCATCTCCACAGGGGAAAGCAAGGAACCTCTCCTTCCACAGACAAATTAATACCTTATAATGTGTAAGTACACGTACATTAGCAGGTGAACCCTGAAAGCTTTATCCCTTTTTAAGGAGAAAAAAAAACACAACACTATAGGAGGGAAAAAAAAAAAGGTGCCATGGCTATACAAACACCTATATAAATTGGGAAAGTTTGGCTTTTTTAGTGTCGTGTGTGTGTGTGTGTGTGTGTATTCATGCCCAAGCCTTCTCCTACCCGAATAACTGAGCCTTTTGTCACACACCCTCCATGCAATCTGCATACCCTACAATAAAACCACCCTTTCTGTCAAGAATACCTGTTAGGTGTCCGCAGCTTTTATCATCCCTGTCCACTGCAAAGAACACTCACCACAGCTGCCTGGTCTCTCTCTAACCAGCTGGACTTGGGGCAGCTTGACCACACCTCATCAAGCTCTGCACGTCCTTAATTGCCAGCAAAGGACCCAGCAAATCAAGTCACTGCTGAGCTCCCGCAGCAGCTCCGTGATGGCATCAGTCAGCTTCCCAGTTTCACAAAGCTTTTGGGAACTTCATACCTCTACCCCCGGTATCAAATTTAACTGAAACTATCCAAAGGATCCAACCTGGGAGGAGGGATGCAGACGAGTCCTAAAGGACTTCGTAACTGAAATGAGTATCTTGAAATGTATCATATATCATCAATATCCTGATGATACTAACGGTAATCTTACAAAGCACTGGTGGATAACACTATAGTCAAAAAACGTCTCAAGAAACATGGGAATTCAAAAGAGTTCACCTCTCAGAGTTACAAACTTCAATCCATTATACTATTAACACTGAAGTCTTCAGTGGCTACAGGGAAAATACACCATTTTTAATACGAATTTAACAAGCAACATCTCATTATGCTGGTGTTCGGAAACAAGTCATTTTCTGACTATGTATAAAGCTACCTGTAAAACTGCTATAATAAAATTTTCATGAACTTGCAAAACTTAATTCAGAAGAATTGCGGGTACGAGCCCCCGACTGCCAAACAAAATACCAGGCAAGGACCGCTTTCTTTTTAAATTACTGAATTTAAAAGTGGAATCAAAGCAAAGAGATGGAGAGGGAAAAGAATACTCTTTTTTTTTTTTTAAACTTACACTAACACTAAAGTCTCCAAAGGTCTCAAATGAATGTGGTCACTGGACTGGGTAAATCCTATTAAATACAAAGCTGAACATCGTTGTAAGTATCACCCTACATGCAATGAGTTTCTTTCTTTCTGTAAGAAGCAGCCTCTCTTTCATCAGACTCCCATAACTTCAAAGGTTTAATCTGAAAAATCTAGATTTTATGTAACTAACATGTATAGCGCACTCCAAACAACCAAAACCGTCTGTTTACAGCCAACACAGAAATAGTTGTATTCACTAAAGTGTCTTACATTTAACCTTCCTTATACTGATGTAAAAGGGAATTTCAAAAGCAATGACTACCTTCTTTGTGAAACTTAGTTTCTATGTGACATAATGGCAGTCTCCAGTACTCTTTTTCTGTTGCTATTCCCCCTATTACAGTTGTTAAAAAAAGAAAAAAAAAAGGAATCCTGTATTACAACTTCACAAGAATAGTACTTGAAGAAGGCTGATAAACTGATCTAAAAGCTTTGGAACAGTGTTGTTAAAACACATGAAATCACAAATTCAGATTTCTTAGCCTACCGTGGTATATATCTGATGATTTATGAACACGGAAGGCAAAGGTAAACCGAACACTAGCACGTTATATGATAAAAATGCAAGATTATTACTATACACTATAAAACGTCTCAGAATTTAAAAAAAAAAAAAAAAAAGAGCATACATTGGATTCACAGTAAGCAAATGGTTTACTAGAAGGTTTAAAAGATGGAATATTGACAGCAGCATGAAACCAACTAATTAAAATAATAGATCCTAATGATGGCCCTTTAAAATTACTGCCTCATTCAGTGAAAAACACAAGGGGAATAGGCAGTGTCAGTTTCTGTTTGTTTCTGTCAAACATACCTCGAGTTCACTGAGGAGGCTGTACCAGAGTCCTGACAGCGTGGTATTTTTACTAAAAGCCACGTAAGTTGGAATTTCGTGAGCAACGCAGAGAAATTTCAGCTTTGCAATACTCAAGTTTGCAGAGCGCAGCCGAGGCATTGGTTTCTGCCTAGCTTATGTGCTTACCTCCCTTTCCATCCCCTGCACTACCTGCAGGCAAAACCTCCTTCTGGGGCACGCAGGGAGCCAGTTTTAGACGGGAACCACATCCACGAGGGAAGATTTTGGAGGTCAAGCCCCAAAAAAAGACCAAAGCCCACCGCAACCCCAGCCCCATGAGGGATACGACGAGGCCTGAGCAGGGTTAGGCGGGCACTGCGCGGAGGCAGGCTGTCTAAAAACTTAACAAAGAACTGGTTTCGCAGCCCCCCCACGGCTTAAAAGCAAGGACCTCAGCGTGAAAACCCAGCCGCTTTTTGGGGAATTGCGAATATTTCACCTCCACCCCCCAGCCACCACCCACAGCTCCCCCCAGCCCCGCCGCACGGGCCCCCTGACCCCACAGCACCAAGGCCCCGACCCCTTTCCCCAAAAAACCTCCCCCAAACCCCCCCCAATTTCCACACCCGAGGTGCAAAAGCGACCCCCGAGCCCCCCGCAGGCCGGCGGCCCCTCACCGTTGTGGCAGCGCGGAGCGCCGCCCTCGGCCGCCGCGGCCTCCCGGGAAGCTGCGGGCCCGGCCGGGTACATGGCGGCGGGCGGCCGCGGCGGCAGCCCGGCAGGCGCGGACATGGCTCCCCTCAGCGCCCCGCTCCGCCCCGCAGAGCGGCCGGGGGTCGCCCCAAAGGGCCCCGCGAGGGCCGGGCAGGGCCGGGCAGGGCTCGCAGCCGGGCCCGAGAGCCGCTCCCGCCGCCGGCCGCTAACGCCGCCGCCGCCCACAGCGGCCCCTGGCGGAGCCTCCGTGCCCCGATGGCGGCGCCGCCCTCCCCCGGCTGCGGGAGGCCCCGCGGGGCGGCTGTGGGAGGGGGAAAGGCCTCGGGAAGGGAGAGCGAGGTCTCCAAATCAGCTGGGTCAAACGTCCCCTACCACCAGTGTCACCCGCTAACCGTGTCCCCAAGCACCACGTCCAACCTGTCCTTGAGCACCCCCAGGGACGGGGACTCTGCCACCTCCCTGGGCAACCCGTCCCAATGCCTGACTGCTCTTTCTGAGAGGAAATGTCTCCTCATTTCCAACCTAAACCTCTCCTGGCCATTCCCTCTGGTCCTATCAGTAGTTATCTGTGAGCAGAGGCCGACCCCAGCTCCCCACATCTCCCTTTCAGGCAGTTGCAGAGAGCAATGAGGTCTCCCCTAAGCCTCCCCTTCCCCAGCCCAAACACCCCCAGCTCCCTCAGCCGCCCCTCACAGGACTTGTGCTCCAGGCCCCTCACCAGCTTCAGAGCCCTGCTCTGGACACGCTCCAGGGCCTTGATGCCCTTCCTCATCAACAAGATTGAAAAATGCCACCACACTATTCCTCATCCAGAAGGCTGAAAAGCCTCATCTCGCTTTCCCTCATCAAGGCCTTGACGAGGAATAGCGAGGCAAGGCTTTTCACTCGCCATATAGACCTCATGCTCTATATTCTCTAGACAGAAACAAAAGCGTTGTTGAGCCACCCCTGTTCAGCTGGTAAAGGACCTCCTTCCAGTACAGCGTTTTCCACAGCCCATATTCATTTTGCCTGTGTGCCTGCCTCTACAACCAGTCTCCTGTCATTCTCCCAGGCACTACTGGGTGCACTGCTCAAGTACCTCATTTTGGAAGGAAGTTGAAAGCGCAAAAATCCATACTGGTGCTCGTAGCAGCTGTCATAAAGACCGACAACACTGAGTCACCTTTACTTGCTACAAACACTTTACCAGTTCCTTCCCTGGCTGCATGCTGTTTTTCCTACTAGTTATGCGTGTCTGTCATTAAATATGTGGTTAATTGCTTTGCCCATATGCTAAGCATATGATCCAGCCCTGTTACAGTTACTCGTTCAAAGCATGCAGTGCATCTCTAAATATTGGAGAGATTGACTGTCTTTGAAAGTGTCTCAGCCTGCACACCCCCTGGTACTATGCAGAGGTGCCAGATCCTTGTGCAGGCCTCCATTAGTCATCTGAGAGACTGTAAATCCATCTCTGAAAGATACAATTTCTTTAAGCTAGCGAAATAAACAGTTTCTTTACCACGTCCTGATAAACTAGGGCAAGAACTAATGGGCTCAACACGCAGCGAAGTTCAGGCGATCCATTAAGAAAAAACATTACCTGAAGATACTGAAGGATGAGGTGACATGGGAGTGGTGTGACGTTGCCATAACTAAAGGACTCTGAACAGGTAAGGCAAACATGGTGAGGGTCCTGCTGTCATCCAGCTTTGGTGCAGGTGACCTGCTGCAGCCCCTGCCAGGGCTGTGTTGTTGTGATAGGATTGACATATTCCACCCTAGGAGCTAGTTCTTTTGAACCCATCCTCCACCCCCAAAACATATTTGAGTGAAATATATGACAGCAAAATTATTCAGAAATAAGGACAACTATATATATTTATATTTTTCATTCTCGATACCATCTTAAAAGGTGCAGGAATACTTCATGATACTACTACTGTCCTTTGCCACAGCATGCAGCATATGTGAGACTGTATTTTAACAAAGGCTTTCCCCTTCCAAAGACTTGTTTCTCCAACTCCCTAATTGTATCATGAGACAGTGAATGTATCCTGTATCACAATCTGAGAAAATTACTGCAGTACCTATTTTAATATTTCAGTGTCTGCTCAAACAGAAAGGGAAATATATCACTGGGCTAAAATATCATTGTGCTAAAAGCAAGAAGAGGCAACTGCAAAATTTCCCATTGTTTTAAATGCTTTTACAAAACCTTTTGCATGGTTAATTAATTATTTTCCACAAACAATAATTACATGGTGGTTAAACCCATTCACTCCTAGGAAATCCAGATGTGTTGGCAGCTAGAACACAAGCCCCTAATGGAAATCCACCATAGACTCAAATCCATTAATTTTATTTTCCTCATTTATAATGAATCTGAATGTGTTAGCAACAACTGAGTATTAATGTGTGCAGTTAATGTGTTAGCAACAACTGAGTATTAATGTGTGCAGTTAATGCTATCATGAAAGGAATAACACATGAGCTGGCTCAACTAGGCTGTTGCTTCCACTTAGTCTGGTAACAAGCTCAGAGCAGTAAGAAATTCTTTATGGTTCTGAGGAATGAGAAAAAGGCCGTAATGCATGCGGCCACTTGTGCAAAAATGAGAAAAAAAAAAAAAAGTGTAGCTCCTACCAGTCAATGGTTTTATTCCAAGGTGCACATGGCTCATTTTCCTTTGTATTACTTGGAAGTTCCCTAAATACGCATATGAACATCCATTACAACTCTTAGCCTCCATTTAAAACAATAGAAATATATCAATCGTTATGCACCAGTCTGTAAACTACTGTTTCAAGATGTGATTCTGCAGACGTAAGCAACTTTACATATTACTTGGAATAATTCTATTTTTGTTAGGAAATTTTATGTCAGAGTTAAAAAAGGATTGTGTTTTCTTCAGCCAGGTGGTAAGGCTTAATTGCTAACAGATTTCTCGTGACCTTTGGTGCAGAAAGTCTTGAAATGACACAAAAAGGTCCTTCTGTCACTTGGGTTTGGGGAAGGAAAACATGACAGTGTATCTCATTACC
The DNA here is from genome assembly GCF_047663525.1 of Anas platyrhynchos. NCBI lineage: Eukaryota > Metazoa > Chordata > Aves > Anseriformes > Anatidae > Anas > Anas platyrhynchos. The sequence goes on from NC_092590.1 coordinate 7,684,184, forward strand.
TGTAATCTGATAAAGGGGGCTTTACATGTCCAAGCCTAGAGAGCAAAAGTTATTTTTGCAATGGGGAAAATCTGGGAACAAAAATCATTTAAAGCTGTGTTAGAAATAATTTTGACCTTTAGCAAAACTAAGCCAAGTCTCTTCCAGTTTACCATACATTTCAGAAGCAGAATGCCAAAATTAGGTGCTTTTATTATCTCCATCAACAATATATAGCTGTGGGTCACCCTAGTTCACTAATACATTTCTAATTATCTTCCCTATCTTTTCTTACAGGAAGTGGGCCACTCCAGTGCAAAGTGAAAAATCTTCATGTTTTCACAGTCAGAAGTCCCAAGCTGCATTCCCATTGTTGTGTCTGGGTAAGTCGCCTGTAGTCACCATACTACAATTGCTTTCCAGAATGCAAAAGACAAATCAAAAATCTTGATGTAAATCTTGATATAAAGTGTGTCTCTGTTTGGGTGACCTCTGCATCTGACTGAAGGATAAATCCCTGGATCTGCTGGGTGAGTTATGTGCTATACTTCATTTGGAGCTGGATAATTAGTATAAGAGGCCCCAGGGTAATCATGTTCCATTTTAAGTAAAAATCTTTGGAAGATCTAAAACCTAACAGAGAAAGAGAAATCAGTTGTGACATAACTCAGCTTTCTTACACGTGCAGATTTCCTTTCCGTGTGTTTTATTTCCTTTACTATTCAAGTAATGCTGCTCACCCTCTCTTTGGCTGATGGTATGCAGGGGAAAAGAATCTTCATTTGTAATCTGTAGCTGCTTCTTTAATCTCCAGTTCTTCTTTGTGAAGAGATCTTCTTTCACCTGGATTTGTGTTTGGGCATGGTCTACAGCCACAGGAGGAGCGTGGTTGCCTGGCCGTTGCCCTTCTCAGGGTACCTAGGGACATCTGAGGAATTTTTTTATCTCAGCAATGAGCAGGGCTTCTGTCTGTCTTCCTCAAGCACTTGACATATTCAATGTGGGTACACAAGACTGAGCTGTGCTTAATTTTAGATTATTTTTCTTTGTCATGGGGTATTTGTACCTCTAATGGAAAAGGCTTAGAAAGCAACAGGATCTCCCTGACTGTGGTTTCACCAGCTCTCAGGAAAACCTTGCATGTGCATTCTATACAGACAGCATCTTTACCAGTCCCTACGAATATACCTACAGGATAAAGGGAATTATCACTACCATGATGGTAGTGCTCCAGCCACCATTGGCATCAACATTGTCATCATCCTAGGGTGGCTATAAGTGACATGAAAAGATGATTTCACTCTCCTCTGGACCAAGGCTATGAGCTCTGCAAACTGCTACAGCTGATTTGATAATTGCTGAATATAGATATGTATTATATCGTTTATGTCCGAGAAGTCACAAGACTAAAAGTCAGAGTAGTTCCATCTTGTAACCTAATGACGGGTCTCTTGTGTTTACAGGCTGGTCTATAATTTCTGTGATACCTCTTCACATCAGGAAGTATGACATATGTTCTTATTTAACATGACCTACATTCTTATTTCTGTCCAGAGAAGTTGTAGATGTTGCCCAGAGAAGCTGTGGGTGCCCCATCCCTGGAAGTGTTCAAGGCTGGGCTGGCTGGGGCTTTGGGCAACCTGGTCTGGTGGAGGTGTCCCTGCCCATGGCAGAGGGGTTGGAATCGGATGATCTTTAAAGTCTCTTCCAACCCCAACCATTCTCTGAATTTAGGATTCTGAATACATATTCCCAATTGGCAATTATGCCTGGTAAGTCCCTTGAGTATGCAGTGTAGGTGAACATACATATCTGTAGCTATACTTGTAATACTCTTGAGTGGTTTCATCAGCTGCACGCTTCTGTCTCTGGCATTAATAATTAGAAATCACCAAGCAAGCTGTGGCTAAGGAAGAGCCTACTACAAGTCAACTATAACCAGAGGTCTAAATATTTTCATGAGATTTTGTACAAAGAGAAACTCTAGATAGAAGTTTTTGTGTGACCTTAGAGGACAGCTGAACAAAAGCAAGAGAATCTGGGGGATTTTTTGCAGCTAGTGTGCTTGCCACATCCCAGCTGTAGAAGTGTAGCTATGCCTCGATTCAAACCGACTGAGCTTAAGCTCATGAAACCTTTAGAGTTTTCAGCTATTAAAGTTTTATATTTTTCTGGTAATTTTTATAAGACCTGTAAAACTA